>NC_139580.1:1965933-2449935 GCF_946808225.1 Silurus aristotelis
TATAATATAATATAATATAATATAATATAAATATAATATAATATAATATAATATAATATAATATAAATATAATATAATATAATATAATATAATATAATATAAATATAAATATAATATAATATAATATAATATAAATATAATATAATATAATATAATATAATATAATATAAATATAATATAATATAATATAATATAATATAATATAATATAATATAATATAATATAATATAATATAAATATAATATAATAAAATATAATATATATAATTTTATAAAAATATAATTTTATAAAATAAAATACAATGTAATGTAATATAATAAAATATAATAAAATATAATAAAGCCATCGAATATTGTTCTTGCTTTTCATATTAAGAAATGACACTATATGGCCATAAGTTTGTGGACACCTGAGATTGCTGTGTGCTTTTTGAACATCTCACTCCATATATTAGTTTTCATTTGCTCTCATTTTTAAGCTCCACTCTTCTGGGAAGATGTTCCACTAGATTTCTATGTGTGTTAGTAAAGTCAGGTAGTGATGTAGGTGAGAAGGTGAGGAGGTTCCTGGGGTGCAGTCAGCGTTTACATTCATCCCACAGGTGTTCAGTTGGGTTTAGAGCTCTATAGCAGGAGATCTTCCACTCCAACCCGAGGATCTTACAAATAACAGTTTGGGGAAGAAGCACATGGTATGTGGTGACGTCCATAAACGTTAGCTAGACACATTTCTCCTAACAGAAAACTTCACCACAGTAATAATGATTAAAATTGTTTGCGGTTACTGTGGAAAAAGTACTGTGGGCTGTTTTATATCCGTCATGACTCATTTTTAAACACAAGTCTTTCTTTCCTCAGGATGT
Organism: Silurus aristotelis; assembly: GCF_946808225.1. NCBI lineage: Eukaryota > Metazoa > Chordata > Actinopteri > Siluriformes > Siluridae > Silurus > Silurus aristotelis. Next base: position 1,966,796 of record NC_139580.1, read on the forward strand.
TTGTGTTTGGCTTCGTGGAGATCCTGTGTGTCGGTGAGTTTATGAATTATTAATGTTCCACATTTGAGCTGCAGCTGCTCGCACAGGGCAGTGTTTTAATTGGTTATGCAGCAGTGTTTAGTCTTTAGTTTTATCACACAATCTGTTTGTTTGCTCATCGATATTTGGTTACAGTAAAATCAGGTGCATTTGTATTGTATAAACCATGAGCTAATTCTGATGGATTTCAGTCACCTGGTGTTTGGTGTATTGTAAAGCCGTGTGTTCAGTAATAAATGGCCGTCTGTGTGTCCTCTTTATTGTGGTTATGATTATTATTGTATCTGTTGTTAAAGATTTCTACACTGTGACCTAAGTTTGTAACCATTTACAGAAAAACAACCACTAAATAAAACACTGTAACATCTATTCATTGACTGATTGATTGAACGGTAAAAATCCCCAACAAACCTTATGCGTTATCTTGCCAAAAGTTTGTGGACACCTGACAGTTTGCTTGATATGTGCTTCTTTTGGAGCAACCCATTCCATATATAGTGCCCATTTACTGTGATGATAAGCTTTACTGTTCTGTTTAGATGTTCCACTAGATTTCAAGGAGATTTGTGGAGATTTATTCATCTACAAGGGTGTTAGAAAAGTCAGGTACTGATGTAGGTGAGGTGAGGAGGCCTGGGGTGCAGTCAGAGTTCACATCCATCACAGATATTTTGGAGCTCTATAGATAAAGATATAGAGATCTTCCATGCCAACGCAGATGTTCATGGAGCTGGTTTTGTACACTGGTTTTGTCGTCATGCTGGAACAGGTTTGAGTCCCCTAGTTCAAGCGAAGGAAAATAGTTTCATCCAAAGACGTCCTCAACAACCGTGTCTACAACTTTGTGTAACAGTTTGGTTAAGAAGCACATATGGCTGGAAAGGTTGGGTCCCAATACTTTTGGAACATGCTGTTTTTTTTTTTTGCTGTTGTCCTCCACCAGGTGGCGCTGGTAGGCTACAGAACGGGGAATTAGTGTCCCGCTCATTAATTCTCTAGCCTGTTGATTACTCTACACCTGGGTTTAGGATTTGCTCAGTTTGGAATCTTCTAGTCGATTGCGCATTTTATTCTCATCTAGAAAAAAAGCCTTTATACTCCTAATTTCTGCTCCTGCACTCCTCTGTTCAAACACACTTACAGCAAAACCATGAATAGAAATCTGCAACAACCAAGACACCACCCTGACTTTACAGCAGCACCAAGTGCAACAGATGTAGTTGGAAATGTTCATGAAATAAGAACAAACTTCCATTTAAATGTTCCTGAGGTCAAGCCACACTAGAGCAGAAACATCACACTATACCACACAGTTCATCATGAGAAGTTCTGGAGAATGTTGCAAACCCCAGATGTACCAGGTGAAGATGCTTGAACATAATCAGTGCAGAATTCTGGTTCTGTAAAAAGACTATAGTATGTCCACTGCATGTCCAGTGACACGTCCGTCTTCACAACGTCATCCACTCGTGTTCTTGTGGGAGCTCAGCGGTTAAGGTGCTGATTTACCGATCGGAAGGTCGGGGGTTCAAGGCCTAGTATCGCCACACTGCCATTCTTGGGCCCCTGAGCATGGCCCTTAGTCCTCGGTGCTCAAGGGTCACAGTACCATGGCTGACCCTGCGCTCTGACCACAGATTTCATGCAAGCTGGGATACGTGAAGATTGAATTCCATTGTGCAGTAGAGTATATGTGATAAATACAGTCTACTCCATTCTATTCAATGTAAGGAAGGAGAAAAATATCACAAAGAGAAGAAGGTTCCTCTAAGAACCCTTATAGTTTCTAATGATCCCTGCATAATTATACCTAGTCATGTGACAGTCTATTAAAATGCTATTAAAAGTGATGGCAGAGGCTTCAAAAGATCTGCACAAGCCATACATGTTCATTCTTTCCGCTTCTGTATACCACCAACATGTCCAGACGCGGTACAGCCGCAGAGTTCTGAAAAAGGGGCCCAAAGATCCATGACCGAATTATCAAACGTTCTACTGTGCTCTGTGAAGCCGAGTCGTCTCACTGTATAACTAGATAAGTCTTAATCCCAACAGGCAACGCCAGACTCAGACGAGGTCAAGGCCATCATCCTGTGATGCTCATACAGGTAGACCGATTTCTTTGCTATTAACATAAAAGCACAGACATTTGGCCGTAAGGCAAAAGACTGAATTTACAGCAGATTGATTAAAAGGCAAGCCATTTTTGAAGTCTCAGTATGTTCCTGAAATAAAATGTCAAGGTTCAGTAGACTCCACCATGGGCAAAGGGAGACATGTAAAACGTTGCCTACATAACGATACAGTCTAATGAGAAGAGTCTTGTTCAGCAAGGGATTTAAAAAACCAAGTGGCCATTTTTTGAGAAGTTTAGATATGATCTGCAGAGATGAGAAACCATCTAAAAAGTGTACTTTATCAATTACGGATGTACGATGCAGATCAGGACTTGACAGTTCACCAAAATGCATTAGAAGATTTTTGGACTGATGAGAGAAAAACAGAACTTATGTGACTAAACTTAAAGCACTATGTCATGTGTACAGTGAAATGCGGTAACTTCAGCATCTGCCTCACAATATGAAGATGGAGAAGAAGCCCATCTTGTTTCATATGCAAGAATTATAGCAGGTGTGGCTCATCAGAACGAAGAGAAAGATCCAGATTGACAGATGGCATGCCATTGGACTTAGGTTTCCTTTTTAGAGTGGTTTTAAGAGAAATCTCTGAATTTCTGAGACTGACCCAGTGGTAGTCAGGACATGGTGGACCTTCCAGGATGACTCAGGTGCATGAAACTTATGGAAATGTGCTGAAGAAGATTAAATGAGTGTGGACTAAATGGTATGAAGAGTCTGGATACAGTTAAGGTAACAAAGGTGAACGAAAGACTTTGGACAATACTATGGACACTATGGGCACTACTACTCCTCCACACTTTTATGGGAATCTAAACATCACTTCATTACTTTTATACAGTGCTAAAACAAAATCCTATTCGACTCTGCCCATGAGCTCATCCTGAGTCCATCCTGAGGTTGATCCAATGGATGGTTGTTGTATAATTTCATTGGACGCTTACCAGTTTTCCAAAACCTGCTCAAAGCTTTAACAAAGCTAATAGCAGTTATGAAGGTGGGACCATTGTAACATGAAGCCAAAACCCCACACGTTTTCCATCCAGGCTAAGTTGTCTGACCATCATCTAGGAATATTTCAGGGTGATCCGAGCATGAAATGCAGGATCCGTCAAAAACAAAACAATGTGCTGGAAACACACTTACTGCTTTTGCGCTGGAAGAAAGAGAGACAGGCAATAGTTCAGGAAGCAAATCTTTTTATTTTCTTCCATTTTCACCCCGGCGCATTCCATTCCAATACTCACGCTGGGGTTTACCCACACACTCGCGGTTCGGGACGCCTTTCCATCTTGACATCCACGGTATTACTCGTGTATCGGCCCGCCTTCCTCTGCGTCCACCTGTCTCACTCGCGTATTGTCCCGCCTTCCTTGGCGACCGTCCGAGTGCACTTGCCGGCCGGCACTTCTTTATCCAGTGACTGGCTGCGCTCAGTCACCCTTCCACTCTGCTCTGCTGGGTGTCTCTCGCCTCTTTATTGGCGAAGCCAGACTGAAACAGAGCGCACTGATTAGTCTCATCAGCTGCAGGTGTTTCTTACCGCTCGGTCCATCCGGCTCCGCCCTCCACTCTCTCAACATGGGCACAAAGCTGGATTAACCAGCAGTCTTCCAGCTGATTTGCCTTTTCTTATGGATAAGTCCTCCTTTCCATGTTTCCTGTAAGTAAACAATTTTACACCTCCAGCTGTTCTCTTTTCTCATTTCCATGTCAGTGTAGGTCACTACATGACTCCTGACAAGATGGCAGATGGTTTAAATATCAGATGGACACACGTGTGCTGTCCCATCACCACGTGGATCCAGAACCGGCTGGGCCTGAGGTTTACCTGACGTGTGGAGAATAAACTGATGCTAGACGTTCCCAAGAGACGATCCTGGAAGCCATGCCTGTCCCTGGCACCAGCATTTTTTTAAATGGAGTTAAAATTCCCAACCCATTTTCTTCAGCTATCATTGCATGTTTAAAAAAAAACATTTCTTCAGCTTCTACGCATGGTTGTTCATCCCTGAATTTGTATCTGTGACTGTTTGTATATCTTTTGTTATGCTGTTTTGTTTGCATTTAATATTTTTTACCTGGTAAAAATGTAGCATTTCATTTAATTCCCAGTCCTGCTTGTTTACTGTATCCACACTGTCAATAGCATTTGTATTTGAGATGGTCTCGGGTAACTGGTTTATATGAAAGGAACACATCTTAAAGTAAAAAAAGCTTTCTTGAATGTCTCCTCTTAACGTTTTTCCCTGAAAGCTAACTTTTGTGCTTTATTGCCATGTTTCCTAAAATTGAAGACTCGAGTCTGCTTTCGTCACTCGTGTCCACCCAGTCTGAAGTGGGCCTGGAAGCAGTGCTGCCGTGTAAATGGGACTCCCACAAGGATGCGTCCTCTACAACACCGTATGTCCAGTGGCAGACCTTAAATGGCATAGTGTTTGAGCGAAAGGGTTCCGCACGGTTTCAAGCTGAAGTTGTCCAGAACCGTGCTGACGTTCCCGAGGCCGTGCTGGCGAGGGGGAACTGCTCCCTGCATTTGACCGACATCCACTTTAGGGATGCAGGGATCTATGAGTGTTATCTGGTGGTTGGAAAGAATGGCAACAAAAGGAGGATCTTCATCCAGAGTGTGCAGCTTTCTGTTCATGGTGAGTGGAATGATTTGCTTACAAGGGTTTTGACTGGTCAGTTCTAGAGATTGACGCAGATCGGAACGTCCACACAAGTTGAGAAACTGCCATGGCAATATCCTTAGAAATGGATGGAAATTTATGTGCATAAATTGTATTTAGCATAAATTAACAAATACGTTTCTTTTAGATTTACATATATATAAATAGAAACAGAATGAAATGTGTGAATCTCATAAACCCAAATTTTATTCACAATAGAACATAGAAAATATATGAAATGTTGAAACTCTGGAAATGTTAAATTTTAAGGTAAAAATAAGGGAATTTTGGGTTTGATGGCTACGACACATCTCAAAAAAGTTGGGACAGGACAACAAAAGTCAGGAAAAAGTAAACGTTATTCAAATTAGACAATTTTTGACAGCAGGTCTGTAAGATGATTGGGTGTAAATAGTGTATCTTAAAGAGGCAGAGTCTCTCAAAAGTAAATGGACAATGAACCCATTTTCCATACCACTGTACAGATCACAAGAGCACCCAGGCAGTGGAACTGGGGGAAGACCTGATCCTTCACCTCTATAGGCACCAGGCTGAGACAGTGGTGTTCCAGAAATCAGATGTCGGCGAGTGGACAGAGGTGTGGCAGCGACAGGGGAACAGTGGACATCTTAGCACTCGGGTGAAGGAGAGCAATGGGAAACTTGTTATCAGGAACATGAGACCCAGCGATGAGGGACTGTACAAAGTGATGGACCGTGAAGGTCTCGCCCTGAGCACCGTGAAGGTCACTGTTAAAGGTACAGTCCTGAATCTACATGTACTACAAATAAAACTTTTATTATTTTAGTTTATTGCTCAATATTTTTCAATCACTATCAGAGCACCACACTGAATTCTGGCTTGAGATTCCTCAGAAGGTGTTGATGAATTCTTTATAACAGCAGCTCGTCTTTAATGGGTTTAATGGTAACAGCTCAATTATAGCGACTCAGACGCTTCACATAATCATAGATGGTAAAAAGACTGAAGGAGAAGTTTAAAAGAGATTTATGTTTTTTATTTACAGATATTTGCATATTTGCAATATAGTACTTTTTTATCTCAAATTTTTGAATCACATTTTCATCACATGTTCCTCTGTGCTGTTGATGTTTCAGAAGCACCTTCACCCACAGTGATGACCATGATGGATAAACGGATTGCTTTAGGTATGTAAAGGATCAAAACTCCATCACAGAGACTATGGAAAAGTGTATTTATCATCACTGTAGTGAATCTACATCTTTAGGGAAATTTCTTTTTTTTTAGCCGTTTCCCAGCTCTGCCGATGGGGTCGAATTCTTCTTTATTTAAAAAATACATTTTCCATAATGTTTCAGATGAAATCCTTTTTTATTAAAGTAACAGAAATATTGTGAATGTTATAGAACCGAATAAAATCAAGCAAATGCCAGAATTTAATCAAAAAGGTGACGTGTAAAGACCATGTGCTCCCAACACGCCACATTCCAGTCAGTCCAGACGGGACTTTTAATGCCTTCGTTTGTCCTGCAGAGGGCGCACCATAAATTACAATTACATGCGTATAAAGGTCAAAAAGCCTATAAATGAGTGTGTACATTGTGATTTTTAAATTTTTATAAATAATTAAAGTTTTTATGTTTGAAGATAACGTTTTTATTTTTGCTTGAAATGTAAAATCATTTATAATAACCTCATTTATCATTGACTTTTAACTATTTGTTTTTGTGGTGTTCTTGATTTGGGATTCGAATTTGTGTTGATTTACGAACACTAACGTTTTTCACCTTTGTTTATTAATTAATAAATTTATTAATAATCTATTAATTAGATTTCACCATCTCTCTCTCTCTCTCTCTCTCTCTCTCTCTCTCTCTCTCTCTCTCTAGAAAACAGTGTCGGAGCGATCGCTTTCTCTCCCCCTTTCAGCTTTCTCCTCATCATATTCATGTATCTCCTCTGACACTGATGCTCCTGATGATGATGATGATGATGATGATGATGATGATGATGATGATGGGGTCGAGTGAGGATTCTCAGGTCGTCCCTCAGGCTGAGTCCTGCAGTGCTCAGTAACCATCACAGGGGTTAACACTACTCACTCTGGGCATCCTGGAGCACATGCGCTAGAGTAAAGTGTCCTAACTCCTCCTTTGCTCCGGAGGCGCTGTGGAATGAAACGTACAGACTTAGAAGACTTAATGTTGTTTGTAGAAAGTATTTTATTAATCTGTTTATTATTATTATTACTATTATTATTATTATTATTATTATTATTATTATTATTATTATTATTATTATATTACTGTCTCATTTATGGAATTGATATGAACCAAAATATAACTGAATATGTTATTTAGAAGGTTCTCCACAGCATCTGGTTGAGACTCGAGGTTTGATTCAGGACTTTGATTCTTTAAAAGTGAACAGAAAAAAATTGCTCGATTGGAGGTTTTTACTTTCATGAAACCCCTTTATTTTTCTTGCACATACACTGGATTTAAACGCTATCTGTGTACATTGATGTCATTTGGTAGACATCAGGAAATCTGCATAATATATATAATTAATTCTGTTTAATAATTATTATTATACAGAATTCTAATAATTATATATGTGCTACAGCAGTACTTTATTTTACAGTTTAAATTGTACAGAACATTTTCATAACTGTGTTGTTAGAAAATGAATTCATATTTAAAAATGTGTTTATAATAAAAAACTCTATCCTCTTCTGCTTTCCTGCATGTCTGGTGTAAAATTCACTGTGCACTTTATTTCCTTATTCAAATAAGTGATTTCCTTCACAATGTGTTAATAAGTGAATTTATTTATGTGACTAAACACAGATGATGTTAATGTTTGATTTTTAAACCTAAAAACACAATTATAAACATTATTTAAAAAACCTATCTAGAAAAAAAAAAAATCTAATTTTATATATATATATTTTTTTTATTATTTTTTTTCCCCATAACATTTTAACCATTATAAAATGTTATTAAATTATTATATATACAGTATGTTATTAAATAATTGTTTTTCTTTCCTTTTAGCATTGATTTTTTTTTCTTTTTATTTCATTACTTTGACTAGTTTTGCATGGATATTATTATTGTTTCTCTACAGGCTATAGGAGAATGCTAAAATATGCGCATAAATAATAAACCAATAATATAACAATATTATTATATAATAATTATAGTATTATAATAATTAATATTAACAACAACTGTTTCTACAATAACACAAAAACATTTGAAAGCCAGAAAACTATGGCGAATAATAATAATGACCAATTTTTTAAAAACAAAAATTAATTTGTTTATAATTTTGATTTACAGCTCAGTGTGAGTTGCGTCTGTATTGTCTGAGGAATAAAAAAAAAATCTCAGGCATATTCATTTATTTGAGAGGATAAAAAACAAACGTCTGCTTGGTTTATGGGTGAAGTGAGATTTTCAGCATTGTGAAATCTGAAGTGATCATTTCCAGAATGACACCCCCCCCCCCCTCTTTAGAGAAAGAGAAAGTAAATATTACAGTACTTCACTTCAGGAAGGACACAGACGTGGCACCTCCTTAGCATGTAAACGTTTCTTTAAAATTATACTCAATCGCAGAAAATATTTGCCGGTCCCGAAGGTAAGACTCAGTTTTCAATGAATATTTATGGTTATTTGAGGAAATGTAAATCTGTGGAATGTGCTTTAATCATTTAATGTTCAACTACACACCAATGGAGAATCAATGCTTCTTCTCTTTCTGAAATCGAAACATTCTGTGCGCAGTAGATTCATTTCAGACACTTGGTTACTTTCTCCAGACTGAGGAATTTGCGATAAAGATTATAAACATCCAACTAATGAATAAATATCACTGATTTTATTCAATGATCAGGTCCTCCTTGTTCCTACAGGACACATCCTCGTAGGACATATCCTCAAGGTTGTAAACTAAAAGATTCTGTACTGCAAAATAAAATTAGCAGTAATAGTGTAATATGGTGTAATAGGTGTAATGTGGTGTAATGTGGTGTAATATGGTGTAATAGGTGTAATAGGTTTAATAGGTGTAGTGTGGTGTAATATGGTGTAATGTGGTGTAGTGTGGTGTAATGTGGTGTAGTGTGGTGTAATGTGGTGTAGTGTGGTGTAATGTGGTGTAGTGTGGTGTAGTGTGGTGTAGTGTGGTGTAATGTGGTGTAGTGTGGTGTAATGTGGTGTAGTGTGGTGTAGTGTGGTGTAGTGTGGTGTAATGTGGTGTAATGTGGTGTAGTGTGGTGTAATGTGGTGTAGTGTGGTGTAATGTGGTGTAGTGTGGTGTAATGTGGTGTAATGTGGTGTAATGTGGTGTAATGTGGTGTAGTGTGGTGTAATGTGGTGTAGTGTGGTGGAATGTGGTGTAATATGGTGTAATGTGGTGTATTGTGGTGTAATGTGGTGTAATGTGGTGTAGTGTGGTGTAGTGTGGTGTAATGTGGTGAGGTGTGGTGTAGTGTGGTGTAGTGTGGTGTAATGTGGTGTAGTGTGGTGTAGTGTGGTGTAATGTGGTGTAGTGTGGTGTAATGTGTTGTAGTGTAGTGTGATGTGGTGTAGTGTAGTGTAGTGTGGTGTAATGTGTTGTAGTGTAGTGTGATGTGGTGTAGTGTAGTGTGGTGTAGTGTGGTGTAGTGTAGTGTGGTGTAATGTGGTGTAATGTGGTGTAGTGTGGTGTAATGTGGTGTAGTGTGGTGTAATGTGGTGTAGTGTAGTGTGGTGTAATGTGGTGTAATGTGGTGTAGTGTGGTGTAATGTGGTGTAGTGTAGTGTGGTGTAATGTGGTGTAGTGTGGTGTGGTGTAATGTGGTGTAATGTGGTGTAGTGTGGTGTAGTGTGGTGTAATGTGGTGTAGTGTGGTGTAGTGTGGTGTAGTGTGGTGTAGTGTGGTGTAATGTGATGTAATGTGGTGTAGTGTGGTGTAATGTGGTGTAGTGTAGTGTGGTGTAATGTGGTGTAATGTGGTGTAGTGTGGTGTAGTGTGGTGTAATGTGGTGTAGTGTGGTGTAATGTGGTGTAGTGTGGTGTAATGTGGTGTAGTGTGGTGTGGTGTAATGTGGTGTAATGTGGTGTAGTGTGGTGTAGTGTGGTGTAATGTGGTGTAGTGTGGTGTAGTGTGGTGTAATGTGATGTAATGTGGTGTAGTGTGGTGTAATGTGGTGTAGTGTAGTGTGGTGTAATGTGGTGTAATGTGGTGTAGTGTGGTGTAGTGTGGTGTAATGTGGTGTAATGTGGTGTAATGTGGTGTAGTGTGGTGTAATGTGGTGTAGTGTGGTGTAATGTGGTGTAGTGTGGTGTGGTGTAATGTGGTGTAATGTGGTGTAGTGTGGTGTAGTGTGGTGTAATGTGGTGTAGTGTGGTGTAGTGTGGTGTAATGTGGTGTAGTGTGGTGTAGTGTGGTGTAATGTGATGTAATGTGGTGTAGTGTGGTGTAATGTGGTGTAGTGTAGTGTGGTGTAATGTGGTGTAATGTGGTGTAATATGCAGTGTAATGGCAGCCTGGTATGACTGGGACTGAACCCACAACCCCCTGGATCCAATGCTTTAACCACCAGGCTACCACCTCCCTAATATTTGACTATAGGCTTATTATGCCATTCTAATTTATTTATTTACATTATTAATTATAATTGTATTTATTATCCTTAAATCATGGCATTTTTGAATCATTATTTCCTCATCCTCATATTTCTAAAACCTACAACAGAAGGCCTAAAAACTAAAAGCTAAAAAGCTGTGTGCCCTGCGTACATTAATAATAAATGTGAAACTTGTTTGTGAGCGAGTGGAATGTAGATAAGACAGGGGTCATGTGGTCAGATCTTCTGGATCTACTAGATCAGGGGTCACCAACGTAGTGCCCGCGGTCACCAGGTCGCCCGCAAGGACCACATGAGTCGCCCGTGAGCCTTTTATAAATTTATAAAGATTTATAAAGATCTTTATTTATAAAGATTTATAAAGATCTATTACTATTGTTATTAATGTCACGGCGATATAAAGCGCTGATAACACAAACTACAGATCCCATAATGCAGCGCTTCAGCTGCCTTACCGAACACTAGACAACCTGGGAACATTCCAGCGTCAATCAAGTCGAGCTTCTGTTGATGTATTTAACTCTATTTTACAGTTATTGTGAAACAAAAGAGAAAAGTTGACTCTGAGTAGATGTTTACTGACACTGGCGGTAAACACGTGTGTGTTATTAGTGGAGTGAATGTCAAGTCAAGTCAAGTCAAGTTTATTTGTATAGCGCTTTTCACAACAGACATTGTCTCAAAGCAGCTTTACACAAATCAACAGTTAAGGTGAATGGTGTGAATTTGTCCCTGATGAGCAGCCGTGGCGACTGTGGCAAGGAAAAACTCCCTTAGATGTAATGAGGAAGAAACCTTGAGAGGAACCAGACTCAAAAGGGGAACCCATCCTCATTTGGGTGACATCAAGAGTTTGATCATAAATCTTTCAACAATACAGAACACTGGAGAGTGAGAACTAACATGATTACTGGAGTATAAGATTATAAGTGATGTTCTTTCTGCAGTCTTATTCAGTCTATATGGTTAGTAGCTCCTAGTTTTATAAGCTCAGCATTTGTGATCTTCACAGATCCAGATCCAGCATCAGCATCTTCATGCCAGAGCCTTTAAACACTCCAGGAGGTCCAATGTCAAACTCCACACATGTAGCGGGATCCAAATGGCACTGGTACATCTCTAGATGGTTCGGGATGTTTGTGAGTTCGGCATCTACTTCTTCAAAGTCCGTAATCATCACGAGGTGGGACGTGACTGGAGCTGGCCAAACCTCAGGGTTTCTCGGGATGGGGAGAGAAAGAGAAGCAGTGGAGAGGAATTAGCGTAGCTGCTGTTCATGATATTAACAGCACAAGTTGATAATGTGCATGTGATCAGATGTTCTGGAGCACAAGGTTGTGATGTGATGTGTGTGATGTGTGTTATGTGTAGGCTTTGCTAAAAAGATATGTTTTTAATCTACACTTAAACTGGGAGAGTGTATCTGAACCCCGAACACTGTCAGGAAGACTATTCCAGAGTTTAGGAGCTAAATGTAAAAATGCTCTACCGCCTTTAGTGGACTTTGCTATTCTAGGAACTACTAAAAGTCCAGAGTTTTAAAATGTCAGGGAGCGTGGCGGATTGTAGCGTGTTAAAAGACTGGTGAGATACATAGGAGCCAAACCATTTAGTGCTTTATAAGTGAGAAGTAATAGTTTGTAGTCGATTCAAAACTTAACAGGAAGCCAGTGTACGGACGATAAGATTGGGGTTATGTGATCATATTTTCTTGACCTTGTGAAAACTCTTGCTGCTGCATTCTGGACTAACTGAAGCTTGTTTATTAATGATGCAGGACATCCACCTAGTAACGCATTACAGTAGTCTATTCTGGAGGTCATAAACGCATGGACGAGCTTCTCTGCATGGGATATCGACAACATGTTTCTTAACTTCGAAATATTTCTAAGGTGAAAGAAGGCTGTTTTTGTAACTTGGTTGATATGATATTTGAAAGACAAGTTGCTGTCTAAAATAACTCCCAGGTCTTTTACTGTTGAACTAGTGGTTACAGAACATCCGTCTAAATTCAAGTTGAGATGCTGGAGCTTCTGTATACTAGTTTTTGGGCCGATGAGCAAAATCTCCGTCTTATCAGAATTTAAAAGTAGAAAGTTATGGGTCATCCAGTCTCTTATTTCCTTAACACACTCAGTTATCCGAGTTAATTGAGCTGTATCGCCTGGTTTAGATGAGCTATATAGCTAAATATACAATGTGACTGTAATTAAGGAATTGAATCTGAGACGGAACTACGAGACAAAACATCAGGAGAAGCTGAAGATCCTAATTCAAATAAGTATTTGAACACCTGAGAAAGTCAATGTTAATATTTGGTACAGGAGCCTTTGTTTGCAATTACAGAGGTCAAACATTTCCTGTAGTTTTTCACCAGGTTTGCACACACTGCAGAAGGGGTTTTGGGCCACTCCTCCACACAGATCTTCTCTAGATCAGTCAGGTTTCTGGCCTGTCGCTGAGAAACACGGAGTTTGAGCTCCCTCCAAAGATCCTCTATTGGGTTTAGGTCTGGAGACTGGCTAGGCCACGCCAGAACCTTGATATGCTTCTTACAGAGCCACTCCTTGGTTATCCTGGCTGTGTGCTTCGGGTCATTGTCATGTTGGAAGACCCAGCCTCGACCCATCTTCAATGCTCTAACTGAGGGAAGGAGGTTGTTCTCCAAAATCTCGCAATACATGGCCCCGGTCATCCTCTCCTTAATACAGTGCAGTCGCCCTGTCCCATGTGCAGAAAAACACCCCCAAAGCATGATGCTACCACCCCCATGCTTCACAGTAGGGATGGTGTTCTTGGGATGGTACTAATCATTCTTCTTCCTCCAAACACGTTTAGTGGAATTATGACCCAAAAGTTCTATTTTGGTCTCATCTGACCACATGACTTTCTCCCATGACTCCTCTGGATCATCCAAATGGTTATTGGCAAACTTAAGACGTGCCTGGACATGTGCTGGTTTAAGCAGGGGAACCTTCCGTGCCATGCATGATTTCAAACCATGACGTCTTAGTGTATTACCAACAGTAACCTTGGAAACGGTGGTCCCAGCTCTTTTCAGGTCATTGACCAGCTACTCCCGTGTAGTTCTGGGCTGATTTCTCACCTTCCTTAGGGTCATTGAGACCCCACGAGGTGAGATCTTGCATGGAGCCCCAGTCCGAGGGAGATTGACAGTCATGTTTAGCTTCTTCCATTTTCTAATGATTGCTCCAACAGTGGACCTTTTTTCACCAAGCTGCTTGGCAATTTCCCCGTAGCCCTTTCCAGCCTTGTGGAGGTGTACAATTTTGTCTCTTGTGTCTTTGGACAGCTCTTTGGTTTTGGCCATGTTAGTAGTTGGATTCTTACTGATTGTATGAGGTGGACAGGTGTCTTTATGCAGATAACGACCTCAAACAGGTGCATCTAATTTAGGATAATAAATGTAGTGGAGGTGGACATTTTAAAGGCAGACTAACAGGTCTTTGTGGGTTAGAATTCTAGCTGATAGACAGGTGTTCAAATACTTATTTGCAGCTGTATCATACAAATAAATAGTTTAAAAATCATATATTGTGATTTCTGGATTTTTTTTTTTTAGATTATGTCTCTCACAGTGGACATGCACCTACGATGACAATTTCAGACCCCTCCATGATTTCTAAGTGGGAGAACTTGCAAAATAGCAGCGTGTTAAAATACTTATTTTCCTTACTGTATAATTAAAGGTAAATTGAGAAAATTTGTTATTTCAGAAGTGTGTATCAAACTGGTAGCCCTTCACATTAGTCGGTACCCAAGAAGTAGCTCTCGGTGTCAAAAAGGTTAGTGACCCCTGTACTAAAGATTGCAGTGACATTTTGACTTGTGGGAACTCACGAGTATCACAGCATAAGTATAAAATCACTGCTGTTTGTGTAAAATTAGTCAGATTTAGTTACATTTTTTAAAACCTGCTTTTCTTTGTTTATTTTAGAAAAACTCCACAGGAATCTTGAAGAACTCATGACTCTCTTTTCTATTTGCATCGTATGTCTCGCTGCCTGTGTGGGTAAGTGACCTGGTTTTAGCCACCGGTTTTCCGACGCCCCGTGGGGTGACTATGGGTGGAACTTCCGGTGCGCCGTAAAAAATTCATCCTCTGCAGTGCGCTACTCATTGTTTCATTCATTCATTTATTCGTAGCAGGTTGTGAAATCAGATGCTGCCAGAAATGATAAAGCACAACATCAGCATACCCGTCCTTTTCTTTATAGAGGAATGGGAGGACGTTTAAAAAAAAAAAAAAGGTGGCGCATAAAGTATAGTAGCATGTTTAGCTTTTTTGTTGATTGAATAAAGCAATGATCAGCAATGTGAAAAACTCAGATGTTTCCCAAAACCTTATTTAACAGTGATAAAGTCATGTGCTGTTCAGTGATTTGGGAAATGATTTCGTGTAATTAAAAGCTGATTTCGGGCCGAGTCAAAACCTGAACGTGTCACAACATAAACCTTGGACCATCGCAGGTCCAGAGGGCGCATGTCGCCACGCAGCTGCAGGACTGTGGTAGGGCAGTAAATGAATACAAAAACAAAATGATTATGATGAGGCACTTTAATAAATACTAACATTTAAATGAATCACTTGATACAGTGCACTGTGCAGTATGTAATTACATCTAAAATTACACTGCTAACGCTAAATCTACCTCCACCATGAAACCTGTGCCAGTCCATACCCACATCACACCTCAGTGCCAAGTGTTTAGCAATACATGAACATAATTAGTATCATTGTACATGACATGGTAATATTATTATAATTTTTGTAAAATATGCGCATAGTTGTTAGAGACCTAATATGAAGTGGGATTTATGATGATGACTGTATGATATTATCTGTATTACCTTTTGCATTAGGCTTGATTATGAGCTGAGCATGAACTAGTGTTTTACTGCTAAAAGCTATAATTGTAGGGAGGCAAGAATATAAAGAGTGAGAAAAGCTCTTCTTTCTTCTATAAAGGTAGAGAACGCAGAGCAGACAGGCATGTCATCACCCTCGAACGTCAGTCCGCTCTAACTTTAGATTTGTGTATAAAGCGCACTTCTTTAGGCCAAAATGAAGCTTCGTCTGGTTATAAGTGCAACCGCAAATAGCGCATTATATTTTTGAGATCTTTATTTCCCTTTTAACATTTTCCCGCCTGAAAAACCACAAACCGCATACAAACTAAATATATTACCATCAGTGCACGTCAGTCAACGCTGCTGTCGCTCAGGTTGGAAGTTCTACCCATAATCGTATTTACGGCAGTGTCACCCCCCCCAATAAAGACATAAGTGTCTTAACACTGATCAAAATCATGCAGATTGTAATTTCCCATCATTGGGAACTCCATCATTGCAGATACTCACATCAGAGTATCTGCTAAAATTGGTTCTACAGTTTTCCTGCCATGTAATATGAGTAAAGTCTTTACCCAAACACCACTTATTCAGTGGCGCACTGAAGATGAGTTTGTGTTTGAGAGAAGCAGTGATGTTACAAAGGTCGGTCCAGGATATGAAGGACGTGTGGACGTTCCTGTGGACGAGCTGCGTAAAGGAAACTGTTCCTTGGAGTTGAAGGATGTGAAAATCACTGATGATGATGTCTACAAGTCGTTTGTGGTGGAACAGATGGACAGTGGCATGTGGCGTGAAATCAACAGAGTTCAACTCTCAGTCGAAGGTGAGTAAACTGAGTAATTTTTGCAACATAAAACACTAATTGTACAAGTCATATATTCTATTCTATTATACATCATATATAATTGTATAATCAGATATCAGAGGTGGAAATAAG
Source organism: Silurus aristotelis (assembly GCF_946808225.1). Classification (NCBI taxonomy): domain Eukaryota; kingdom Metazoa; phylum Chordata; class Actinopteri; order Siluriformes; family Siluridae; genus Silurus; species Silurus aristotelis. The sequence continues at coordinate 1,983,077 of NC_139580.1, forward strand.
GAACAATATTTACGGGATGCATGAACACTGTTAGGTTCTGCTTAAGTGTCATGCAGAGAACATGCGGAGAACATACGGAGAACATGCGGAGAACATGCAGAGAATGTGTTATGGTTTCTAAAAGGAAGGACAAATTCTAAATAAATTAATATTATTTAAGTAATTATTTATTTTAAGGGGACTTATTAAAAAGCAGTATTTTTTATAAGAGGTAGCAGTAGTTATTGTTGAAGGCTCCGGCATACTGATCAGAAGGTCAGGCGTTTAAGCCCCAGCACTGCCATGCTGTCAGTAAACAGGACACTAAACCCTCTGTGCTCCAGGGGCACTGCATCATGACTGACCCTGTGCTCTGACCCCAGATTTCTAACAAGCTGGACTATGTGAGGAAAGAGTTCAGCTGTAAGGTATATGCTACATTTATAAAGCCTCAAGCTTTTATTAAATGAAAGAAAAGAACATTTACTCTGCATTCAAGTTTCTGTCACTGTGCAGTAAATACACTATATTGCTAAAAATTTGCACTTATAACCAACTCCACTCTTCTGGGAAGATTTTGGTTTCACACGTATGTGAGAAGGTGAGGAGGCCTGGGGTGCAGTCAGTGTTCACATTCATCTCAAAGGTTAAATACGTATGGTTAAGGTCAGAGCTCTATAGCAGATCTTCCTCTCCAAACCATGGAAAGCAGATCTTCATGGAGCTGGCTTTGTGCACATGGCCATTGTCATGCTGGAACAGGTTTGGGTTTCCACGTTCAAGTGAAGGGAAAATGTTATGCTACAGCAAAACACTTGTGTGCCTTCAATTTCCTGATAACAGTTTTCGAAAGAACCACAAATGGCTGGGAAAGTCAGGTATCCCGACACTTATACTGTATAGTGTAGCGTCCACAATGATGGAACTATAATGAATGGACATTTGGTGTCACCCAGATGAGGATGAAGTTTCCTTTTAAATGTTTTTTTTTTCCTTATTCTATCACTCAGAGATTTTCTTTGCCTCTGTGGTTCACACATTAGATATAAACTTATAGGAATTCATTTATGGCAAGAACATTTATATTTGTAATCTATTCATCTATTCATGTAAAGATACTTTGGTCCTTTGATAAAAGCACAAAACAAATAAAATGAAATTGAATTAAACGTCTAGTTGTATTACAGAGCTGAACTATGGTGAGGAATCTGGAGGTGCTTCTAAACTAACTGTCCACACAGTGCACATAACAACTACTGTATATATATCATTATTATTATGATCCATATTTGTATACTTATAGTTATACTTTATACTGTTATTACAGTTTTTCTCGATTGCTAAAACAACATTTCTTGAAAGCTGCTCTCCTTTTCTCTAAACTGTGAACACAAAACCCAATTTTCAAGCTACATTCACAAAACCTCAGACTCTTCTTGCAAAACCAAACTTTCACCTCAAAACAGTTGAATCTGCGCTCAAAACTGAACTATGTTGTCAAATCGTGCCCCGAGTCAATCAAAATTAAAATCTCTACGGAACAGTCACTAAACACTACGTAGAAAAATAGAAAACACAATGCTCAGGACATGTGTTGTGTAAATGTTTATTGTTCACTGTAGGCTAAATGCATGTTGCAAAACAAAAAAAACCTGTGCATTTAGCACTTGTACAAAAATAAAAAACAGAAATCTTGTGCATTTACACGTAGCACTTGTAAAAACAAACAGAAATCTTATGAGTTTGCCACTTGTGTACAGTAAGCCCATGTAAAAATAAAGTACAAATATATACAAATAAGTGCATTACTCAGCCCAGCATCACGTCTCCGTACTGGGTCATGCCACAGGGCTTCATCCACATCACAGGCCACATTTTGTCTGGCCAGGCAACGGGGGAAAAACCCTGGCATGCAGTATTCAGGCTTGGCATGCCTCCACACCTACGTCACCACAGGCAAGTCCCATGGCTTGCAGGAGATTTACTCTGGTGTAGGGTTGGCGTTCATATACCTTCCATCGCCATGAGGAAAATAATTCCTCAATGGGGTTTAGGAAAGGGGAGTACGGTGGAAGGCAAAGATTGATATAACCTTGGTTCATATTGAACCACTCTCTAACCTGGAGGGCTCTGTGAAAACTCACATTGTCCCGAACAACAACATAGATGGGATGCTCAAAAATGAGGAGCTGGTGAGTGTTGTAGGGCCCCAGGTTGGCATGATGGTGGACAAACCTCATGATTGCTGATGGCAGCAAATAATGTGACATTGCCACCACGCTGCCCAGGAACACCATCAATGGCCCGATGGCCAATCACATTACGGCCTCTCCTTCTCCTTTTGGTGAGATTAAACCCAGCTTCATCCATGTACACGTATTCATGGGGTCTTTCCATTGCATCCAGTTGAAAAACACTCTGTAGAAATAGATATAGTTTTGTAAGTGATACGGAAAAAGTGATTTAGGCCGCTACAGTAAATCACTACTTAGAGTAATCAACATCGGATGTGTCTGGATGCCAACCTGTACATACTGGAATCTTTGCTCTCTGACTCTGAGTTGCGATCAAAGGGCACTCTGTATAGCTGTTTCATGCGCAGTCTGTTGTGGTTGAGGACACGATCAACAGTAGAGAGGCTGACACTGATGATACCCTTAAAATGTACATGGTCCTCAATGATCTTCTGCTGAATTTCACTCAGTTTAATGGCATTGTTCTCACGGACCATATCAACAATTAGGGTCTCTTGGTGTGGGGAGAACATACCTGTCCTCCCACCCCCATGTGGCAGTCTTTTAATTCTACAAAAAGAGAACATGGAGTTACAAAAAATATACATGGAATAAAAGGTCTACAAACAGTTAGACCAACCCTCCATGACAAGACACAGTGAATCTACTGATGTTTGGTTGTACCCTTTGTCCAGCCTCCCTCATGCTCATACCATGGACAAGAACATGGACAATCACAGTAGCTCTGATTTCATCAGATATTACTGTTCTTTGTCTTCACTGACCACCTCGACCTCCTCTCACACAAACTCTTCCTCTCAGATTTCTATCCATTGTAGGGTCTCACAAACCAGTGCTCTCTGAACTGGCTTACTCTATATGTTCCCTCACATCATTAGCCACAAGTGTGATCCATTTTGAGTTGTAGTGTTCAAGTGGTGAAACTTGTGCTTCAATTGCGTTTGACTTTTGTCACCTGTGCTCACCATTATGCAGCACGGGTGCATCACAATGAAAATGTGTTGGCAAGTTGTGTCTAAACAGGTGAAAAGTGCTTATGGTTTTGCCAAAAGAGTGATTGATTTAATCAGTGGGTTTAGGCAACTGAGCATTTGGTTCAGACAATAGAGTTTAGTGTTTTAGCAATTGAGAAAAACTGTATACTTATGCTTTATATTTATATTTGTATTTATTAAGAGGCACATGTTTAAACCTTATTAGACTTGTTAGGTTCAAAGTACATAAGACAAAACCTGTTAGAGCAACATACTGAACAAATGTTTATAGGGTTGTTGTACCATTTTCTGTCTTCTTTTTCCTGTACTTCAGGAAGGAATGGGAGGGGAGAAAGGTGGGGAGAGAGAGAAAGAGGGAGAGATGGAGAGAGAGAGAGAGAGAGAGAGAGAGAGAGAGAGAGAGAGAGTTGGAGAGAGAGAGAGAGAGAGAGAGAGAGAGAGAGAGAGAAAGAGAGAGAGAGAGGTGGGGAGAGAGAGAGAGAGAGAGAGAGAGAGAGAGAGAGAGAGAGAGAGAGAGAGAGAGAGAGAGAGAGAGAGAAAGAGAGAGAGAGAGGTGGGGAGAGAGAGAGAGAGAGAGAGAAAGAGAGAGAGAGAGGTGGGGAGAGAGAGAGGTGGGGGGAGAGAGAGAGAGAGAGAGAGGTGGAAAGAGAGAGAGAGGTGGAAAGAGAGAGAGAGAGAGAGAGAGAGAGAGAGAGAGAGAGAGAGAGAGAGAGAGAGAGAGTTGGAGAGAGAGAAAGAGAGAGAGAGAGAGAGAGAGAGAGAGAGAGAGAGAGAGAGAGAGAGAGAGAGAGAGAGAGAGAGAGGTGGAAATTGCGTTTCTCCAGAGACAATGTGCAGATAAACACATAACAGCAGACCAGACAGGTCACAAATAGCACAATAAACAGTAGACAATACACACACAAAAAGAACAAATGCATGTGACTAGTCAGGATCATGCACAAGACGAAGAAAGTGTGCGGTTCAGCTGTTCTAGTGGTGATGGTCAGTAGGGTTTTCTGTATCACAGGGATCTGAGGAACCTAATGGGAAAAAGCTCCTGCAGCATCTGGTAGATCTCGGTTCACCCTTTCACCCAGTTCTTCTCTGAATCATTCAGATGTTCATTGACGAAATTTAGAAGGGCCTGAACATGTGCTTTCTTGAGCAGGGGGACCTTGCGGGATTTCAATCCTTCGTGCTATTAATTGTTTTCTTGGTGACTATTTTCCCAGCTAGTTCTGGGCTGTTCCTTATTGATCTCATGATCATTGATCATCTCATGGTCTTGTAGCCCATTCCAGCCTTGTGCAAGTCTACAATCCTGTCCCTGACATCCTTGGACAGCTCTTTGGTCTTGGCCATGGTGGAGAGTTTGGAATCTGATTGATTGATTGCTTCTGTGGTGTCTTTTATTCAGGTCTCTTTAAGAGAGTGCTGCTAATCTCAGCTCGTTATCTGTATAAAAGACGCCTGTGAGCTGGAAGTCTTGCTGATTGATAATGGATCAGATACAGATACTCATTAAAATGTCAATTTATTTATTTTTTTAAATGCTTCTTTCTGGACATTTTTGTCATTTCTTTGTCATTGGGCAAACATACAAAATCAGTAGGGGATAATCCCCACACCACCCCACTGCTGCTCCTTCACTGGCTTCCAGTAGCTGCATGTATCAGATTCAAAACACTGATGCTTGCCTACAAGGCCAAAAATGGACCAGCGCCATCTTACCTCAGAGACCTCATCACATCTTGCACTGCACCACGCTGTCTGAGATCCTCCAGCACTGCTCGACTGGTACCACCTTCTCTCAGAATGAGAGGTAAGTACACTTCAAGGCTCTTCTCTGTTCTGGCACCGAGGTGGTGGAATGAACTTCCCCTAGATGTCCGTACAGCAGAGTCCCTGACTATCTTCAAGCGACGACTAAAGACCTTCATCTTCCTGAAACACTTAAATTAGCAGTTTCCATGTTTGTAGAATTCAAGAGTTATATTTATATTAAGTGTGTACTTGTGTACCAGTGTAGATTTATTCATTACTAGAGACTCAAAACACTTTTGTACGTCGCTCTGGATAAGAGCTTCTGCTAAATGATGTAAATGTAAATGTTAATTTTCCCTCTCTGTAGATTAGCGGGCAGGTGCCAGCCCTTGTAATTTTAGTAGCTTAGCCTGGTGTAGTCCGCTAGGTTGCTTGTAAATTAGTTTAGCTTTGAATAGGCAGATTATTCTTCATGCTTATGTTAATTTCTTAGCACTGCCCATGTTCTCTTGCCTGTGTGAGTCTTGGTCTCCTGTCACCGTTGAACTGTTTTCGTGTCTCGTCTTTCTGTTTGTCAATCAGTTTTACACTTGTGCATTAAAAGCAATAACCACTCTACCCAAATATAATCCACATAGAAAGTGAAAACATACATGTACATATATATATATATATATATATATATATATATATATATATATATATATATATATATATATATATATATATATATATATATATATATCTGCACATATATAAAAACCTATTTAAAAATTGAATAATTTCATAGATTTACATATTAAATGATCCCATGTAAATATATGTTTATGTATGTAAAATATATTTTTATATATATATGTCACATATAATGAACATACATGACATATTTCTCTGCATAAATGTTGCAATGTACAAATTACACAAATATACATAGCATATTTCTTACATACATCGTCTCAGTATATATTTGACATTTAAAATTATATATTTTATATAATAATATATTTTTTTACAGTATCTCACAAAAGTGAGTACACTGCTCACATTTCAGCAACTATTTTATTAGATCTTCTCAAGGGACAATACTATAATAATGACATATTTCAACAAAAGTAAGTACACTATCAGTGATCAGCTGTACATGGTGTAAACATGCAAAGCCACACGTCAGAGCAGTTTAAATTTGAGTCCATTTCTCTCGTAATGACCACTGGATGTTCAACATGCACCTCAAAGACCCCCCTTTTTGTGTTTTTGGAAGCTTAGCCTAGTGTACTCCGCTAGGTTTCTTGCTGTCTGCTAGCTAGTTTAGCTTTTAAAAGACAATTAAAGCATGTAAAGTAATTAAATTAAGTTCCTGTCACCCTTCAGCTTTTCTTTGTGTCGTGTTATTCTATTTGTCAACTTAAGGATCATTAAAAGCATTAACCACTTAAACCTCTGGTCCTTCTTTCATTTTGGTCGAAACAACCCACAACATCTAAACGTGTTATTGTTGCTGCACTTCCTCCAGGCAGAGTTGCAGTGAGAACATAAGAATAGACAAGAATTATATTCTTTAAATTGCTAAAACACAATCTTTATACAAAGGTTTTTCTGTGTCTCTACAGTCTTTCAGATCACATCAGCTCAAGTCGGTTCCACAGTTGTCCTGCCTTGTGAGTGGAAAAATCTGCCCTTCCAAACACCTCATGTGGAGTGGTACATCGACCATGAGATCGTGTTTGAGCGAGAGGGTAAAGAGTCATTTCCGGGTGAAGGATATGAGGGACGTGTGGACGTTCCTGAGGAGGAGCTGCTTAAGGAAACTGTTCTCTGGTGTTGAAGAACTTTAATGCTACTGATGCTGCTGTTTACAGAAGCGTCATGATTGTGAGCCACAAAAATAGGAAACTGGTTCAGAAAGTTCAACTCCTAGTTGAAGGTAAGTCGACTGCTCTGATTTCAATCCTGACACGATCTGAGTACACACAGTTATAACACACCTGAATGTTAATAAGCTCATTTAAACAGAATATTTACAGATATTTGATATTTAAACAGTATATGATGAATTAATTTGAGAGTTAGTCTCGGAAACGTTTTGATACGACCTCAGAACTGGGAGAAGTGTGCAGACTTGAGCAATCAAGATGTGGTAGTTTTTTTTTATATATATTTAAAATAATTCTAATAATCAAATACTTTTCTCTGGATTCTTGTTTGATGGAATATCGTGTTTAATGTGTAACAAATCTTACCAATTTATAAACTATTTTTTGTTAAACCAACAATTTCATAACTATGTGTAGACTTTTTATATCCACTGTATCGTGTGTGTGTGTGTGTGTGTGTGTGTGTGTGTGTGTGTGTGTGTGTGTGTGTGTGTGTGTATACACATTTTTACTGAACATTTTTTTCCAAAGAAAACACTGAAGGGAGGATAGATGACACTTCTGATCACAGAAGTAAGTAAATATACAATTTGAATGTACTAGATAACAGTTTTATTTAATGTAATTTTATTATTATTATTATTATTATTAGTATTATTATTAGTATTATTATTATTATTATTATTATTATTATTATTATTATTAGTTTAAAGGCTCATTAATTTCTTTTTATCTTGTGTGAGATTTGATTTATTTTTGTTTTATTATTTTTTTGAATAAATCATTTGTCTCTTATTTGTCAGGTGAAGCTGCAATAAATCATTTGTTGATCCTCATTTCCCTCCTTGTTTATTTGATTTTCTTGCCTTGAGGAAACAACATTTTGAGACTCACATAAATGAACACTGGATTTGATTTTAATTATTTGCTGAAAGGATTCTATGTAAAGCTCCATGAAAACTTGATTGCATTAGCAAGCAGTTGAATTTACAAATGATCTTGTCCTTCAATCCTGGTTCAGGTCATGGACAGAGCCCTCAGCTTGGCCCCATGGCACGGTTGGGTCGTGGGCAGAGCTCTCAGTGTGATCCAACATCCAGGTTGATATCCTGATTGGTGCTGTTCTTGTTTTTCAAATCCATGTCCAGTTGTGAAACTGAGTGTAATGTGAGAACATGTAATATTATTGTAAAGCAATTTTCAACTTAAATTGTATGTGGTAATATTTGTATTTTTTGCATTTTTTATTTTAATATAAAGCACAAAAATATAAACAGTATAAATGTTTGTTGTTCATTTAAAACAGAATTTTCAAATCTTTTCTTATATGAAGGGCCACAAATTTTAATTGATGACATGGACCAGAACTTAAATGCTGAATAATACCAAACATTAAAATTAAATGTGCCATGGTTTCTCTCATTTATGATTTCATAATATTTAAACTAATAAATAAACATGACTCTGTAATCTGCTTAATTAATACATGTGGTGGCCGAGAAGTGCAAATAAAACAAATAAAAAATAGTATAAATCTACAAACAAAGTAATACATCAAAAAACAATTTACCAAACCTAAAAACAAAAATAAAACTAAAAAGTAAAATTTAAAAAAAGAAAATAAATGAAAAGTAGGCATATTTTGAGCTGATTTGGTTTTCTGTAAATCACATGACCAGTGAATGAACATTCTGCTGCCTTCATCAGATCCTTCACCACTAAACAGGTATTTATGGTGAAGTCTTCGGGGAAACACACTTTCTACAATCTTCATTAAAATTAGAAACAGTAAAAAATTAAAAAGAGACATTGATTTTATAGAAATATTGGGAATAAGTTTTAAGTTTTATATTAGGGGGACAGTGCCTGTAGGACGTTTTGGAGACAAGGTGAGGGAGGTGAGATTAAGATGGTTTGGACATGTGCAGAGGAGGGACATGGGGTATATCAGTAGGAGAATGCTGAGGATGGAGACACCAGGAAGGAGGAAAAGAGGAAGACCAAGGAGGAGGTTTATGGATGTGGTGAGGGAAGACATGCAGGTAGTTGGTGTGAAAGAGGCAGATGTAGAGGACAGGGGGGTATGGAGACGGATGATCTGCTGTGGAGACGTCAGTTGGAAGAAGACGAAAGTTGATTGGGAATAAGTTTTACACTGAGCCTCTCAATATTCCTCTGTGTTTCTCATATTTATTAGACAATAATAATAAAAAGAATAATAATAATAAAATGCTGAATTCAAGTCAAGTCAGATTTATTGTCATTTTAACCATATACAGTGCAGGACACAGTGAAACAAAACAACATTTCCCCTGGAACACGGTGCTCCAGCAACAACATCAATAAACCACATGAACACAAAGAACACAGAAGTACACATAACTCTACACTAACAACACAATGTGCACAAAAAAGACAAGAGACAACATGAGACATAAAAATCAATAGCACTGTAGTACCGACCAGTAACAGTAGGTGGTGCATTAAGGATTGTTCATATACAGTATAAAGATGACAGTTGTGCAAATTGGATTGTCTTTTTAAAAATCAAGAATTAAATACTGTAAATATTTGGCTGGATTTAAACTTTTTGTTCAACAGAAGTGCAAACAGCAGTTTCTGCAAACTGAGTTTATTTTTCTGTTGTTTTTTTATCAGTGCAGTTCCTTCATGTTGAGGAGTCTGACGGCTTGTGGGAGCAAGTGTTCAGCATGTAAGCTGTACATTTGATGATGATGATGAACCAAATGTCTTACAAACATGTCATGTGACATGTAAAAGCATTGAAACTTACAATAGAAGTGTTTCTTCTTTTTTTTTTTCTGGCAGTGACAATGTGACTTTAAAAAGTCATGTTTTTGTGTCATTGAATAACAAACAAACAAATAAACAATAATCATTACATACAGTATGTTTTGAGCCCTTTCTCTAGTTCCTATCTTGAGATCTTCTTTTTCAAGATCTGGGCATTTTATGACTGAAAGTGGAGAATTTGACATTGAGGAGTGTTTTGTGTTCTGTACTGTGTTCTGGTGATCAAATCTGGGAGCCGTCGTCAATTCCTTCATTCAATCCAAACACACACACACACACACACACACACACACACACACACACACACACACACACACACACACACAGAGTGAGAATCTGAATTGATTGTCACCAATCCAACAGTGACCAGAAGCTGCAGATTAGAAAATATTGGTCAAAATCATATCAAAAGTATTTTTTATGTGAAATACACTACACACCAAAGAGGAGCGCAAAAGAAAAAACACTGTTCTTCCTTTTCTGATAAGAGAATCTGGAATTCCTGAAGATCAAAAAAATCCACAGCATCATAAATCCTGAGCTCAGAGACTGCAGGGAACAAAATCCATTAGAATCCATTGAAAAGGACATGTTTTGGTTTGGGTTTTGTACATGTAGGATAAACATGATTCAGTGCTCTTCTCACTGCCTCTGTCCTGTGGTTCATGTTGCTCTCAATAGTTCCAAATAAATCTGTTATTAACCTGTTGGCCTTCGACACAGATTTTGGGACTCACAGCTGAAATGCCCTACCAAACTTTAAATGTTAACAGTTCCTGATAAAAGTGGGCTTCATACACAATTTAAATATCTATAAAAAGAAGACACTTTGAGCTTTACTGTCCATTATTTACTGTTGATATTGTTAAAAAAAAAAAAAAAAAAGTTATAGATGAATAATTACTGTAGAAAAAAAAATCCTTAAATTCATTTTTTTCCCCTTCATATATAAATACATGAAATCAGTCCTATAGCAATCCGGAAAAGTACTGGGTTGAAAGCCACATGTCTCATGAGTTTATATTTCAAATTTTATGAAGATTTTCATAACAAATGAGATTCCTACAAACATTTATCTGAGACTGTCTGAGCCTTTTCTTCCTCCCCCTGTTTGAGAGACACCTGCTAAACTCAGGTGATCAATTATACTCTATTCATACAGTCTGCAATATTAATGAATGGCGGACCATTAAAGGCTTTTGTTCTACATGTTTGGATATTGATATTCAATTCAATTCAATTCATTTTTATTTGTATAGCGCTTTTAACAACGAACATTGTCTCAAAGCAGCTTTACACAGATAATGTGGTGATTAAAAATTAATATGTTCTTAATGAGTACGTTTGTCCCTGATGAACGAGCCGGTGGCGACTGTGGCAAGGAAAAACTCTCCGAGACGGCATAGGGAAGAAACATTGAGAGAAACCAGACTCAAGAGGGAACCCATCCTCATCTGGGTTACACCGAATGTCCATTTATAGCAGATAAACAATGTTGCGGGGTTCAGTGATGATGATCAGAAGCGAACTGTATTCCTGAGTCAGTGTAGGAGACTGTTGACATCAACTACAGTTCAATCCATCCTCGAAGCTCCCGTTCTTACTCCGGAATTTCATGGAACCACCCAAGGTGTTGATGAGAAACCGTCCCAAGCTGCACAGAGTGGCCTCCAGTCGAAGAGAACACTATCCAGAGGCAGGCCTGGATGAAGTGGGAAGATCCACGGAGGGGAGAGGGGCAGGAACAGTGGTCACTGGAGCCTCAGGAGCATGTTTAACTTGACCGAGAGAGAGAGAGAGAGAGAGAGAGAGAGAGAGAAAGCCAGAGAGAAAAAGAGAGATAGAGAGAGAAAGAGAGAGAGAAAGAGAGGGGTGACAGTAAGAGAAAGATATGAATTATTAAGTGTCTTATTGTTGTATGAAAGTTAATAATCACTGTAGGAGACTGTTGACATCAACTACAGTCCAATCCATCCTCAAAGCTCCCGTTCTTACTCCGGAATTTCATGGAACCACCCAAGGCGTTGATGAGAAACCGTCCCAAGCTGCACAGAGTGACCTTGAGTTGAGTTGGCATTCATATTGATGGCCAGGTAGCCAGACAAGCTATTGTTTACAGTCATGGCCATTCATTTTCATGTCTGGGCATTTCAATCTCAACAACACACACACACACACACACACACACACACACACACACACACACACACACACACACACGAACACAAACTTACTTTTCATGCATTTCACTTATAAAAACAAACAGGCAATAAAATTGTATAAAGCTATAAAGGGAGATTTATTGTAACTTACAGATGTAGATCTCCATGTCTCTGTTGTTACTCCGCCCCAAAAATATTTTCCGCTTCGCTGCTTTTTTTTGCAAATCTCAGATAAAACAACTTATTTGATTGTCCATTTTTTTTCCTTGTTTTCTTCTTTTTTTTTGTAAACAAAGTCCAGTTAGCACGAGCTATAAACAGCTGTTTGTGTTGACCTGAGAGCTGCATCACTTCCTGGTTCGTCACTACGCACGTGTTTATAAAGAATAATAAAACTAAGACTCTCACACGTGGAGAATGAAATCCTCCCATATATCGTTAGAATCCTGCACTTATTGGCTACATTGTCTAACAGTTATTTTGTTTCCATAATGCTACTAGCTGAAAAGAAAAGGTTTAAAATGAGAGGCGGTGCATAAAAAAAAATGGCAACACCTGCAGAGAGAGTAGAGTCTCCACCCAAGATTTTCACCCCCTCTTTTACTTTTTTATTAGCATTTTTTTTTTACTTTTTTGTGGTCTCAACCGTTTTGTAACACTATATTCTACCAGCCATATTAGTATTTTTACCACCAAATGTCGTTTTTTTATGTAAAAGTTATTCGGAAATATATAAACACAAACACCAGCCGAAGTTCTGTGACGTAAACAAAGGAATTAACATCTAAATTACAACACTATTGTTTGTTTGGAGCAGAAATGCTTTAGAGCATGTTGTTCACTAGACCCTTATCTTTCCTAGTAAACCGGGATTAGCAGCAGTGGATGTGTTTGTGACTCGTTATTACAATATTAATGTAAGTAGTGCGTTTTTTTATGCATGTTGTTTGTGTGTACTGCTTACACAAATTTAGCCAATACATTCGTTACATGTTTTCCATTGAAAAACTGGGATCTGAAAACGCGGCTTGAGACTTAGAGATTTAGAATGATGTATAGTGAGTCATGGTTACTATTTTCCCTTTTTATTTAATCTATTGCTAAACATACCTTTATTAATCTATTCCTGAGAACAATTGGCTAATAGTTGCACTCACGCGACCCAGAAGCCTAAGAGGTTCCTGTTTGAACATGTTAAAGCAGTACAGACAGCAGCAGCAGTGTCATCAACCAGTTTTTCCAGCATCTCCTTGTAAAGTTTATTTTGAAGTCGAATGGTTCTTGCTGTGATTCTCATTGGTTTCTTCCTTGTTCCTAGTTCTTGCCCTGTGTTGGTTTTTGGTCCTTGTTTTACATGCTTCTGTTTGTGTGTACATGTACTGATATTGTTGTGTTTCAGCATCACAGCTTCATGTGAACATCAATCAGAAATGTTCTCCTGCATCTCACTGGTGTTCACTTGTTGATTTAAGGAAGACACACTGAGATCTTCCTCATTTCTATTATTCTGTGATCTGGAGCACCTGAGATCACTGATTGTTCCTCCACTCCCTCCATATGAAAATTGCAGTTAATATGAGAGGAACAGAACACAGGATGCAAATAGTGATGATGATCGCCTTGTTTATTCCACCAGCTTCACATGGAGACACAAATAGTTTATTTTAAATGTTATTTAATAAAATATTATAAAGTCTGGGTAGAAATGTGATAAAAATTTTATCTGACAATGTTATAAATAGAGATTTAGAAGGTTAATGAATCATATAATAATTAATAATACAACAAATAAATATGGTTTTTACTTACCTGAGGGAGCTGATTGTTCATCTTTCCTCTCATCAGATTTTTCTGTAAAAAAAAGAAAAAATAAGAATTTTATTGTTCATTCTTTTCTTCTAAATATTTTTATGTCATAACTGCAGAAGCATCAAAATTACTATAAATAAAAGTGCAGAATTTCTGCCAGTCCTGTCCCGCATTTAAATTCTTATGGTTCTACTTTTCCTTATCTCCATTGGTCTCAGTGTGGAATGAAAATCATTTCCTTTCAGGAACTCGAGCTGCATCAACAACGCTTTGGAAATGCTTTTGCATTGTCCACAATCTGAATCATGTGTCTACTCCGTCCTATGGAAAAGCGCAGCCTCACCAGCGGGGTGACGTCATGACCAGGAAGCTATAAAAGCACATGGAATGAAGCCGGCACTAGCTTCTGTTTCTGTTTCTGTATGTGTGTTTTGTCTCATGGTAGTAGTAACATTAGAAGAAAATATATAAGAAAAGCACAAAGACTAAGCACACCTTCCATCTTTGTGTTCCTCCCTGCCCCTGCTATATTACGGGGGGGGGGATACACACAGCCTTTGTGTGTCTTATCTGGGAGCAGAGCATGCAAGTCAGATCTGGAGGGAGCCGACTTTGCAGATTGCGCTCGCATGTCTCTGCGAACGCACCTGCTCCTCGCGGTTCTGGATGCGCTAGTTCCTGAGGCTCGCAGATGGACCTCGCAGAGGTTTTAAAACAGGCTTGTTTCTTTCTCCTGCGCCATCCTGCCGGGTCCGGCGCTTGTTGGCAAGCTTCGGAAGCACGTCTTTCGGCGGTTTCTTCTCCTTGCGACAAGAGCATTCAGCTCTGCCTCTCTTCCTCTAAGGAGGGGGGAGGGGCTGCACTCTGTAAGCCAAAGGTTGAGGAGCTTATGGAGGTTGTGACCTGAGACGTAGCCAAATTAGATCAAGATCTGCCAGCCGATGAGCGGAAAGCGCTTTGTTCAGTAAGCTTAAAGAGCGATTTCTGCGACGTATGTCACAACCTCCTCATCGAGGTCTGCCTTGCTTTTCAGATCTGCATACCGAGGTTTCCAGGTGCTGGTATAAGCCATATTCGGCACGCAGCAGGCTGACCTGCTGCGAGAGCTAGATGTGAGGGGCATATCAGGTGGCCAGGAGTTCCACAAGCTCTGCTGTGTGGTGGATTTGGCTCTTAGGGCCACAAAAGAGCCGTTGGCCGGTCTATGGCTGCCCTAGTCTCCAGCGAAAGACACCTACGGCTCACCCTGTCAGATCTTTCCAACAGCCACAGGGCCATGCCGCTCAACGGCCTTCTAGTGCAAAATGGTCTCTTTGGTGACTCTGTAAATACGTTCATCGAGAGGTTTCAGGAGGGCAAGAAACAGTCAGCAGCATTTTAGCGGTTCCTTACACGTTCCTCTCATAGGGCTGCTTGGTGGGCGCAGCCCCGGGAACAACCCAGAAGCAATTCCCCTGCTAGGGATCCTGTGCGACACTCTAGGCCAAAGCCCCATGAGATGACAGATATGAGGACTGTATTATTTAATAAGAGGGCCAAAAAAGTCCTGACATGGGACGTTCTGGGGATTCCAACGGGAAAGGGCATAGTGCACCTCCGCCCCGCCCCGGAACCTCCAGTGACCTGGTCCATTAACCCTGCTACAATCAGTGCTTCAGGGCACGGCCAGCTCCAGTGAGCACCCTCCTCGGATTTCCGCCCGGCATCGTAGCAGACCTGGAGGACTTATCGCCTCCATGGAGGCTCCTAGATCTCCACCAGGGCGTAGCTCTGGCTCTAGGTGTACCAGAGGTCAGTCTTGAAAGACTGATACACTTAAGAGACCTGGAAAGCTCTGCCAGATGTGTCTTGGTGGGTCCTGCACACTGTAGAGAAAGGATATACGATTCAGTTCAGGACTCGTCCTGAAAGACATATATACTACGTATAAAGACAGTATGACCAGCTACAGACAGGCGCTAAAAGCTGCTAGAGCTGAACACCTGAGCAAACTCTTAGAAAATAACAAAAACAGTAGCTAACTACAGTTAACTACAAATCAGGGGTGTTCCATCACAGTTTAGTAGTGAAGCCTTTATGAATTTCTTCACTGAAAAAATAGATAACATTAGAAAAACAATTGTGGCAGTTCAACCTCTGAGACCATCTTCTGACACAGTCTCACCTTCAACTCCACAACTCCACTGTTTTACATGTATAGGACAGGAAGAGCTGTATGATTTTATTATCAAAGCTAAATCAACCACATGTCAGTTAGATCCCATTCCAACAAATCTACTGAAGGAAGTGTTATATACAGCTGGTGAGCCTCTTCTGAATATTATTAACTCCTCACTATCGTTAGGTCACGTCCCTAAATCCCTCAAGCTAGCAGTTATTAAGCCCCTCATTAAAAAACCTAATCTGAGATCTAAGATTTTAGAAAAGATTGTCACTGCCCAGTTATGTTCCCACTTGCAAGAGAACAATATCTTTAAAGAATTTCAGTCAGGTTTTAGGTTTCATCATAGCACAGAAACTGCTGTAGTTAAAATCACTAATGACCTGTTTTTAGCTTCAGACCAAGGCTTCATCTTGCTGTTAGTTTTACTAGATCTTAGTGCTGTGTTCGACACTATAGATCATGATCTTCTCCAAGATTGCTTACAGAATTACATCGGCATTCAGAGACAGCCATTAAGCTGGTTTAAATCCTACCTGTCTGATCGTTAACATTTCATAGATTTAAATGGAGAGCTATCCAGGCTAATGCTAGTGAATTATGGAGTGCCACAATGCTCAGTTGTAGGACCCCTGCTCTTCACAATATACATGCTTACCTTAGGAAATATTATTAGAAGGCATGGAATTAGCTTCCACTGTTATGCTGATGATACCCAGCTATATATCTCATCTAAACCAGGCGATACAGCTCAATTAGCTCGGATAACTGAGTGTGTTAAGGAAATAAGAGATTGGATGACCCATAACGTTCTACTTTTAAATTCTGATAAGACGGAGATTTTGCTCATCGGCCCAAAAACTAGTATACAGAAGCTCCAGCATCTCAACCCGCATTTAGACGGATGTTCTGTAACCACTAGTTCAACAGTAAAAGACCTGGGAGTTATTTTAGACAGCAACTTATCTTTTAAAATCATATCAACCAAGTTACAAAAACAGCCTTCTTTCACCTTAGAAATATTTCTAAGCTAAGAAATATGTTATCTATATCTGATGCAGAGAAGCTCGTCCATGCGTTCATGACCTCCAGAGTAGACTACTGTAATGCATTAGTCGGTGGATGTCCTGCATCATTAATAAACAAGCTTCAGTTCGTTCAGAATGCGGCAGCAAAAGTTCTTACTAGGTCAAGAAAATATGATCATATAACCCCAATCTTATCGTCCCTACACTGGCTTCCTGTTAAGTTTTGAATAGACTACAAACTATTACTTCTTACTTATAAAGCACTAAATGGTTTGGCTCCATGTATCTCTCCAGTCTTTTAACACGCTACAATCCGGCAAAACTCTGGGCTTCTAGTAGTTCCTAGAATAGCAAAGTCCACTAAAGGTGGTAGAGCATTTTCACATTTAGCTCCCAAACTGTGGAATAGTCTTCCTGACAGTGTTCGGGGCTCAGACACGCTCTCCCAGTTTAACTGCAGATTAAAGAGGTATCTTTTTAGCAAAGCCTACACATAACAAACGTCTCACATCATAACCTTGTGCTCCAGAACATCTGATCACATGCACATTATCAACTTGTGCTGTTAATACCATGAACAGCAGCTACGCTAATTGCTCTCCATTGTTTCTCTTTCTCTCCCCATCCCGAGGCTTGAGGTATGGCCAGCTCCAGTCACGTCCCACCTCATGAAGATTATGGACTTTAAAGAAGTAGATGCCGAACTCGCAAACATCCTGAACCATCTAGAGACGTACCAGTGCCAATTGGATCCCACTACATGTGTGGAGTTTTGACATTGGACCTCCTGGAGTGTTTAAAGGCTCTGGCATGGAGAAGCTGATGCTGGATCTGTGATGATCACAAATGTTGAGCTCAGTAGCTCCTACTTTTATACCAAAGAATGTAGAAAGATTATTTACTTATAATCTTATACTCCAGTACTCATGTTAGTTCTCACTCTCCAGTGTTCTGTATTGTTGAAAGATTTATAATCAAACTCTTGATGTCACCCAAATAAGGATGGGTTTCCCTTTTGAGTCTGGTTCCTCTCAAGGTTTCTTCCTCATAACATCTAAGGGAGTTTTTCCTTGCTACATGCTTGCTCATCAGGGATAAATGCACACCATTCATCTTGACTGTTGATTTCTGTAAAGCTGCTTTGAGACAATGTCTGTTGTGAAAAGCGCTATACAAATAAACTTGACTTGACTTGACTTGACTCGTCCACCCTGGGTCGACGGGGTGCGTCCCACTTTAATGGGACCCGAGCAGGCTCTGGTCATTGAACAAAAGGTAGACACTTTCCTGAGGAAGGAGGCCATGTTGGTGGTCCCTCCATCAGACAGATTGTCCGGGTTCTGCAGCCAGTATTTCATAGTTCCAAAAAAGGACAGTGGGTTGCGTCCTAATCTAGATCTACGTCAGCTGAACCACTCACTAATGGAGCTCAGGTTCAAGATGCTGACCCTCAAGCAGGTCGTGTCTCAAATTAGATATAAGGACTGGCTTGTCATGATAGATCCAAAGGAGGCATATTTTCATGTGTCCATCCTTCCATTTCACAGGAAGTTCCTGAAGTTCGCTTTTGGGGCCGAAGCTTACCAATATCGGGTCCTTCCGTTTGGTCCTCTCACACCGCACCTTCACGAAGTGTGTGGATGCATTTTTGGTTCCCCTGAGACTTCAGTGCGTCCACATCCTAAATAACATCGATGATTGGTTGATATTAGCTCAATCAGAGATGTTGTTCTCGCTAACATGAAGCAACTGGGGTTGCAGCTGAATGCCAAAAAGAGTGTACTTTCTCCATCACAGATAACCACTTACTTAGACGTCGTATGGAATTCGACCCTTATGTGTGTGCAGCTTTCCCCTGCTTGCATTGTGTTCATTCTTACGGCCGTCAAGAAGATCATAGAAGTGCAGTCACTCACTGTTAAAATCTATCAAATAATGAAGCTCATAAGACTCCTATCATGTAATTGTCAAACTGACAGATTTCACTGGAACATGAACACGTGTCAATCACATGCAAACATCCTTCAGTGTGTGTTGATCTGATGAGGGATTTTCTTCAGTCTCCTGCATGTGTTTAAACACTTCTGCTGTTTGCTTTGGCATTTTTTAATACTGTTTATAAAGCTGTTGTGCTGTTTTTCATTTTCTACTCTGAAATGCAGGACAGGAGGTGTGTGTTCTCCCAACACAGTCTCACCCCACATTGTCACATATCGACGTTGCCTCGTTGCCTCGGATGGCCGCGTCAAAATCCGAAGATGAGGGATTTGCTTTGAAGTGTATAGGATGGCCATCTACGTTGAAAAGCGACTCAAAGGGGGGTACCTTCTCCCTTGGATGTCGACGCCATCCGAGGCAACGAGGCAACGTTGATATGTGACGATGTGTTGTGAGACTGTGTTGGTTCTCCACACTCAGTCTAACAAAACCAAACAGTAAACTGTGTAGTGCAGCTTCAAGCAGAACTGAGAAACACTGACATCAACATTAAATACAGAATCCTGTTCACCTGAGTTTAGTCATTTTCATTCTTTTAGAACTGTGGAACTGATACTGTACGTGTCGTATTCAGCATCATCTGATACTAATCCACTTACCACTGACTGAGAGTTTAATGTTCTGCACCAACACAGGTTTCTTTGTGTCTGTCATTAAAATGTAGCTGCTGTACAGAGTTTCATCAGTAACACTGACGTTCTTCAACACCAGGGAACAGTTTCCTTTAAGCAGCTCCTCCTCAGGAACGTCCACACGTCCCTCATATCCTTTACCCGGAAATGACTTTTTACCCTTTCGCTCAAACACAATCTCACGACCAATACTCCATTTAACATGAGGTGTTTCAATGGACAGATGTCTCCAGTCACATGGCAGCACTGCTGTGGATCCCACCTGAGCTGATACACTCTGAAAAACTTTTTTAGAAAATAAAAATCATGTGATCAGATGTGAGCAAATAGATGTTCCTTATTTATAACTTTTATCTGATATACTGTGACTTTTATATTTTTATATTTTATGTTGAATCATTTTCTCACCATCGAGTTGAACTCTGTTGATTTCTTGTATTTTGCTAGTGTTTGTAGCTTCCACATGTTCCATCATAAAGGATCTGTAGAAAGCGTGATCAGTGATTCTGACGTCCTTCAACACCAGAGAACAGTTTCCTTTACGCAGCTCGTCCACAGGAATGTCCACACGTCCTTCATATCCTGGACCCTCATCTGTACCATCAAAGCTTCTCTCAAACACAACCTCATTATCAGTACGCCACTGAACATGTGGAGGTTTGCTGAAGACTTTACTCAGGTTACAGGGCAAGAGAGCTGTGGAACCCACATGAGCTTCTACAGTAATGGGAGGATCTGCACTGATGGAGTCTGTGGGGGGAAACATTACAATCTACATGATTTGGAGCATTTTATAAAAATTGTAGCATATTGTAATGAATGTGAGGACACTTGTGTGTTGTTGGACTTGAACCAGGTCACTCACCCACACAGACAGAGAGCCAGAAGATGGAAATAGAAAGGAGGATCATGATCCCTGGAAGACTCGTGTGGAGTTTTTACAGATTTCCTGCTACAAACACAAACAAAGGCAGATTATTAAACACATTAAATATAAGTGGAAGATCAGCTTCTGCAGAAAATCACACAAACAAGTGTTCACTGTATTAGTGTCAATTTTACACCCTGAAAAAACACAAATCCCACGTTTCACTACGCCTTCATCACCTCAGCAACTGCACCATGACTTTACTGCCCCCTGTTGGTGGATTTTAGAGTCACAGCAGCAGTGATGATCTTTCACACAAATTTATAAAAATTAATCTGTTTATATATTACATCTTACATGTCAGGATCTCCTTATAAAATTAGAAATATGATGTTGTTACAGGATGCAGAAAAACTAGTTCATGCTTTTGTAACATCTAGATTAGACTAGTGTAACGCTTTACTGTCTGGGTGTTGGAGTAAGTGCAGAAATAAGCTTCAGTTGGTTCAGAATGCAGCAGCAAGAGTCCTCACTAGATCTAGGAAATATAAGCACATCAGCCCTGTTTTAATCATCTACACTGCTCCCAATTACATCTCGCAGTAATTATAAAATACTACTACTGATGTATAAAGTACTGAATGTCAGAGAACACTGCTCAAACCCAGATTGGCTGCATGTGAAGCAGATGCACTTGTGGTTTGCTATGAGGGTGTGTGTGAACCTGTGTTCAGAGACAAACAAAAGGTTGAAGAAAAGTTTATGGTGTTAAATCCAGAAAAAGCGTCCATAAACTTGGGAAAAACTATCCAGTAACAGCTTCCAGGAACTAAACAGGTATCAAGAAAACATCCCTGTCCTTATCCATGGCAAGGAACAAAACTAAAGAACACGCAGCACCGAACGGAAAATCAAAGTAGACGAACTGGCAGTAGATACGCATGACGTTGCCTTCAATTTCAATATTACCTTATTTTTTTCTTAAAATTGTAAATTTTCTCAGTTTATGCATTTACATTTTTTTTTATGTTTTGTAAATAAAATGATTTTTATGAAATTTGCAAATAATGACATTCTGTTGTTATGTACATTTTACAAATTGTCCAAATTGTTTTGGAATTGGGGATGTACTACAATGTGCTCAGGACCACAGTTTGCATGAATAGTTCTGCATCGAAGTGTCCATCACTGAACACCTTAACAATGATGGAATTGTAATTAATGGACATTTAGTGTTGAGGACGAGGATGATTTTTGAGTCTGGTTTCTTTTCAGGTTTTTTCCTCACACCATCTCAGGGAGTTTTTCCTTCACAGTCACCACTGGGATACATTAAGGATAAAATTTGGGATAAAACTACAGGCACTAAACTTATGCATTCTTTTATGTAAATTTATAACTTTTTATCAATGTAAAGTTGCTTTGGGACAATGTCCATTCTTAAAAACACTACACAAATAAAACTGAATTGAAATGAATTCACACGCTGCCCTTAAATAAAAGAAACGTAAAAAGAATACATGTATGCGGGTTTAATGTTAAATGTTAGAATGAAGAAATACTTTTTTTTTTTTGGTCATGTCATGTGTGGACATCATTAACCAACAAATAAAAAATCAGCAGCTATTAGCACACATCTCTGTACAGAGAGATTTTAAAGAGACTGTAAAAGTTTAATATTTAAAGGTTAAAATATTAATGTAGTGAACTTACATGGGACGCCAAACTGCCCTAAACCCAGTGTAGAGTTTCATTTTAACATTAAAATATCTTTTCTCTCAGCACTGCTACAGCTAACGTTCACCCCGTTTTAGTGTTTATAATATTTGGTATTGAATAAGAAAATCTGGAATTCCTGGAGATCACATGACTTCTTTACACTACTCTAACACTACTAACATTAGTCATTAGCACCCAGTTAGCAATATATATGAGCTAAAAAAATCTTTCTCTATCACCACTTTACACCATTGTAATGAACACAATGATTTTTTGTTATTTTTTCTACCTCAGCAGAATCGGTGTCTTGTTAGTCCCAACATAAAGATTAACATTAATAAAAAGATATGAACTAAAACCTGAGCCTTACCTCGGAGAGAGTAGAAAATCTTCAGTATAATGTAAATTTAAATAAAATAAAAAGTTGATATGGTTCTGTTGGTAGCCTTCGTTTAAAGTTCTCAGAAGAATCAGCAGGATGCAGGTAGCAGGTAGCAGGTAGCTTTACTTTCTCTTTTTCAGGTGGAGTGTTGGAATTGGTGGAGAATGTGTATTAGATGTATGAAGATCAACTACTGGAGATTCACTACTGCAGCAACACCACCAACTTCTACTGAACACACACACATTAATACATGAAGAAGAGAATTGCAACAGAAACATGTTTAGGTTTGTGTTTGTAGGAATAATGGATTGAAAATGGTCATATGTTTAAACACAATGGACTGTGCCACTTCTCACTGCATGCTTAATTATGGGTGGACAATCTGGTGATGAGTGAATAAAGTAGCAGGGATTTCTTCATAATGAGGCATGAAGAGCAGATAAGAAACAGGTGTGTTTGTTGTTTATTATTTTTTCTGGTCCTCACTGAAACAGAAAGCATTAATTAATGCAAATACGCAAAAGTGTGAAATTGTTACCACTAACTTCTTCAAGCTCTGATCTCCATTCAGAAACTGGTGCTCTACCACACCTTCACTTCCACACATGCCTAAAGCCAATTCTGCTTCCTCTTTGACCAACCCATGTACTGTCCACACTATGCACTGACAACAGCAACATAGCAAATCAGACTCCATGCCACTCTGGATGACTGTTTAATTTTATGGATCTAAAGACAGTGTGAACTATTTGATCAGTTCGGGTTACAAAAGCCAAGAATCCAAGTTTCTTTTCTAATTAAGAACTAAAATAAATAAATTGGTAAAACATAAATAATAGTTAGCATTTTTAGTGTTTTTATATATAGTCTGATAAGTGAATCAGAGATCAAAGATCTTCTTTATATCATTAACATTTAGAGGATTTAGCAGACGTCTGTGACCAGAGCGATGTACAAAAGTGCTTTGAGTCTCTATCAATGAATAAATCTACACTGGATTTCAAATTTAAAGTAAATCAGCCTACAACTCTGTTTAGAGTTATTTATTTTTTTTTTTTTGTACAAAGCAAACTTTAAATTTTTTGTTTAAGTCTTTCAGGAAGAAAATGATCTTCACTCGTCACTTGAAGATGACTCCAGAGCCAGTGACTTTTCAGACATCTAGGGGAAGTTCATTCCACCACCTTGGTGACAAAACAGAGAAGAGCCTTGAGGTATACTTGTGGTACCAATCGAGCAACATCATCCAACCTGAGCTCAGAGACTGCTGAAAACAAAATTCAATACAACCAGTACACAATGGATTGAGATAAAAATCCTGTTCTACCACTACATCATACCATTCCTACTTAAATACAAAGACCCTCAAGAATTCATCTTTAAGTTCACATATGGACACGAGACAAAGGCATCATCAGTTTTAAATCAAACGCATGAAAAGTTCCAGATGCAGTGAAGTTTGTGTTTTTCCACCTGAACACACAGATGGACCTGATCATTAACTAGAATTAAGTGAATTCTTTTGTGATGTTCCTTTGCTACTGGGTATGTGTTTATAATGGTGTTCAAGCATTTTTATTCTGAAAAAATAATTTGTCTCTGAAATGAATTATCTGAATAACAGCTCTATCATGAGTATGATAAAAGGGTCAGTGAGTCTCCTTCTGCAGTATTTTTTTGTAACAACAGATGCAAACCAAGAAACATGCTTAGGCTGGTTTGAGATCGAAGACATGGAATGTTGGGTAGATCCTAAAGAAGCCAGAAAGCCTTCTCCATTTGATGCTCCTTAATTCTGTAGTCTATCCAAAACGACAAGGGGATCATGATGTCAATGTAGGGGGTCACTTGTGGGCAGGTAGTTTGTTCTGTAACTCTGGAAAGAGGCCCTGGAGATATTCCACCATGAACTAATCAAATGATCGATGTCCTTGGAAGATGGACAGCAGGAAGCAGGCAACTTCTGAGATATTCTCAAAGATTTTATGGAGCTCCCAGGTAAAGACACCATAACTAGAAAAGATGGCTGATTTGCAATTCCTCTGTGGCCAACAACAAGGCTTTGCACAAAAGCAGGGGGATGACATGGGCTACCTTTGTTTGAAGGGGAGCGAGGAAAGCTGGATCTGGAAAACCATGTTGTACTAAATCAGAAAAGGCAAATATTTACCAGGTTCCAAAAAGAAGCTTTTCTGTGGTCACATTGCTTGTGACAATAAATGTTATGTGATGTTTGTCCCATGATCAGTTTGTATTTAAGTGAGGAGTTCATATGTAGAAGACAAAAATGTAAATTGGCTTTAACCAGGAATTTCTGTTTAAGCGTATGCATAGAGAACACTTTAGAGAACCAGTTTACAGCACATTTTATAGTAAAAAAAGAACAATTACCATTGTGGGTTTTAGACAATGGTCCAACACAATCCAGATTTTTCCATTAAAAAAGATTTATGCTGACTACAATGGGGTTCAGGAGTAAAGGCGGAACAACCCTCAGTAAATTGGGAACCATCATCTGGAATGCTTCCAACCAGTGATCTTCAGAATTAAAAGGAGAAAGGGTAAGTTGCTGAGCAGGTGAACACATAAACACTGTCAGGCTGCAGACGCGGAAGCAGATAAAGTCCAATCATGTTCTTTATTGAGGTGCAAAAAACAAAACACTCATAAGCCGATGAAAACAAAAGCAAACACAGACAATGAGTACTCCAATAAGGAAATGGAGTTCGGAGAAATAGCCAGCGGTGAATCCCGGCGTTTGAGCAGCCACGCGATTTACCTGCATGACAATACAACGACCGACAGCCTGTGACTCAAGAACGTGAGTTTACACAACGTAACGACACAAAAGAGTTGAACACCAGATGAATTAAAGTAAAACACACACACTACACACTGTCTCGTTCACTGCCAATTATTTCCTGTATATTTACAATGCCATTGGATTAGAGTGCTGTCAATTTCACAACTCAAACAGGAGAAGCGCGATTTCACAGGCTGCAGATCATGTCTTTGTTCACTGTAAGTATTAAATTATAATTATAGGCCTATGTGTGTGTTACATGTGTGTGAATGAGAGGGGGGGCAGTGGAGTGGTGAAAAGGGGGAGAAGGTGTAGGAGTTCAGGTACCTGGGGTCAACAGTGCAAAGTAATAGAGAGTGTGTTAGAGAAGTAAGGAAAAGAGTGCAGGCAGGGTGGAGTGGGTGGAGAAGAGTGATAGCAGGAGTGATTTGTGATGAAAGGGAAAGTTTATAGGACTGTGGTGAGACCTGAGATGTTGTATGGTTTAGAGACAGTGGCATTGAGTTAAAGACAGGAGGTGGAGCTGGAGGTAGCAGAGCTCAAGATGTTAAGATGTTTGTTGGAAGTGACGACGATGGACAGGATTAGAAATGAGTTTATTAGAGTGTAGCGTCTGGCACAGGTCATTTAGACTTCATGTCCCAGGCATTCCTTTTAACCTATGACATCTCAATCAAAAGGTGAAACATTTATTAGGGGTGGTATATCCGTTAAGGGTCACACTCCCCCTCCGAAGACACTAAACACGGCCCAAATCCTAAACTCATGTTTAGTTTACCGGGACCCATTAAACAATAAAGTCATAAAACTCATGAAACAATCCAAACTCGAAACTTGATCCAGCATGGCTGCTTGTGACAAACACACACAACCGGCTCCAGAACGTTTGGATTTTACCACAAGACAGATAACCCCCTTTTGCAGATATTCTGTTTGACACACACACACACACACACACACACACACACACACACACACACACACACACACACACACACCCCACCCAGAAAGCCAGATAACCCCCCCTGGTCTCTCTGGTTGAATTCACAGCGACCCTCAGACCATAAAACAATTCACTCTCGGAACTCGGCCCCAGTACGTCTGTTTGTGACACACACACATATGCAGACACACACACACACCAAAAGGGAGCATTCTTTTATTAATTAAATAATAAATAGAATGTCCCACTTCACAGGATACAAACATACATCTTGTTTGTATCTTCTACTATAAATAAAGCAAGTGTTTAACTCTACATCAATAATATTTAAACCTTAAAATGTTTAGCAATATAACTCTGTGTTAAATGTTGTCTCTTCTCTTCTTAAGGCTTGATTGACTTAGAAGTATCTGTTCTTTACTTTCCTGACAAGGGTGCATTTTATTTATCAGAATACAACATTGTATTAACATCAGTTAATTACTGATCTCTGTAAGTTAATGTACCTCTGCCTTATACTGTCATTCCTTTTCATGTTTAGGATCCAAATAACCGCAAAATTATTTGTTTCTTTATTTTTCAAACAATCGTGCATTTTATTTGATCATGAAATGTACCATACCGTCTTAATTCACTTTGAATAAAACTTTAAAATCCTCCAAAAGCAAGTATAGCCCTGAAACCATGCCCACAGATGCATGAACAAAGGAAGTTTTTCCCTCCAAAATTTCAGGCCATAGCACTGGCCATTCCCCCAAGGATGGGTGGGGTTCAGGACCTTTAAAACATCTTGAACCCAACTAATCATTGTCCAGTCAGAGTGCAGTCAGAGTTCAGTCAGAGTTCAGTCAAGAGAGCAACTCGCTCACTCGGCTCGACCGGAAAGGCTCGGACCCCCGGGGCCCGAAGGCCCGGGGACCCGATGGCCCGGAGAGTCGGACGCTTCGAACAGCTCAGCAGCGACTCTTCGGGACGAGATCTCAAATCTCTTTTGAGACCTTCCAGCAAGCTTTATCTTCAAAACACCAACTGCTCTGATCTTCAGGAGAAGCTGGGAGAACATCTGACTCCATCCTAACCGACTCGTCCAAGATTCTTTTGTCTACCGCATCCGGACTCTTGTGCAACAAGTCAATGCAAGTAACCGGTTTACCAACTCATTTAGATGCGTGTTAAGTTTGAACCCCTTAATATTAAGGCGAATTTAAATTTCCGTGACGATTTCTCAGTTAGGATGTGATTAATTTGAAGTAAACTGCCTTTTCTTTCTTTATCTCCTTCTTCCTTTCCTTTCTCTTCCTCCTTCCCTAATTTCAACTTTCTTTTTATTTTGTTTTAATTTTAATTTTCTTTATTTCTTTTTGTTTGTTTGTTTGTGTTGTTAGTTTTATGTTGTGTTTTTTCTCATTCATTAAACGCTGTATTTTTAATAAGTGATGGTCTCTGAGTACGTTCCATAAATGAAGTTCCTGCAACATCAGGTCTGAACTACATGCTCTATTTAATTGAATTTAATTTACGGTATAAAGTAAAAGGGGGTTACGTCTTTCTTGGCCTCTTTTATAGAATTAATATAAAATTATACTGTCTGTTTGCCGGACGAACAGACAAATAAGTGTAATGTTAATTCCATTACCCTCAATTCAACTTAATTTGAATATTTAGGAGTAACTATAACCCGTTATAATTACTTATAAATATATTCTTCTTTGCGAGCTAAATTCGCTACATATAATGGTGGAGGATGCGGGCAAACTGTGCTTCCAACTATATACTCAATTTATCTGTATTATAAGTTTGTCCCTCTTATCCCCCAGTCGCTACAAGAGGGACAGCGCATGTAGGACGTTTTGGTGACAAGGTGAGGGAGGTGAGATTGAGATGGTTTGGACATGTGCAGAGGAGGGACATGGGGTATATCAGTAGGAGAATGCTGAGGATGGAGACACCAGGAAGGAGGAAAAGAGGAAGACCAAGGAGGAGGTTTATGGATGTGGTGAGGGAAGACATGCAGGTAGTTGGTGTGAAAGAGGCAGATGTAGAGGACAGGGGATGATCTGCTGTGGTGAGACCTAATGGGAGCATCCAAAAGAAGAAGAAGAAGAAGAACTGTGTGTGTGTGTGTGTGTGTGTGTGTGTGTGTGTGTGTGTGTGTGTGTGTGTGTGTGTGTGAAAACACCTAACATTAACGTATTTAAATATATATATATATATATATATATATATATATATATATATATATATATATATATATATATATATATATATATATAAATACGTTAATGTATGTTGAAAGCTCTCTAAAGTTTGTGCTTGTTATTGAGCTGCGATGCTTAAAATAGAAATGATGTTAGGTTTCTTCCTGTTGTTTCAAAGATTAAAGGAACAATCACTTTTTAAATAATCTACAGTAACACCGTAAAAGCTAAAATATGTTATCATTCTGAGACTTGAGGTTTTAAGCTGTTGATTAGTAAATACCTGTTTGTATTAAATAAACAAAGTTTTTGCCTGGTGGTCATTTAAATGATTATCTTTAATCAGATGAAAATATGGCTATTAAATATACTATTTGTGTAATAATGATCATTATGATTAGGTTTGTTTACTCTTGGACAAGATTTTGTAGAAAAAAATGTAACGGGAACAAAGTGAGGCACAGCAGCAACTCGGGTTTCTTCAAGAAAAAAAAAACATCAGAGTTGTCAGAAGGGCAGTTTTATTTTTGAGGGAAGAATTATTATTGTCTGCTTTATAGTTTTTATTAATAAAAATATAGATGGGTTTGTACAGGCTTTTGTGCATTGCCATTTTTGTGTCATACCACTTGTGTTGGTTCTTGGTCCCCCCTGTGCCACCCCATTAAAAAAAATCCTAGAATTGCCCCTGATTAGAAATGGTACAAATTTTATTTGTTGGTTTGGACAAACATGCAGACACACTTTTCAGAGACAAAGGAAGACTGAGCACAACTATATGAGTCAACACAAGCATTACTCATCAGCCCTATCAGATCTCAGATCTCAGATCACACACACACACATACACACACACATATATACACACAAACATACAGTGAGGAAAATAAGTATTTGAACACCCTGCTATTTTGCAAGTTCTCCCACTTAGAAATCATGGAGGGGTCTGAATTTGTCATCGTAGGTGCATGTCCACTGTGAGAGACATAATCTAAAAAAAAAATCCAGAAATCACAATATATGATTTTTAAACTATTTATTTGTATGATAGAGCAGCAAATAAGTATTTGAACACCTGTCTATCAGCTAGAATTCTGACCCTCAAAGACCTGTTAGTCTGCCTTTAAAATGTCCACCTCCACCACATTTACTATCCTAAATTAGATGCACCTGTTTGAGGTCGTTAGCTGCATAAAGACACCTGTCCACCCCATACAATCAGTAAGAATCCAACCACTAAAATGGCCAAGACCAAAGAGCTGTCCAAAGACACTAGAGACAAAAATGTACACCTCCACAAGGCTGGAAAGGGCTACGGGGAAATTGCCAAGCAGCTTGGTGACAAAAGGTCCACTGTTGGAGCAATCATTAGAAAATGGAAGAAGCTAAACATGACTGTCAATCTCCCTCGGACTGGGGCTCCATGCAAGATCTCACCTCATGGGGTCTCAATGATCCTAAGGAAGGTGAGAAATCAGCCCAGAACTACACAGGAGGAGCTGGTCAATGACCTGAAAAGAGCTGGGACCACCGTTTCCCATGGTCATGGTTTGAAATCATGCATGGCACGGAAGGTTCCTCTGCTTAAACCAGCACATGTCCAGGCACGTCTTAAGTTTGCCAATGCCCAGTTGGATGATCCAGAGGAGTCATGGGAGAAAGTCATGTGGTCAGATGAGACCAAAATAGAACTTTTGGGTCATAATTCCACTAAACGTGTTTGGAGGAAGAAGAATGATGAGTACCATCCCAAGAACACCTTCCCTACTGTGAAGCATGGGGGTGGTAGCATCATGCTTTGGGGGTGTTTTTCTGCACATGGGACAGTGCGACTGCACTGTATTAAGGAGAGGATGACCGGGGCCATGTATTGCGAGATTTTGGGGAACAACCTCCTTCCCTCAGTTAGAGCATTGAAGATGGGTCGAGGCTGGGTCGTCCAACATGACAATAACCCGAAGCACACAGCCAGGATAACCAAAGAGTGGCTCTGTAAGAAGCATATCAAGGTTCTGGCATGGCCTAGCCAGTCTCCAGACCTAAACCCAATAGAGAATCTTTGGAGGGAGCTCAAACTCCGTGTTTCTCAGCGACAGGCCAGAAACCTGACTGATCTAGAAAAGATCTGTGTGGAGGAGTGGGCCAAAATCCCTCCTGCAGTGTGTGCAAACCTGGTGAAAAACTACAGGAAACGTTTGACCTCTGTAATTGCAAACAAAGGCTCCTGTACCAAATATTAACATTGACTTTCTCAGGTGTTCAAATACTTATTTGCAGCTGTATCATACAAAGAAATAGTTTAAAAATCATACATTGTGATTTCTGGATTTTTTTTTAGATGATGTCTCTCACAGTGGACATGCACCTATGATGACAATTTCAGACCCCTCCATGATTTCTAAGTGGGAGAACTTGCAAAATAGCAGTGTGTTCAAATACTTATTTTCCTCACTGTATACACACACACACACACACACACACACACACACACGCACCTGTTTTCTTCTAATTGATTTCCACTGTTGAAATTCCAGTTTATCCAGTATCCCCCTCGTGATGTTTTTGTTTCTTGCTCCCCATCAGCTTCTTCCTGGTTCCTGGTTCATAGCTTCTGTCATGTTTATATTTTTGGTCTTTGTTTTGCATGTTTTTTGGTAGATGAAAAGCTTCAACTGCACCACGGATGCTAAATTATTTTAGGTATGCTGTGAAATGACAAAATGTAAATGGTTGATATTTAATTGGGGAAAGGAAGAATCAATATATTCAAAAGTATAAACATTTAGAAAACCTTTTGATGTTTTATGTGAATATTATCTGAAGCTCTTGACCTGAAATCTATATGATTATATGCGTTATGATGCTGGAAAGTGATTGGCAGATTTATAAAGTACATGAGCAGGTATGCAGGTGTTCCTATTAAAATAGTCTGTTATTGAATATTAAATAAAAGGGACATGTGTATATCTAAAAAGTTATAAACATAGTGACTTCTGTAACACATAATCCTTTAAATTCAGTGTATTTTCTGTAAATATTTGTGTGGAGTTTTACGATCCAGTCTATTTTTTTATTATACAGTGTGAGTAAAGGCAGCGGGTCAGTACCTTTTTTTGGTATAGGCCTGAGGGCATGCCAGTGAGCACCCCCTGCAGTGCCACCACCCTCATCAATTTAAATTATTTATCTGTTTTTCAGCTGAATCAATGAATGAGAAAAATTAGAGAGAAGGTTGGATGATGTGGAGAGGGTGAAGCAGGAAGTGGATAGGATTAGTAAGGAGGAAGTGAGATTTGTGGTGAGAGTAGGGAGCAGGTGGAGAAGAGCCTGGAGAGGTGGAGGAATGCGCGGTTGAATGTCAGAGCAGACGCCCTGTCGAGACAATGGCCATCCATGGGAAATTCCTTCCAGGTGGGATCTCCTCTCGCAGGCGGGCGTAACCCTGGTTCTGAGGAAGAATAAGAATAAGAAGAAAGAATGCCCTGAGGGGGCACAGTTCATAGCAGCTGGTCTCTCTACCGAGACCCTACTCTATTCCAGTGCTCCCTCCACAAAGAGGTCGTACACCGCACGGTGGCGGCTGTTCACATCATGGTGTGAGCACCGTGAATTAGACCCAGTTAACTGCCCGATTGGTTCAGTTCTTACAGGAACAGTTTGCCACAGGGTTAACCCCTTCAACCCTGAAGGTTTATGTGTCCGCCATCGTGGCATATATCACCCTGCCTGCGGGGCAGTCACTGGGTAGGCACCCCCTGGTGACACGTTTTTTCCATGGCACCCGGAGGCTGAGGCCCGGGACGCAACCTAGAGTGCCTGTCTGGGACTTGGCAGTTGTGTTGGTGACTCTATCCAAACCCCTTTTTCAGCCCTTGGCCGAAGGGGCCCTTAGGTATCTGTCCGTCAAGACCGCCTTCCTCTTGGCAATTTCCTCCCTGAAGAGGATCAAAGATCTGAAGGCACTGTCTGTGGCCCTGTCCTGCCTGGAATTTACCCCCGTCATGACTAGAGTGTTTCTATATACAAAACCTGGGTACGTACCTATGGTGCCTACGGCTCCCACACGACCTGTCATGTAACAGACATTCTGCCCTCCTCTGTTCATAGCTCCCGACCAGAAGAGACAGAACCGACTGTGTCCAGTGTGAGCAGGGACACAGAGCCATTGGTCAGATTTCACACGTGGTTTAAAGCGTGGACAACGCAGGGGCGTTCCCAAAGCGTTACAACGCAGCGTCTCATTCCCTCAGGGAACTAGGATTACATACGTAACCTAGAGACGGTACTCAGTCTTATCTGTTCTCAAATCAAGTGAACTAGTATATGAAAAAAAAAGTGTGAGCACTGGACACTTACCTTCACAGGACGAGTCCATGGAGGAAGTCGGAGCAGCTGTTCGTCTTCTATGGCCCTAATAGGAAAGGTTTCCTGGCCAATAAGCAGACGTTAAGCAGGTGAGTAGTGGATGCCATCTTGTCAGCTTATGAGTCCTCTGGCCTCCCCGCTCCACTCAGGGTCAGGGCTAACTCTGGAGTGTGACGGCCTCTACGGGCCTGGTCCGCTGGAGTGTCACTCCAGGACATCTGTGACGCTGCAGGTTGGTCCACCCCACTGACCTTCGTCAGGTTTTATGACCTTGACTTTAGAGCCACTCTGGGCTCCTCTGTCCTATGTGCAGGTGCCAAGCCCCTCACACATTAGGCAGGGTCTGGTCAGTGGGGCGTGATTGGACACTCGTTCCCAAAGTTTTATGACGCAGCTCAAAGTTCCCGAATGGGGAACGTCTCTAGGTTACGAATGTAACCCTAGTTCCCAGAGGAAACGAGAAGCTGTATCTCCGTGCCACACGCCCTTCATCCCTGCAGCGCTTACCCTCTTTCTGTGCAGAAGCCAGCATCGCTACCACCGCGCAGCCATTTTGTAAAACTTCCTGGTTTACGCGACTTCGCCCGCCGATGACGTCATGACTTGCCTATTGGTCAGATTTCACACGTGGTTTAAAGCATGGACAATGCAGGGGCGTTCCCAAAGCGTTACGACGCAGCGTCTCATTCCCTCAGGGAACTAGGATTACATACGTAACCTAGAGACGGTACTCAGTCTTATCTGTTCTCAAATCAAGTGAACTAGTATATGAAAAAAAAGGCTAAAACTAAATAAACCAGAATAAGCTAAAAAAAAAGGCATTTCACAGGCTTCTGACAAGGGCTTCAGGGTGCTGCTTTTAAACAATAGGCTCCAACTTTTCTGACCAGACTCTTGTTTTTGTTTGGTCCATTCCTGGCTACTGTTTAATTATGATTGACAGGAGACTCCACCTGTTGTTGAACAGCACATGCAAGGAGACAAAGTCACCAAAGCAAACCACATAAGGAAAATAAGAGATAAACACAAACACACACACACACACACACACACACACACACACACACACACACACACACACACACACACACACACACACACACAAAGCAGTTCTGACATGCAACACTTGTGCTACTGGTGAACATAAATGCCTAGTTAATTTCACATGGCTTTTTCAGGTTTCTCAGTAGGTTCCTCACTGAGCACATTTGTAACATAGATGAGTGATGCTCCCATTGACCAGCTTTAGCATTAGTTTTGATTTTGCAATTATGCTACAGAAAAGGTCACCAATGTACATCACTGAGACGGCTCTAATCCCAGAGTTATGTGCTTACTAAGATTATTATGTTTCACTAGATTTTGGAGTTTGCTTGTGGATATTTGTGTTATTAGCTACAAGGGTGAGAAGATAAGGAGGCCTTCTTAATGGTCTTAATGGTGTTCAGTAGAAATGAGATCAGAGCTCTATAGCAGGCCACTCAGGATCTTCCTCTCCAAACCATATACACCACATATCCATGGACTTGTGCACAGGGGAATTGACATGCTGAGTTGTTGACATGCTCAAAGTTCAAGTGAACGCGAAATTTATGATATAACATCTAAAGCTTCCTTATCGATTGTGTGCCTCCAGCTTTGTGGTAACAGTGTGGAAAAGAACCACATATGGCAGGAAAGGTCAGGTGTACCAATACTTTTGTCCATATAGTGAAAGTCCACCAATCAGATCTCTTCTTCTTTTGTAGGTGAAAATCAGGATGAATTTTTGCTGCTTTAGTATCATTATTTATTTATGTTTTCATATATTTATAAAGATAAAGTTATAAGGAGTAATTTATCAATTTAAAATGTAAATTATTTATAATTTATTTCTTTAAAGCTGCTTTGGGAAAATGTCTATTGTTAAAAACACAATACAAATAAAATATAATTGAAGTAAATATGAAGTCTTGTGGTAATTATTATTAAGCTAAATCTGAAATATACTTTAGAAATGAAATATCTCATCATATTATTGTAACTGTGTCTCTACAGCACATCTTTAATGCCATGTAAAGTAATAAAATATAATAATCTTCAGGTAAGTTGAGCTCAGTGACTGTTAAATTCTTGCTGAGAAAAGAACAGATCTGAAAGTTTACACCTCGGTGGGTTTTGCAAAATGCACAGAGGCAAAAAAAAGCATCTTCTCAATACACTTTTCTGTTGTAGTGCTTGACGTGAATACACACACACACACACACACACACACACACACACACACACACACACACACACACACACACACACACACACAGTCCTGTAATTCATTTGTCAGTAATCAGCATTAATCTCTGATCTGATGAGAACAATCACAGCTGGTCTGACAGTTACATCACAGTTTATTGATGTAACAGCTGCATTTGTTATCACACCATCATTTATTTATTATTTTAATGATTTACCTTTTAAATGAAAAGCTGTTTTGAGTTAAATGAGTTTTAAACACTACCTTTGAGTTTCACACTGCACTGCATGTTGCATGTTTTATTCAGCAGGGTGTTATTTCCTCTGCAGTGGGTGAGAGAATATGTGTGTGTGTGTGTGTGTGTGTGTGTGTGTGTGTGTGTGTGTGTGTGTGTGTGTGTGTGTGTGTGTGGTTTTATAACTTACACAATTGCCTG
Source organism: Silurus aristotelis (assembly GCF_946808225.1). Taxonomy (NCBI): domain Eukaryota; kingdom Metazoa; phylum Chordata; class Actinopteri; order Siluriformes; family Siluridae; genus Silurus; species Silurus aristotelis. The sequence goes on from NC_139580.1 coordinate 2,018,477, forward strand.
AAACTTCATGATCAGAAGGAGCCCCTGCACCATGACCAGAAATTTTGGGTTCAGATGCTAAACCTTTTCCTATATGAACAGTTTTTTCTGCCTAAAGTAAGCAAGCAGAGATCCTCCATAGTGGAAGTGTATAAAATAATCTTCAAACTAATGCCTGTTATTAAAGATCTAACATGCATACATTCAGCGTGTTCAGTGTGTTGAGTGCAGGATGTCTCGTGGTTCTTCCTTAATCTGTAGTAATAGATTTATTTGTGATACGTGTACATTTATCCAGTCACATAACTCATATTAGAGACCTCACAGTGAGGAAAATGGGGGACCGTAATCCTAATGGCTAAGTCAAAGCTAATGCTAAAGATAGTCCATGTGAGCATCACTCCTCTCTGTTACACAAGCGCTATCCTCAGTGAGGAACCTACTGAGAAACCTGAAAAAGCCATTTGATATTAACTGGGCATTTATGTTCACCAGTAGCACAAGTGTTACATGTAAATACACAAGATTCACATTAAGGATTATGGTCTGTCTGCTCCTTTTCAGCTTTGCACATCTTTCTTCTGTTTTCCTATTAGATTCACCATTTATTTATTTATTTATTTATTTATTTATTTATTTATTTATTTATTTATTTATTTATTTTTGCTTCTCAGGTGTTGGAGCTTTAAGCAGCTGTACTTCATTTATAGCTTTTGGTTTTCTCATGTTAATTTTCTTTTGCTTAGCCTAGCATTAGCTTCACCCCCTTCATTTCATTTTGTCCACAGTGCTTGTGTGTGTTTTTGTTCTTTATAAAAATATTTGGCACATGCATCTGCAAGAGTGAGAGTGAGAGATTTATATTATATTAATGTGGTGCAATTCCATTATAAAATCTCACATGGATGTTGGTTCTGACAGGAAGAAATAAACAGAGTATAACATTCATTTCATTAATTTGTGCTACACAATAGGACAGAGGGAAACGTTGGAGCATCAGTTACGCTCAGGTTTGGATCTGGTCTTGGTGACTGTACAGACCCCAAATCATGTTGGGTGTGAAAGCTAATTGTTTAATAACCAACATACACATTTGTGACTTTTATCAGTGTACAGAATCTCATTTGACCTACACAAGTGAAAAGAATAAATTGGGGTGTACTTTTATTATGTAAATCTGGTCTGTTTACTTGTCTGTTCTGTGTTCGTGTACTTATTTATTCAGTATAATGCAGAAAGTAAAATAAGATTTCAGAAGCTCATTGAACTCTATAGCAGAAGAGAAGGACAGGATGTAGGGGCTGAACCAGTTCAAGCAGATATTTCACATGCTCAGAGGAGGGAGTGTGTTAGACATGGCAGCGTATCTGCTTCTGTTTACTCTGCAGCTGCTGTTTGGTGAGTTCATAAAAAGAAATTGTACATTTTAGACTAAATTATTTGTACTTTTCACATCACTGGTGTAGAATTTTGGAGCTGTTTAGAGGGATTAGTGCAGGAAGCTCTACCAGATACATGTGCATTTAAAGACAAGTAAATGTGTATTGTATGTACTGTGAGCTGTGTGTTTCTAGAGTTTACAGAGTGGAGATGAAGCTTCTCTCTTCATGTGCTGTTGTTCTTTCAGGTCTCATTAGGCCGAGTCTCCTTCAGAACTCTTCAGCTGATCTCATATCTGTTTCTCCAGAAGCAAACATCACTCTGCTCTGTAACATCACTAATTACTCAGAGAAATCCTGGTATCAGATGATCTCAGCAGGGTTGAGGAAGATTATATCAGCCAGACAAAAGAAACTGAACAAACACTTTTATATTGAGTATAATGCAGATGAGAGTCACTTTAATTTAACAGAAAGCAGCAGTTTAGTGATTATTGGAGTTCGAGAGCCGGATCTGGGGTTTTATTACTGTGAAGGTCGAAACGACACAAAACACATTCAGTTTGGGGAAAAGATCAAACTGAACTTTCCAGGTGGGTGCCAATACTTTATTTACACTATTTATGTTGTATTTTAATTTATAGTTAAATCCATTCTGCTGCTCATCTGGGGGGCAATTTTTTATTTAAAGTAATTTGGGGGGGGTTTAAGGCATTGGACTTTGGATCGAAAGGCCACAGGTTCAAATCCCACCACCACCGAGCTGCCACTGCTGGGCCCTTGAGCACGGCCCTTAACCCAACATTGCTCAGTTGTGTGTGTTCTGGATAAGAGCGTCTGCCAAATGGAGGAATTGTAAATGTAATAACCGCACTGGGATTCATGCCCAAATACAGACCCCTTACAATACAAAAGATGTGGTGACATTAATTTTTGTGGATTGTATCTACACATACAGTATCTTTGTGTAATCGAGTTTATAGTTCAGGTCCAATAAGAAATAATTGGAAAGTGCAAATATTAAAATTTTTGTACTTTTTAGCCAATTTAATGTTTTCATAGTTTAAAAGATTAGTTTAGAATTGAAATGATGTGACTGATGTGAGCATGAAGCACTTTCTAAACACACTACACTCACATTAACCAGGGGGTCATGCAAAATTAAAGCCACATTTTTTAGCCATATGTGTGATGTTAAACAATTATCAAAACATTTCAGTTTTTCTTGAGCAGATTTCTGAATAAACTTTAATAAAACACTGATCAATATTACTGTTGCAGCACAAAACTGCTTATTATTCATGGATCATTAATCACATGATCTGAATGTAAAGTTCACACTGAGTCTTCCAGAAGCCTGAAGTTTCCCTCAGCACTATATTGAGATCTCTGTGTGCTTCTGTGTGTGTTTTAGGTGGCAGCAATAATGGATCTTCATCTGAGGCTTCAGATTCACAGCCGCCTGCTAGAAATGTTACCGACTGGATTAGAAATGTGATTGTAATGTGTGTGTGCTTCGTCTCCGTCCTAATAACCATCTGCATGTGTGTGTTCTGCAGCAGGGTTCTAGGTGAGACTAGAGGTGAAATTACAGGCTAAATATTTATTTATGATTTTATATTTATAATAATGAAATTCTCTTTAAGGAAAATTAACATCATGCAGCTTCTTCAGTCACACCACCGACTCCACTGATAAGGTAGGAACTCTTACATTATTACTGTAAGGTTACTGAGCTCTTTCCAGATGTAATGTTGATTACTCACTTTTGATAAAAGTGAGTGTTAGTGTTTATTTTGGTTTGACTGTGTTTCTGTCGTCTTTATACTGTGTGTATATATATATATATATATATATATATATATATATATATATATATATATATATATATATATATATATATATATATTCAGCCTGAGGATGGGAAGAGAGCTTCTGTAAAATGAATGAGAAACACAAACACAAGCAACCCACACACAGTTATGCCAATGCAATGGTTTAAAGCAAGTTTATTTTTTATGGTCTACATATTTTGTATGTTACAGTAAATACACTAGTGACAAATAAAATAAAATTGGCTTATTAAAAGTAGAAAGTTTTCTGGTTTGCCCACTCACTGTCCCATTCACACATCTAGTTTGTAGTTTTTCTACTGGGCAAAGAAACAAAACACGCCACCTACTGTTCTTAGCTGTTCTGGTTTATTTCTAATGTTTTATCAGTGCAGTAAACAGGATGCAGCTAGTGGCAAAGTAAACAGAAAATCATTACCTGAATCTCCCTACAGGATGAAAGCATTCATTATGCAAGTGTTCAGTACAAAAGAAGGTCCAGAACATCTGCTACGACAAACACATCAGATCTGGACAGTGTGACCTACGCAAGTGTTGCCTCACAGCCACAGAGACACTGACAAGTACAAGATCACAATAACATGACATATGCTATGTGTCAAAAGCGCACACACACACACACACACACACACACACACACACACACACACACACACACACACACACACACATATATGGTAGACACACAGTTGTTACTTCATTCTCTTTGACACATCTGTAACTAATTCAGTGCTCAGTCATGGGGTTTCAGGGCTCCATCAGACACTGAAGGAATCTTCACATCTTTTGGAAATCCAGTATCTATCAGCACATAAAAACCCAGATACAGAGTGGGAGCAGGTCTGCTGTAATGATGTGCCAGTTTGTGGTACTGCTCAAGGCCTGGAGAAGCAACAGAGATCTCAGAGGTGTTTGTTAAATCTGAAAAGACGTCAAGATTACAAGCAACTAACTCATGGCAGGCTTCTCGAACAATATTCTGACAAAAGAATATCTGCATTTATTAAATAAATACGTTTGTGCATCAGGATTTTATTTGTGCTTCTAACAGCTTTAACAACCAGCCGACTAAAAACTGTAAAATTTACAAGGCCTGATCTTTACTCATATCTACTACTGGTTTATTTACATGTAAAGATTTTTGTGCTTGTTTTATTCGTAGTTATTTTGACATTTTTACTGAAATTATATAGAAATGCTGATTTATATTTTAATGATCAAACAGATGACTGAATCCTTATTAGGTAGAATTTTACACAAACTTAGTACTTATTTATATATTTGTTTTAAACTCTGTATTTAATTTGCATCATATTTCAGTTAAAGCATTTTTACATTCAAGCCTATGTTTTATTGGAAGAATTTTATTAATAAATCTGCCAAAGGAAACTGGAGAATTTTGACTTTTCATTTGTATTTGAGAACTTTCTTATATTAACTATTATTATTTATAATAATTTTGTGCTTGGCAGGCAACATGTAGGTTAATTTAACTATTCGATACCCCCACTGGGTCCTTTACGAGGGAAATATCAAGGTCCGTGACGTAGGGCCGCCTTCCCGTGGGCTCATCACCTGCAGGAGGGACCGTAAGGGACGGTGCTGTGAGGATTGGGCAGCAGTCGAAGGCGGGGGCCTGCTTAGACTGCTGCCCCCGCGACCCGAATTACGGATAAGCGGGAGAAAATGAATGAACAAATGAAGGATACCCCCACTTTCCCCACTCTATTTAGTTCTTATATAGAACCAGAAGATAAAAAGCTTACCTGCTCTACAGTGTGGGTGGACTGAAGTGTCTGCTGCCACAGTCTATAGTCAAGAAACTGACAGAAAAGATATAATAAATAACATAATAAACAAAGTTTTTGTGAATATACTGTGATTCTCAGTGTAATGTTCTGGCATTTATATGGGTGTAACTTTGACAAATCCTCTTCTTCTTTTGGCTGCTCACGTTAAGGGTCTCCACAGTAAATCATCATCTGTCTTCTGACATTTATTATCACCTCTTCAACTTTCAGCTTCATGATCATCACCCTATCAGAAACTCTCTTCACCTCCACTACACTCTTACTCTGTGATTCTGAAGGAAGAGTACAGTAAGAGTGTAGTGGAGGTGAAGAGAGTTTTTTGTCCTCTCCATCATATCAGCTATCTCTCTCCCTTTACCAGTCACAGTACCAACATTTAAAGTACCAACCCGAACCTCCACTCTCCTCCACTTCTCCTTTCCCTGCTGTCTCTGTAGACGTCTTCCTCCTCTCCTTCTCCTCCTTCGCCCAATTTCCACCGGTACCCAGTTGGTTAACGATACCTGTGGCGGTCGTTGGTAACCCGGGCCTCGACCAATCCGCTCTGAAATTCTGATTCGTGATCCTCATATTTGATTTGGCACATGTTTTACGCTGGATGCCCTTCCTAACACAACCCTCCCCATTTAACCGGGCTTGGGACCGGCACTAAGAGCGACCTGAATTGTGCAACACTAATGGAAGGTTAAAAATAAATAAAAATTGAGGAACAAGAATAGAAACCACATATGGTGTGTACACAAGACTCCTGGCTAAAACCACAGCTAGAATTTGTTCTTGCAAGTATTTACACTAACACATAGAGATGTTAGTAGTAGAGGAATGTGGTAACATTTATTTGAAAAGAATTGAAATCCAGAATGGTATATATTAATGATTAATAAGAAGCAGTGACTGTGGAGGTGTTTTTTCTGGAGATCAATGAATCAGGGAGATATATTATTATAACCCATGTGAGAGATTTAGTAGAAAAACCCTAAGGATAAAAAAAAGGAAATGACAGTCAAAACATTGTGGTATTGCGGTTTAAATGCAAATAGCACCATTTGGGAAAATAAAAGAACAAATGACAATGTTAAAGAAAAAATGTTAAATTAGAGAGCATTAGTGTGCTTCAGTAACAGGTGAGGAATTAATAATAATGTAATTGATAGATACAATATGCAATTGACTTAACATTAGTTTCAGAACATTAAGCGAGAAAATGTGTATGGGACGTCTAAAGAAACCGTTTCAATTTTAGTGATTTACTTAATTCGTGCAAAAAGTTAAAACATATTTAGAAATAGTAACAGAAATGCTTTCCATGTAGGTCTTTATAAACTCAACAAACTGGGAAGGATTTAAACAATTGAAAGAAATATGATTAAAAAGTTTGCTCTTATTTGAAAATATACAGGTGTAAGGATTACACACTTCGTCAACCTAGAATTCTTCTTCTTCTTTCGGCTTCTCCTATTAGGGGTCGCCACAGCGTATCATCTATCTCCATGAACACCCCCCCTGTCCTGTACATGTGTCTCTTTCACCCCAACTAACTGCATGTCTTCACTCAACACATCCATAAAACTCCTCCTTGGCCTTCCTCTTTTGCTCCTTCCTGGTGGCTCCATCCTCAGCATTCTTCTATTAATATACCCCATGTCCCTCCTCTGCACATATCCACCCATCTCAATCTCGCGTCCCTCACCTTGTCTTCACCTCTCCAGGCTCTTCACCTCTCCAGGCTCAATATCATCCGCAAACATTATAGTCCACAGAGAATCCTGTCTGACCTCGTCCTTCAACCTGTCCATCACCACTGCAAACAGGAAATGGCTCAGAGCCGATCCTTGATGCAGTGAAACCTCCACCTTGAACCAGTCTGTCATTCCTACAGCACACTTCTTTGCTGTCACACCAGAATTATTATAAAAACATTATACTGGCAGCGAGGAAAACTTGGTAAACCAGATATTATTGACTTTTCCCAGATTTGTCGCCATCAGGTGAAAAAAACAACCGTTTGAAAATTATCAACTTGCCATAGACATCCAAGGTGACACAAGGAAAAAGATAATGATCCTACATTACTTTGGAGATGAAGTTCAAGATAGATTTGACACATTATCTGACATGCCTCAAGTCAAAGATTGTGTTACTGCTCTTAACAAACTCAACAAATATTTTTTTACCAAAGATGAACATTGCATATGAGACGTACACTTTCAGAGAGGCTACTAAAAAAATCACTTGACACTTATTATACTAGACTGAGACGATTAGGTGCAACCTGCAAATTCACTGACATCAACACAGAGGTCAAGAATATGATTATTCAAACATGTACATCAAGTAAAGGATGACAAACCTAAAAAAAACATATATTTTTAGTAATGTTTAGAAATGATATAAATTTGAACGTTTTTTTATCACCTCTACCTATTTCACCTAAATCACATTAAAATAATGTTAAGTATTGTCACAATCTCCTCAGAGCTTTTCTCTGTATTGTATTTACACATGTTATAAAGGTAGTAAACAGAAAGAGACTCCAAAGTGCTTTTACTGTTTCACCCTCCTGTTATCATGAGGACACTATATGGAGAAAACACGGGTGAAAAGGTTTGAAATGTCGTTATTTCCACATTTTAGTAGACAATTTCCTAGTTATCTGCTAATCATTAAGAATGTTCAGTTTCTCCACAGGTGTTTATCTCTGAGGTAAACCAGTTCACTCTCCAAACTTACCTTCTTTATATCGTGCCTGTAACTTTATTTACCACAAATCTTTCAGAAGTATACATTAAATAAAAACAACAGTAAAATGTGATTAATTTAAAACAAAAGATAATTTCTTACAGTGACAGAGAGGTCAGGTGCTCCAGGTCAGGTCAGGTTATCCAGGTTAAGTCAGGTTATCCAGGTCAGGTCAGGTCAGGTTATCCAGGTCAGGCCAGGTCAGGTTATCCAGGTCAGGTCAGGTCAGGTTATCCAGGTTAAGTCAGGTTATCCAGGTCAGTTCAGGTCAGGTTATCCAGGTCAGGCCAGGTCAGGTCAGGTCAGGTCAGGTTATCCAGGTCAGGCCAGGTCAGGTCAGGTCAGGTCAGGTTATCCAGGTTAGGTCAGGTCAGGTCTGATGACCGTTTCTTCAGAATGACAAGGCGGGAGCACAGGAGCCAATGAGAGACTCTGTGAGCTTCACAATCAAATTTGTGCATCTTACACAAATGATGCCCAAATAAACCAGATAAAACCCATGTGGGGTCATGTTGGCTGGGAGGTGTTTCCTGTCTGAAGGACTTCGCTGCTCCTCTCTGTTTCTTTTGTATTTTGTGTTTGTGTAAGTTGGTGGTGATGCTGCAGTAGTGAAAATCCTTCTCATATAGCTGGTAGTTTAAAACGTGTCAGTTCCTGCTGTAAAAGAATTCCACATGATGATTCCTCTGCCTTTCTGCAGAACATCTCTCATCTCTAACTCACTGCAGTATACGACAGAAGTCGAAGAGTCACGTGATGACAACACGCGCAGAGGAGCGAACAAGAAACAATGTAGTGAACGAAGAAGAGAGAAACTTTAACTAAACTCATCAGACTTGTATCGATTAATATTGATCTTTCCACATCCAATGCACATTTTCTACATATCTGAGTGTTTTCCGTGTGAAAGAGGAAGGAAACACTGAAAGGAAACAATAACCTTAAACCGAAAGTAAACTCTAACCGCAAACCGGAAGTAAACAATAACAGCAAACCGGATGTAAACGATAACCGCACGCTAAAAGGAAAAGCTGGAAGGAGACTCTAACCGCAAACTGAAGAATTTTCTGACAGGAAACTGCGGATGCCAAACATCGTTCAACGTACATCACGTGACCTTTTGATTCTCTCACTGAGGAACGACTCAGTTTGTGGACTGATAAAACAGCGTTTCTGCCTGGATAGAAAAAATGCGTGAATAAGGGGCGTAGCCATCATTTCAAAAGTGGGGGGATGAAATGTCTAGTGTTACCTGTTTTTGTGTAATTGACAGGTTTTAACTTTATTCATTTTTTTTTGCTTTATATGCGTTATGATTATATATGATTATAAAACAGAAAGAACGAAAGAAAGAACGAAATACAACAGCTTGCCACTGGGACAGTACCCATCTTTGTACCTTATTTACCCCAAAAATGTATAGTTGTACATCAAGGTACACATTGGTACTCTAAGGTAGTAATGTGTACCTTTTTGAGTATAAAGTACAAGATGTCCTTATAATGGTACTAAGAGTATATTGTTTAAATATTTCACATTGTATTGTGTGTATGTACAGTACATGACACACAGTAATGGAGAACTTGCACATTCAAATAATACTTCATTTAGTTCTCTTCTACAGTCCATGTTTCAGGAATAAAACAAATCATTCAAAACCAACAATTGAAAGAAAATATATATTGAACTCAACTGACAAACATGTCAAGACCCGATATCAATTACACAGTGAGATGAAATACACATTTAGTGTCACTTCATTTTAAGCTTCCTGTCTGATTTGTTTAAAAGTAGTAGCTTTTAACACAGTGTTAAAGCGAACATATACAGTGAGGAAAATAAGTATTTGAACACGCTGCTATTTTGCAAGTTCTCCCACTTAGAAATCATGGAGGGGTCTGAAATTGTCATCGTAGGTGCATGTCCACTGTGAGAGACATAATCTAAAAAAAAAAATCCAGAAATCACAATGTATGATTTTTAACTATTTATTTGTATGATACAGCTGCAAATAAGTATTTGAACACCTGAGAAAGTCAATGTTAATATTTGGTACAGGAGCCTTTGTTTGCAATTACAGAGGTCAAATGTTTCCTGTAGTTTTTCACCAGGTTTGCACACACTGCAGGAGGGCTTTTGGCCCACTCCTCCACACAGATCTTCTCTAGATCAGTCAGGTTTCTGGCCTGTCGCTGAGAAACACGGAGTTTGAGCTCCCTCCAAAGATTCTCTATTGGGTTTAGGTCTGGAGACTGGCTAGGCCACGCCAGAACCTTGATATGCTTCTTACAGAGACACTCCTTGGTTATCCTGGCTGTGTGCTTCGGGTCATTGTCATGTTGGAAGACCCAGCCTCGACCCATCTTCAATGCTCTAACTGAGGGAAGGAGGTTGTTCCCCAAAATCTCACAATACATGGCCCCGGTCATCCTCTCCTTAATACAGTGCAGTCGCCCTGTTCCATGTGCAAAAAAACACCCCCAAAGCATGATGCTACCGCCCCCATGCTTCACAGTAGGGATGGTGTTCTTGGGATGGTACTCATCATTCTTCTTCCTCCAAACACGTTTAGTGGAATTATGACCCAAAAGTTCTATTTTGGCCTTGTGGAGGTGTACAATTTTGTCTCTAGTATCTTTGGACAGCTCTTTGGTCTTGGCCATGTTAGTAGTTGGATTCTTACTGAATGTATGGGGTGGACAGGTGTCTTTATGCAGCTAACGACCTCAAACAGGTGCATCTAATTTAGGATAATAAATGTAGTGGAGGTGGACATTTTAAAGGCAGACTAACAGGTCTTTGAGGGTCAGAATTCTAGCTGATAGACAGGTGTTCAAATACTTATTTGCAGCTGTATCATACAAATAAATAGTTTAAAAATCATATATTGTGATTTCTGGATAAATACATAAATATTCACATTATAGATCGGGTTATTCAGTGTGTTTAGCGGATGAATTCTCTGTTTCTACATGAGTTATTTTGTGAATAAGAATATACGCATTTTTTTGTTTTGCTCTTCTAATCCTACACTCTGGTGCATTACCGCCACCTACAGTATATAACATTAACAACAATAACATTATTATTGTTATTCCAAATAAAGGAATTTGAGCTCCTCTATGAAACGAGTTTAATGTTCTCCATATTCACTCTAGTGATGCCCAACCATCTCTGTCTTATATCCTTACAGCTTATATTAGAAGCTGATCTTCCACTTATATTTAATGTGTTTAATAATCTGCCTTTGTTTGTGTTTGTAGCAGGAAATCTGTAAAAACTCCACACGAGTCATCATGATCCTCCTTTCTATTTCCATCTTCTGGCTCTCTGTCTGTGTGGGTGAGTGACCTGGTTCAAGTCCAACAACACACAAGTGTCCTCACATTCATTACAATATGCTACAATTTTTATAAAATGCTCCAAATCATGTAGATTGTAATGTTTCCTCCCACAGACTTCATCAGTGCAGATAATAACATTACTGTAGAAGCTCATGTGGGTTCCACAGCTCTCCTGCCATGTACCCTGAGTAAAGTCTTCACCCAAACATCAGTTATTCGGTGGCGTACTGATAATGAGGTTGTGTTTGAGCGAAGCTTTAATGATACACATGAGGGTCCAGGATATGAAGGACGTGTCGACGTTCCTGGGGATGAGCTGCGTAAAGGAAACTGTTCTCTGGTGTTGAAGGAGGTCAGAATCACTGATCACGGTTTCTACAAATCCTTCATGGTCATACATGTGGAGGCTACTAATGCTAAGAAAACAGAAATCAGCAAGGTTCAACTTGATGGTGAGTATATAAATATAAAAGTCGTAGTGAATCAGATAAGAGTTAGAAATAATGAACACATTTGAGGACAGATAAAGAAAAATAAAAGACAAATATAGACATTACACTTATTATATTACATCTGTTCTTCTGTCTATATCTGTCATACACATCTATAATTTCTGTCTAATTCGTGCATGTATTTTGTGGTGACGGACAAACCCACACACATAGAAAGGCAAGTGCTCTGAACACAACTGTCATATGTGTGGATAAAGAACCCAGATCAACTCTCAAACAAATTCAAGCTAATATGCAGGTACAACAGTGTCAGCTCGCACTATCCGTCTCCATCTGAATGAAAAAGGACGCTATGGTAGGAGACCCAGGAGGACACCAATTATGTGACAAAACCACAATCCTTCTGGGAGAATGAACTGTGGAAAGATGACAAAAGTAGAGCTTTTTGGTAAAGGACATCATAGCACTGTTTACAGAAAAAGAAACAAGGCCTTCAAAGAAAAGACCACAGCCCCTACAGTCAAACATTGTGGAGGTTCAAAGTTGTTTTATTGTTGCTTTGCTGCTTCTGGCACTGGATGCTTTGACTGTGTGAATGGTATCATGAAATCCATTGATTACCAAAGAATTTTGAGGGCAATGTAGTGGCCAGTATCAGAAAGCTGCATCTCCACCAGAGGTCATGGGTCTTCCAGCAGGACAATGAACCAAAACACACTTCAAAAAGCACTCAGAAATAGTTACAAACTATCTGAGTCCAGATCTGAATCCCATAGAACACCTGTGAAGAGAGTTCAAAACAGCAGTGGGATCTAAATGACCTGGAGCAGTTTGCAATAGAAGAGTGGTCCAAAATTCCAGTAGAGAGGTGTACGAAACTCATTCATGGTTACGGGAAGCGATTGATTTCAGTTATTTTTCCCAAAGGGGAGCAAACAGATATTGAGTTAAGGGTGGCAATAGTTTTGTCCAGTGCATTTGTTGGGTTCTGTGTGGAATTGTATGAGATTTGTCTTTTATTCTCTGTTTTCTTGTGTCATTCCAAAGCAAACGAAAAAATACATACAAATAAAATAAACATAAGTACCAAAACATTTGCAACTGCAACAATTATCTGAGAGAAGGGGTTGCATTTTCTGACTGAATTGCAAGGGTGCCAATATTTTTTTTCATGACTGTATGTAAGGGTGGTGCAGGACATGTATGAGGACAGTGTGACAGCAGTGAAGTGTGCAGTAGGAAGGACAGACTGGTTCAAGGTGGAGGTTGGACTGCATCAAGGATCGGCTCTGAGCCATTTCCTGTTTGCAGTGGTGATGGACAGGTTGAAGGACGAGGTCAGACAGGATTCTCTGTGGACTATAATGTTTGCGGATGATATTTGATTTGTGGTGAGAGTAGTGAGCAGGTGGAGAAGAGCCTGGAGAGGTGGAGGTACACGCTGGAGAGAAGGGAAATGAAAATCAGTAGGAGTAAGACAGAGTACATGTGTGTGAATGAGAGGGAGGGCAGTGAAGGGGTGCGGTTGCAGGGAGAAGAGGTGGAGAAGGTGGAGGAGTTCAGGTACCTGGGGTCAACAGTGCAAAGTAATGGAGAGTGTGTTAGAGAAGTGAAGAAAAGAGTGCAGGCAGGGTGGAGTGGGTGGAGAAGAGTGATAGCAGGAGTGATTTGTGATAGAAGAGTATCTATGAGAGTGAAAGGGAAAGTTTATAGGACTGTGGTGAGACCTGAGATGTTGTATGGATTAGAGACAGTGGCATTGAGTAAAAGACAGGAGGTGGAGCTGGAGGTAGCAGAGCTGAAGATGTTGAGGTTTTCATCGAGGAGGAGGAGGTTTATGTATGTGGTGAGGGAAGACATGCAGGTAGTTGGTGTGAAAGAGGCAGATGTAGAGGACAGGGGGGTATGGAGACGGATGATCAGCTGTGGTGACCCCTAATGGGAGAAGCCGAAAAAAGAAGAAGAAGAAGAAGACTTTACTCCATTCTAACTCTTTATTTAAAATAATTAAAAAATAGTTTTTGATTGTTCTGGATTTTGTTCCTTGGGGTTTGTTTGCACTTTCTGTAAGAAATGATCTGCACTTGTAGCTGCTCCTGCCGTGTTCCATGACAAATCTACACGAGGTTTTACTCTACAGAGTGTTACATGATATCAGATGCTGCTATCTGAGTATTTTTACTGCTAGAACTGAGTGAACACCAGGAACAGTATCAGTGTGGGGTTTTGTTGAACAGATTGAACATTTACTGATTCTAACATTCGAATGAGTTTATTTACCACATTATTGTACTTCATCTGAGTTTTTACATGAAAGTCAAGAAGCTGAAATATTCCCAGGGTTTTATTTGTGTCCATTATTTATTACAGTTTAATGTGTGTGTGTGTGTGTGTGTGTGTGTGTGTGTGTGTGTGTGTGTAAAATAAATAAAAATAAATTCTACTTATACACTTTTTGTTTCTACAGTCTACAGTCAGAGTGTATCAGCTCAGGTGGGATCCACAGCAGTGCTGCCATGTGACTGGAGACATCTGTCCATCCAAACACCTCATGTTGAGTGGAGTATTGGTCGTGAGATTGTGTTTGAGCGACTGGGTAAAGAGTCATTTCAGGGTAAAGGATATGAGGGACGTGTGGACGTTCCTGAGGAGGAGCTGCTTAAAGGAAACTGTTCCCTGGTGTTGAAGAACGTCAGTGTTACTGATGAAACTCTGTACAGCAGCTACATTGTTGTGAAGAACATCAACAAATTGGTGCAGAATGTTAAACTCTCAGTCAGTGGTAAGTGGATTAGAACACTATATTGCCAAAAGTATTGGGACACCTGAACTTTCCTGCTTTGTGTGGTTCTTTTCCAAATTGTTACCACAAAGCTGGAGGCACTACCTATATAAGCTATAAGCCGCTTCTTTTTTCCCACGTTTTGAATCCCGCGGCTTAAACAACGAAGCGGCTAATTTATGGATTTTTCCTGGGTTTTTCCCGGTTTCACAAACTTCAAGCCAAAAAACTGAGCGACATAACATTAGACCAATTAAATTTCCGAACGGAAACGAAAAAACGCACCTCACCTGTGTGATAAACTCCCGAGAGAAATACAGTGGTACCTTGAGCTACGAGTTTAATTCGTTCTGTGGACGAGCTCGTATCTCAATTTGCTCGCACATCAAATCAGTTTTCCATATTGAAAATACTTAAAATGGCATTAATCCGTTTCAACCCTCAAAATGACCCCGTTTTTATGTTTCATGTTATTAAATTGGAAAATACATTTCTAAATCACAAATCTTGTATAAAAACATAATAGAAAGAGAATGTAAAGATATAATAAGGTTTTATTCAGTGTATTTTCCTTGGAGATGAGACGACTTGAGCTAACGAAAACGCTGGTGGGGTGTGTGTGTGTGTGTGTGTGTGTGTGTGTGTGTGTGTGTGTGTGTGTGTGTGTGTGTGTGGAGGGGGGGTAGAGGCGATAAGCGGAGGTGAAGGGAAAACTCGTTTTTTTACCATCACTCCTGTACACTACGTATCCCTAAACTTTAAAATTTAGCTTTTTTAATTTTCTTTTAATTCTTTGCTTATCTTAATTTTTGTCACAATCTTCGCTTTCTGGCTTCTCTCTGCCATCTAGCAGCGGCGTCTCGAGCTTGTACCTCAATTTTTGGACCGATTGACCACTCGTACCTCGGAAAACTCGTACATTAATGCACTTGTAGGTCAAGTTACCACTGTAGTTGTAAAAGGAAGGAGGAAGACAGTGAACAATGACTTCTTGGTCTGCTATTGTTTAGATACAAGCCGTTGTAACGCGTTGAGTCTGGGTGAAGGGAGAGCTCGCTAACTCCAGTTGCAACAGAAATCATATAAACACAGACAGGTTTCCAAAACTCGTGCTTTTTTATTTTTCTAGGCAACAGTGTTATGGGTTAGTCAAAAAAACTTAGAAATCAGCATCAGAAAATAAAAAGCACATAATCTTTGGTCCCCACACAGTAATACCGGAAGTATGCAGTGCCGGTCTTTTCCCAAAATACCGATATGCTCCTAATAGAAGCGCAACATATTTCACCCGTTACACCGTGTGTAACATGTCTTTCGCTAAAGCCTGTGTAAAGTACGTTAGTGTAGACACGGCTTATTTATGTTAAAAATACAAATATTTGTCAAATTCAGTGGGTGCGGCTTATATAATTGTGCACTTTATAGTCCGGAAATTACGGTAAATTGTACAGGACGTCTTAAGATCTAATAAAATGTTGTATTCACTTGAATTTGGAAACCCAAACCTGTTCCAGCATTTCAATGCCCCTGTGTACAAAGTGAGCTCCTAGAAGATCTGGTTTACATGCTTTGGAGAGGAAGATCTTGAGTGGCCTGCTATAGAGCTCTGATCTCATTCCTACTGAACAGCTTTTGGATGAATGTGAATGCTGACTGCACCTCAGGTCTCCTCACCTACACCAGTACCTGCCTTTCATAATACCCTTGTGGCTGATAAACACAAATATCGAGTCATCAGATTCTGTTTTTTAGAGCACACACTCACTGACTTCCCCGTACTAGATAAAGTGTGTTCCCTTTATTATACAGAGGAAGTTTTTCACTTAAGAAGTGTAAAGTGACATTCAGTCCTTCTCTAAGAGCCTCATGAAATGATCGAGTTTTAGGATTAAGAACAATTTCAGTAATTTATAATAAATGTGAAATCGTTTAGGGATTAAGGGACACTGTATGGAAAAATGCCAAAGCAAACAGCAGAAGTGCTTTAAACACATGCAGGAGACTGAAGAAAATCCCTCACTAGCACATTAGACACTGCTGCCCCCATCCGGTTAAAAAAGGTTAGAGAACAAGCACCTGCACCTTGGTATAATAGTCATATGCATGCCCTCAAGAGAACAGCCCGTAATCTGGAGAGAAAATGGAGGAAAACTAAATTGGAGGTATTTAGAATTGCGTATAAAGACAGTATGCTCAGCTACAGACAGGCGCTAAAAGCTGCTAGAGCTGAACACCTGAGCAAACTCATAGAAAATAACAAAAACAATCCCAGGGTCCTTTTCAGTACTCTAGCTAAACTAACTACAAATCAGGGATCTGAAAATTGTGTTCCATCACAGTTTAGTAGTGAGAAATTTATTAATTTCTTCACTGAAAAAATAGATAACATTAGAAAAACAAGTTCAACCTCTGAGACCATCTCCTGACACAGTGTTACCTTCAACTCCACAACTCCACTATTTTACATGTATAGGACAGGAAGAGTTGTATGATGTTATTATCAAAGCCAGATCAACTCCTCACTATCTTTAGGTCACGTCCCTAAATCCCTCAAGTTAGCAGTTATTAAGCCCCTCATTAAAAAACCTAATCTGGACCCAAACACGTTATCGAATTACAGACCCATTTCAAATCTGCCATTTATGTCTAAGATTTTAGAAAAGATTGTCGCTGCCCAGTTCTGTTCCCACTTGCAAGAGAACAATATCTTTGAAGAGTTTCAGTCAGGTTTTAGGCCCCATCATAGCACAGAAACTGCTCTAGTTAAAATCACTAATGACCTGTTTTTAGCTTTAGAGCAAGGTTTTATCTCGCTGTTAGTTTACTAGATCTTAGCGCTGCATTCGACACTATAGATCATGATCTTCTCCTACATCGCTTACAGAATTACATTTGCATTCAGGGACAGGCATTAAGCTGGTTTAAATCCTACCTGTCTGATCGTTACCATTTCGTAGATTTAAATGGAGATCTATCCAGGCTAATGCTAGTGAACTATGGCGTGCCACAAGGTTCAGTTCTAGGACCCCTGCTCTTCACAATATACATGCTTCACTTAGGAAATATTATTAGAAGGCATGGAATTAGCTTCCATTGTTATGCTGATGACACCCAACTATATATCTCATCTAAACCAGGCGATACAGCTCAATTAACCCGGATAACTGAGTGTGTTAAGGAAATAAGAGATTGGATGACCCATAACTTTCTACTTTTAAATTCTGATAAGACGGAGATTTTGCTCATCGGCCCAAAAACTAGTATACAGAAGCTCCAGCATCTCAACCTGCATTTAGACGGATGTTCTGTAACCACTAGTTCAACAGTAAAAGACCTGGGAGTTATTTTAGAGCAACTTATCTTTTAAAAATCACATCAATCAAGTTACAAAAACAGCCTTCTTTCACCTTAGAAATATTTCTAAGATAAGAAATATATTATCTATATCTGATGCAGAGAAGCTCGTCCATGCGTTCATGACCTCCAGAATAGACTACTGTAATGCGTTACTAGGTGGATGTCCTGCATCATTAATAAACAAGCTTCAGTTCGTTCAGAATGCGGCAGTCAGAGTTCTTACTAGATCAAGAAAATATGATCACATAACCCCGATCTTATCGTCCCTACATTGGCTTCCGGTTAAGTTTCGAATAGACTACACACTACTGCTACTCACTTATAAAGCACTAAATGGTTTGGCTCCTATGTATCTCTCCAGTCTTCTAACACGCTACAATCCGTCACGCTCCCTGAGATCTCAAAACTCTGGACTTTTAGTAGTTCCTAGAATAGCAAAGTCCACTAAAGGTGGTAGAGCATTTTCACATTTAGCTCCTAAACTCTGGAATAGTCTTCCTGACAGTGTTCGGGGCTCAGACACACTCACCCAGTTTAAGTGCAGATTAAAAACTTATCTTTTTAGCAAAGCCTACACATAACACACATCACACACATCACATCATAACCTTGTGCTCCAGAACATCTGATCACATGCACATTATCAACTTGTGCTGTTAATATCATGAACAGCAGCTACGCTAATTCCTCTCCACTGCTTCTCTTTCTCTCCCCATCCCGAGGCTGCCTGAGGTATGGCCAGCTCCAGTCACGTCCCACCTCATGAAGATTATGGACTTTAAAGAAGTAGATGCCGAACTCGCAAACATCCTGAACCATCTAAAGACGTGCCAGTGCCAATTGGATCCCACTACATGTGTGGAGTTTGACATTGGACTTGAAGTGTTTAAAGGCTCTGTCATGGAGAAGCTGATGCTGGATCTGTGATGATCACAAATGTTGAGCTCAGTAGCTCCTACTTTTATACCAAAGACTGTAGAAAGAACATCACTTATAATCTTATACTCCAGTGCTCATGTTAGTTCTCACTCTCCAGTGTTCTGTATTGTTGAAAGATTTATTATCAGACTCTTGATGTCACCCAAATGAGGATGGGTTCCCCTTTTGAGTCTGGTTCCTCTCAAGGTTTCTTCCTCATTACATCTAAGGGAGTTTTTCCTTGCCACTGTCGCCTCGGCTGCTCATTAGGGATAAATACACACCATTCACCTTCACTGTTGATTTCTGTAAAGCTGCTTTGAGACAATGTCTGTTGTGAAAAACGCTAATCAAATAAGATTGACTTGACTTGACCTCATCAGATCAACACACACTGAAGAATGTTTGCATGTGATTGACACGTGTTCATGTTCCAGTGAAATCTGTCAGTTTGACAATTACATGATAGGAGTCTTATGAGCTTCATTATTTTATTAGATTTACTGATCAATTATTGCTGCTGTACAGTCATTTGTGGTGCTGATGCACAAGGAAAAATGTGAACTAAATCCTGACTCAGCAATAATATTAACTGTGAGAATGAGTTTTATTCCACACTGAGACCAATGGAGACGAGAAGTAGATCCATCAGAATTAAAATGCAGGACAGGACTGGGAGAAACTCTGCACTTTTATTTATAAGAATTTTGACACTTCTGCAGTTATGAAGTAAAATATTTAGAAGAAAAGTATAAAATGTAAAATACCTTTATTTCTTTTCCCTCAACAGAAAAATCTGAAGAGAGGAAAGATGATCTATCAGCTCCCTCAGGTGAGTAAATCTCATATTTATTTGTTGTATTAATAATTAATATATTATTTATTAACCTTCTAAATCTCCATTTATCTCAGTTTTATTGTCAGATTAAAGATTTATCACATTTCTACCCAGACTTTATTTTAATATTTTATTAAATAACATTTAGAATAAAATATTTGTGTCTCCAGATGAAGCTGATGGAATGAACCTGCTGCTCATCATCACTGTTTGCATCATGTGTTCAGTTCTTCTCATATTTATTGCAATTTTAATATGGAGGAAATATCAGTGTAATTTCACAATCTGCAGAGACTCCAGTGATCTCAGGAGCTCCAGCTCACAGAATAATAGAAATGAGAAAGATCGCAGTGAGTCTCCTTTAAATCAACAAGCGAACAAATGTGAGGTGCAGGAGAACATTTCTGATTGATGCGCACATGAAGCTGTACGTACGTGATGCTGAAACACCACAATATCTGCACTTGAGAAAGACTCCGTATTTATCAAGAGAAGTTAAATTACAGCTACTAGCAGGTGAAAGCTTTATTATTTTCATACATAAATAAGATTAATCTCCACTCATCACCACATAATGACTCAATGAGATTTATGTAGATTTATGAGAATTTTAATGTATTATCAGCCTGCAACATTGGAAAAAAAGTGAAGGGAGTCTGAATATGTTCTAACAGCACTATATATAAATATTAGGGATGTGCATCAGTACAATACCTAAAACATTCATATGAACACTACAATACCTTAAAGATCCATAAGAACACTAAAATACATAAGAAAAAGCATATAAACACTACAATACATTAAAGATTTATATAAACACTAGAATACATTAAAGATCCATAAGAACACTACAATACATTAAAAATAAATATGAATCAGCTACTGATGCGATTCGATTCATCCCATTAAGATGCCTTTTCACATGCACGTCTTTATAGTTTTACTGTTGTGTCTGCAGGAAGATGCAGCTCTACCTCTGCCATGTTAATCTGTATTCTATGTGACTCTCACGACATGCCTTGGTCTCCGTAGTGTCATGATACGTCATATTCATGTAGCAGCAGCTGTGCCCAGAGAATGCGCTCGAAAAACTGTTTAGTAAGGAGAAATAAATCTACACATTAAATATCAGTCACAAATTATTGGTCACGTTCTTCTTCTTTCGGCTGCTCCCATTAGGGGTCACCACATTGGACCATCTGTCTCCATACCCCCTGTCCTCTACATCTGCCTCTTTCACACCAACTACCTGCATGTCTTCCCTCACCAAATCCATAAACCTTCTCCTTGGTATTCCTCTTTTCCTCCTTCCTGGTGTCTCCATCCTCAGCATTCTCCTACTGATATACCCCATGTCCCTCCTCTGCACATGTCCAAACCATCTCAATCACACCTCCCTCAGCTTGTCTCCAAAACATGCGCTGTCTCTCTAATAAACTCATTTCTAATCTTGTCCATCGTCGTCACTTCCAACGAAAACCTCAACATCTTCAGCTCTGCTATCTCCAGATCCACCTCCTGTCTTTTACTCAATGCCACTGTCTCTAAACCATACAACATCTCAGGTCTCACCACAGTCCTATAAACTTTCCCTTTCACTCTCACAGATACTCTTCTATCACAAATCACTCCTCACTCTTCTCCACCCACTCCACCCTGCCTGCACTCTTTTTTCACCTCTCTAACACACTCTCCATTACTTTGCACTGTTGACCCCAGTTACCTGAACTCCTCCACCTTCACCACCTCTTCTTCCTGCAACCGCACCACTCCACTCCCTCTCATTCACACACATGTACTCTGTCTTACTTCTACTGACTTTCTTTCCTCTTCTTTCCAGCGTGTACCTCCACCTCTCCAGGCTCTTATTCACCTGCTGCCTACTTTAACCACAAATCACAATATTATCTGCAAATATCAGTCCACAGAGTCTCCTGTCTGACCTCGTCCGTCAACCTTTCCATCACCACTGCAAACAGGAAAGGGCTTAGAGCCCATCCCTGATGCAGTCCAACCTTCACCTTAAACCAGGCTGTCGTTCCTACTGCACACTTCACTGTTGTCACACTGTCCTCATACATGTCCTGCACCACCCTCACATACTTCTCTGCCACACCAGACTTCCTCATACAATACCACAACTCCTCTCTCTCCACCCTGTCATATGCTTTCTCTAAATTTACAAACACACCCACATCTCCCTTATTCTTAAAGATCGGTACCAGCACACTCCTTCTCCATTCCTCAGGCATCCTCTCACCTTCCAAAATCTTGTTAAACAGTCTGGTTAAAAACCCCACTGCATCTCTCCTAAACATCTCTATGCTTCTAATGGTATGTCATCTGGTCCAACTGACTTTCCACTCTTCATCCTCTTAATCGCTGCTCTTAATTCCTCCTTACTAATCCTATCTACATCCTGCTTCACCAACTCCACATCATCCATCCTTCTCTCTCTCTCTCTCTCTCTCTCTCTCTCTCTCTCTCTCTCTCTCTCTCTCTCATTTTCCTCATTCTTCAGTTCCTCTAAATACTCCCTCCACCTTCTCAACACACTCTCCTCACTAGTCAACACATTTCCATCTCCATCCTTTATTGCTCTAACTTGCAGCACATCTTTCCCAGCTCGGTTCCTCTGCCTGGCCAATCGGTATTAATCCTTTTCTCCTTCCTTAGTGTCCAACTTCTCCTACAGCTCCTCATCTGCCTTTTACTTGGCCTCCACCACGTCCCTCTTCACCTGCTGTTCCATCTCCTTGTTGTCCTGCCTACTTTTCTCATCTCTCTTTTGATCCCAATTCTGTTTTGCCAACCTCTATCTCCTTCTGTTCTCATGCACGTCTTCATTCCACCACCACGTCTCTTTGTCTTCCTTTCTATTTCCAGATGTCACACCAAGCACCTTTCTTGCTGTTTCTCTTATTACTTCTTCACTAGTTGCCCAATTATCCAGCACCTCTTCACCACCACCGAGCTCCTGTCTGACCTCTTCACTGAACCTCACACTGCAGTCTTCCTCCTTCTGTTTCCACCATCTTATTCTTCTTTTAGTCCTCACTCTTCTTCGCTTTTTCTTCACCTTCAAAACCATCCTACAGACCACCATCCAATGCTGTCTAGCTACACTGTCCCCTGCCAACACCTTTCAGTCTCCAATCTCCTCCAGGTTGCATCTCCTACATAGAACATAGTCCACCTTCTCCTTTTCCTGCTGTCTCTGTAGATGTCTTCCTCCTCTCCTTCTCCTCCTTCAGCCAACAGTAGCACACTTTCCACCGGTACCCTGTTGGCTAACAATACCTGTGGCGGTCGTTGGTAACCAGGGCTTAGACCGATCCAGTATGAAATTTTGATTTCTGATCTGCATATTTGATTTATCCGGGCTTGGGATCGGCACGAAGTGTGCACTGGCTTGTGCAATCCTATCAAAAATCCAATCAAATCAAATTTTATTTGTCACATACACATACATACATACAGGGTACCACATGCAGTGAAATGCTTATTACGGCGGTCCGGCATGAGGGAGAAAAATAATACAAAGAAAAAGAAGGCAGATAAATAAAGTATAAAACTATATAAAATAAAATAAGAATATTTAAGTATATAAAGATATATGTGATAGACAGAGGTGGGAAGTAACGGAGTACAAATACTTCGTCACTGTACTTAAGTAGATTTTTCTCGTATCAGTACTTTACTCCACTATTTATTTTTCAGACAACTTTTTACTTTTACTCATTACATTTTTACACAAATATCTGTACTTTTTACTTCTTACATTTTCAAAACCGGCTCGTTACTTTACTTTTAATCCATTGATTTGGTGAAATATCAAATTTTAATTTTCACTGTGCGCCGATTTCAGCCGAACAACCGATTTTCTGTTACTGCGCGTCTTTTTCAATCCGCTATAGAGTCCTATAAAGTCCTGACTCTCACTCGTAAATCCCGGGGGGGGCGGAGGGGACATGCCCCCCCCCCACCCCCCACATACCAAGGGTTGTGCCACCCCCCAAAAAACATTATCTAAAAATATTGCATGTATATCTATGTATACCTAAATTATTGTGTAAGTAGAAAAAAAACCCGCAAAACTGCATTTAGAAACAGTCCCCCCCTCCCCTTCCTCACAGTGGTTTGACCCACTGCCTGCTTTCCCAGTTCATCTCACCTACTCTACACACACGAGTCAGGTGTGTGTCTGCGACTCAATTAATGTTCAACTCCATTAACTAGGGGATTTTATTCACTTTAAATAAAGCGATTCTCTTTAATGTAGTTGATGCAGACTCATTCATAAATTAGTTCTGGCAAAAATGCTGATTAGCGATGTAATTTTCCATGAATCTGCTCTATTAGTGATTAAAATATGACTTATCTAGTGAACGTTAGCTTGTTTACAATAGCTTGTAGCATAGTGCACTGACACTAACACACCAAAGCCGTTTCCCATGCAGTGTTTTATTTGGGACGACTTGGTATAATGTTAATTTAACATTAACACACAATTAGTATATTGTTTATCTGTGCATTTAGTAAAATGATCACTGTGCTACGTCTGAACTGACCACACTGTATTTTTAAAATCAATTTCTAATCAAGATCTATCTATCTGTCGTCCGTCCGTCCGTCCGTCTATCTATCTATCTATCTATCTATCTATCTATCTATCTATCTATCTATCTATCTATCTATCTATCTATCTATCTATCTATCTATCTATCTATCTATCTATCTAATATTAATATGATGTGAGGTCCAGTTAACAGCTAAAACAGGTAGAAGTAATAACTACTTTTTACTGAAGTACATGTCAGAGCCAAGACTTCTTCACTTTCACCTCTGGCTGGGTTTATTGGTCACTTTCTAAATAATACAAATCTAACGCATCTACTAATAGTTATATAAATGTAACTGTTTTCACACTTTTACCTCCAGATCTTATTTAACGACCTGCTACATCATTTAGAACCTAAAATTTTAATCCCTTCATGCAATTATATATTTTTTAGCGATGCAAACTTTAATTCCGATGCGCGTCGCTGAATCTTACCATCCCTAATATATACAAATATATATTACCCTAACAATAGACTGAATCATACTGTAAAACTCCACACATTCTATTACAGTATTATTTAATTACTTCTACAGTGACTAACTGCTGATTATTTATTCATATTTTAATATGTATTCAATACTCTTATAATTCAATGTTTAAAGCTTATGTTGCATGTTTAAATGCAATGTTTAAAGCCCTGTGAAGGACTGGGAATATTTAAAGTAGAGTTACTTTAATAAAATGCATCTATTCTGTTATCTACCTGTAAAAGCCACATGGTGAAGCTTATAAAAATACAATTATTTGTCAAATCAAATGTTGTTTGCACATTTTACTGCTTGATTGTGTTTGTTTTGTTTAAAATCTTTAGTTTTTTTATATTTGATTACAAATAAATGACTTTGTATCCAATTAAACTCATTAAACAGTGCAGTGAAATCGTCACTAGGTTTGAATGTAACCCTAGTTCCCTGAGGCGTTACAAATGTCCTGGATTGACACTCCAGCAGACCAGGCTGTAGAGATCGCCATGCCCCAGGCATTATGGCATCCATAATCCATCTACTGAGCGTCTGCTTATTAGCCGGAAAACCTATCCTGTGAGGGCCATAGCAAACAAACAGCTGCTCCGACTTACTCTACAGACTCGATTTTGCTTTGCCTGGTCAGGGGCTAGGAAAGCAGGAGGACAGAATGCCTGCAAAACGACAGGTCACGAGGGAGCCACAGGCATCTTAGGCACATTCCCCAGTTTGGGGTAAAGTATAGCACTGGCCATGCCAGGGGCAAACTCCAGGAGAGACGGGGCCACCGAAAGAGCCTGTAGGTCCCCGACCCTCTTAAGGGAGGAGATTTCTAGGAGAAAGGCAGTCTTAACCGACAAATACCTAAGGGCCACCTTGGCCAAGGACTCGGGGTTGGGGGAGATCTCATATAGAGCCGCCAGCACAACGGCCAAGTCCCACACAGGCACTCTGGGTCGTGTCCCGGGCCTTATCCTCCACGTGCCGGGTAGGAAACGTTTTATGAGCGGGTGTTTCCCCAGCAACTGCACCGCTGGCAGGGTACTATAAGCCACGATAGCGGACACGTAAACCTTCAGGGTTGATGGAGCCAACCCTGTGGCAAACTGTTCCTGCAGGAACTCCAGAACGGAACCAACCAGGCAGTTTACTGGGTCTAACTGGTAGTGCTCACACCACGTGGCGAACAGATGCCATTTAGTGGCATACAACCTCCTCGTGGAGGGAGCTCTGGAATGGAGAATGGTCTCTACTACCTTAGTAGAGGGACCAGCTGCTTGGAAACTTCCATAACTCTGGGCGGCGGTCACCCAGAGTTCCCCCTGCCTGTGAGAGAAGATACCTCCGGGGAGGACTTTCCCAAGGAGGTCAAGTCAAGTCAAGTTTATTTCTATAGCGCTTTTAACAACGGTGCTTTGGCTTCACGCCTCCTGGCCGTGCCAGGCTGGGGCTGCGGCCACTGAGCAGCCACGTGAGATCGGCGGGGACAGTACCGCTGAAATGCCACTGACTGCGAAACCTGTCGACTACCACCCCTACCATGTCCTTGAACAGGCCCGAAGTAACCATCGGGGCATTCAGCAGAAAAACCTTGTCCCCGTCACGAATTTCTGGCAAGGTGAGCCACAGATGCCTTTCTGTGGCTACTAAGGCTGACATGGAGCGACCGAAGGCCCACGCTATTTCCTTGGCGGCTCTAAGGGTTAGGTCAGCAGCGTGATGTAACTCCTTGATGTCGTCAGCCCCAGAGTTAAAGCCCTCGTCCAACTCTTGCAGCAGATTTGCCTGGTATGCCTGCAACACACCCATAGTGTGGAGACAGCCCGTGGCTTGACCTGCTGCTGCGTAAGCCCTGCCTACTGAGGCCGAAGTGGCTCTCAACAGCCTCGTATTCAACACCAGGGCCTTCAGCAATGCACACCTGGGGAGAGATAGCCAGCTAGCATCTCTTCAACCCTGGGCATCTCTGGGTAGAGGCTGTGCCCTGGGACGCAGGAAACTCTTATCCAGCTTGCTGGGAACACGATGCTTCCATTTCTCGTCGGGCCAAGCTATCTGTAGCTTAGCAAGAGCATGCTCCACTACCAAACAAACAACACAAAGCTCATGTGGATGGACACACATGAGAAAGTTTGTTTGCTTTTTAGCCATGCTGCACAGATTCACACACAAAGCGCTTACCTGAACAACAGAAGCCGATGTCGCTCCCATCGCTCTCCCATTTTGTAGCTTCCTGGTTTGCCGTCGCACGCCAATGATGTCACGACTGCCTATTGGCCAGATATTACATGTGATTCAGAGCGTGAACAACGCAAAGTGTCCCCAAAGCATTTTCGACTCAGCTCAAGTCTCTGAAAGCGAAATGCTAGATGCTGCATAAGCGGAAAGTTTACTTCTAGCTGCATGTGGTCCTAGTAAAAGTACTTCCGTCTTATCTGAGTTAAGCAGAAGGTATCAAGCAGCCACTGTCTATTGTCCTTTACACATTCTTCAACATTTTCAAGCTGATCTCTCACATCTGGCTTTGCTGAAATATACAGCTGTGTATCATCAGCATAGCAATGGAAGCTAAAAGCTGTTCAGCTAACCTGGAGTGTTCAGCTAACCTGGAGTTGTTCAGCTAACCTGAAGTTTCTTATGGTTAAATGTAAACCGTTTTATCTACTGCGGGAGTTCACTTCCACCATTATTACTGCTGCTTACATTCCCCCCGATGGTGATGCTAAGCTCGCTATGAAAGAACTTTATGCGGCCAGACTGTTCACCCGGAAGCTGCGTTTATTGTTGCGGGAGATTTTAATCACTCAAACTTAAAGGCAGTGCTTCCAAAGTTTCATCAGCATGTTTCATGTTACACGAGAGGGAACAAAACTTTAGACCATGTATGCACAAACATGGCTGGAGCTTACGTTGCGACCCCCCTCCCCCACCTGGGACAGTCAGATCACCTTTCTTTGTTCTTCACCCCCAAATATGCACCCCTCATCAACCGGGTAAAGCCATCAGTGAGAACCATCAAGGTGTGGCCTGCAGAGGCAGATTTCACACTTCAGGAAAGGTTTTCACACACAGACTGGAGTACATTTGCTTCTCAAGCCACCAGTGACACTCTCACAGACATCGATTGCTACACCTCCTCTGTACTGGATTACATCAGTTCAACCATAGACAGTGTTACTACCCAGAAACAAATCATAACATACCCAAATCAGAAGCCATGGATGAACAAGGAGGTGCGCCTCCTGCCTTCAGGTCGGGTGACGCTCAGGCCTACAGCAAATCCAGAGCTAACCTGAAGAGGGGCATCAAAGCATGTGGCAAGGCATCCAGGCCATCAGTAATTACAAATCCTCCCACACCACCCACGCTGCCACTGATGTCCTCTTCTTGAATGAGCTTAATGACTTTTATGCCACCAAGCTCAAACTCTCAGCTGATCACTCTCCAATCAAACTCTCCTCCACAGCTGGACCAGACAACATCCCTGGACGCGTACTCAGGGCATGTGCTGTGCAGCTCGCTGGGGTCTTTACCGACATCTTCAACCTGTCTCTTGCCCAAGCAGCTGTTCCCACTTGCTTTAAATGCACCTCCATTGAGCCAGTGCCAAAACACTCCAACCCAACGTGCCTGAACGACTACCGCCCTGTAGCACTGACACCCATTGTCATGAAGTGCTTTGAGCGGCTGGTTCTGGCTCTCTGCCAACCACATTAGACTCTCACCAGTTTGCCTACCGAAGCAATAGAAGCACAGAAGATGCAGTTTCCATTGCACTGCACTCTGTGCTCACACACCTGGACAATAAGAACACTTACGCACGTATGCTGTTTGTTGACTTCAGCTCAGCATTTAATACCATCATTCCATCCAAGTTAATATCCAAACTTGTAGATCTGGGCATTAACACCTCCACCTGCAACTGGATCTTGGACTTTCTGACCAACAGACCCCAGCAGGTTCGATCTGGCTCTATCTGCTCCAACACCATCACGCTCAACACTGGTGTACCACAGGGCTGTGTGCTGAGCCCCTTCCTCTACTCCCTCTTCACCTCCGACTGCAGGCCTGTGAATGGATCTAACTCCATCATCAAGTTTGCAGATGACACTACCGTGATCGGTCATCACGAACAACTCATCAACAATGATGAGACTGCCTACAGGGAGCAAATCCAGCACCTAGCCACACGGTGCAACAACCTGCTTCTTAACACCTCCAAGACAAAGGAGCTCATTGTTGACTTCAGGAAGGAGACAAGAGGCACACACGACATCACCCACATCAATGGGATGGCCGTTGAACGCGTCTCCAGTTTCAAGTTCCTGGGGATCCACATCTCGGCGGACCTGTCCTGGACCACCAACACCTCCAGCCTCGTCAAGAAGGCTCACAAGCGCCTCTTTTTCCTGAGGACACTTAAGAAAAATCAGCTCTCCTTGGATATCTTGGTGAACTTCTACCGCTGCGCAGTAGAAAGCATCCTGACCAGCTGTGTCACAGTCTGATATGGGAGCTGCTCTATTGCAGAGCGCAAGGCACTGCAGCGGGTGGTGAAAGATGCGCTGGGTCAGACTGTGACACAGCTGGTCAGGATGCTTTCTACTGCGCACAGCATTCTTAAGGACCCGTCTCATCCCACCCATAGACTGTTTACTCTTCTGCCCTCCAGCAGGCGTTTCAGGTGCCTCCAGACCAGGACCAGCAGACTAAAGAACAGCTTTTTTCCAAGAGCTGTCTCTTAACTAAACATTTCCCCCACACTTCATACTTCATTATTTCGCTAATGGACACTTGCTCATTTCTCACCTCACACTCTTTAATTGCACTAATTGACTGTTTACACAAAACTATGCTCATTTGCACACCTACTCTTTTTTACACAAAAACTGTTACACAAAACTGTGACTGTTACAAAAAAAAGTGCTCATATATATATATATATATATATATATATATATATATATATATATATATATATAATATGTATATTCATAGTACATATGCATCTGTAAATTACTGTTTATAATCCTATATTCAATTCTATTTAACTTATGTCATGTAACACTATATATCCTGCACTTGCTGTTATTGCACTCTGGTTAGACCCAACTGCATTTCGTTGCCTTGTACTTGTGCATGTGTAATGACAATAAAGTTGAATCTAATCTAATCTTATACTGTGTTTATGTATAATTTCACCCTGAGGCAGCAGATATAAAGAGAAAAGCAGTGGGCCTAAGACAGATCCTTGTGGAACACCGAACTTTACCCCTCAGAATGTGGAGAACTCAACATTTACATCAACAAACTGATCCCGATCAGTCAGATAAGACCTGAGCCAGGAGACAGCTGTTCTCTTTATTCCAACAGCATTCTCCAGTCCAGCAAGCAGGAGGTTATGATCAATGGTGTGAAAAGCTGCACTGAGGTCGAGCAAGACAAGTAAGAAAACAAAACCCTGATCAGAGGCCAATAAGAGGAAAAAGCACTGTTCCAGAAAAACATAGACAGGAGGTGGAAAATGCAGGGGGAAAAAAATCATAATTTAAGATTATTTAGGAGGAAAAATGAGATAGAAAACTGTAAAGTTAGAAAACTGTTAAATTTAAAGACATTACTGCAGAGGAGTTTAATGTACTGTGTTTACTTTTGTAATTGTATTTCTAAGATAAGAAAATTTGATGTTATGTTATGCAGGAAAATAGTTGCCTGGTACCTCTAGTTTGGACTATTGTTGTCTGGATGTTCTGGAACTTTAATAAATGAGTCCAGAATGCAGCAGCAAGTGTCTTTATGAGGACTAGAAGATACGACCACATCACCGCTGTCTGCTGCTGAATCTGCCTCCACATGGACAGTCATAAGTACTTGAGATTGTTATGAAGGTTGAACTCAAGAATCATGAAGATGGATTTGAACTTGAATTAATATAAATAGTTTGTAATAATTACTTAGAGCTACAATCACCATGAACTGTTTTACACTCAAGTGTCCATCAGTGAACATTTGGAAAACTGAACAATGACAGAACTATAATTAATGGATTTTCGGTGTTACACAGATGAAGATGGGTTGCTTTTTTTTTTTAGTCTAGTCCATCTCACTGAGTTTTTAATTTTTATTTGACACTATAACCAATGGCTCGCTCACTAAAAATACATTTACCGGGACAAATGCATTGTAATCAAAGTCTTGTTTTTCACTACATAGTTTCATTGTACTTTCTATTTATTCAGATTTTTTTATTTCTTTTCTTTCTTTATTCAATCTAAAACAAAACCTTGACTTTCAGCTTTTACCCCTTGTCACCACTAGATGCTGCTCATGTTCCTTCTCTCTCTCTCTCTCTCTCTCTCTCTCTCTCTCTCTCTCTCTCTCTCTCTCGCGCTCTCTCTCTCTCTCTCGCGCTCTCTCTCTCTCTCTCTCTCTCTCTCTCTCTCTCTCTCTCTCTCCTTTTTCCGCCACATTGACTATTTAAAGCGCCTTATTTAATTTGTTCTCTGTTTCTCTGCAAGTTTTCTGTTACTTTGTACACGAATGTTTGCTGTTTGTTTGTTACTTTACCCTCTGTTTTATTCTCTTTTTTTTATTTTTACACTTTAAAATTTTTTTCATTTCATTGTTCCCCTTCATATCTGCAATAAATTTATCATCATCTGTACAACTGTCTCTGAGTCTCCACACGTTGGTTCACGGTGATTTCCGTGGTGCGGCGCTACAGAGTCACTCACTCTCGGTTCGAGTCCCGATTCTGATACTTAAATATATCAATCAACATACTCAGAGTTTTTAATACAAAGAAAAAGAGTCTCGAGCTGATTTATTTAATACAAACTTATTACAAACGTTAGTTACACATTTCATTTCTGTCACAAACATTTAATTAATATGTAAATATTTCTATATTAAACATCATTTATCAGCTCAATAAAACAGGAACAAAAAACAACACATTTCCACACCAGTAGGGGGCGCTCTAACAATACCGGAAATCCAATAGCAATTTAAAGTTTGTAATAAATCCAAATGCTGATGTCACTAAATGATATTAAACAACTGCATGTTTTTTTCTCTTTTTCTGTAGGAAATGAATCTGCACTCTGCCACTTTTACACACAAAACAGAAGCTGTTTATAGAAACACATCAGATTTGGACAGAATGTTGTTCCCGTAAATCAGACATTTACCTGCCTGCCACGCCCTGCTCCTGATTATAGATCTGTAGCAATATCAGGAAAATATTTATCATTTTATTATGTTTAATTGCGTAGAGTCCATATTCTTCTTCTTCTCCTCTTTTTTCTTCTTATTTGTTCTCAATCAGCAAACCTTCTACAAATCAGTACAATTCACACATTTTAATATTGTCTGAGCAACAAAACAGTGTAAAAGTTAATTTCATTTTGAATGTGAATCTGATTATATGAGAATAAACCTGATAAACATACTGAGATCAAAGCAGAAAAAGAAATGACTAAAGGAGGAGAGGAGAGGAGGAGTTGTGGGTCATCAGCATTTGGCAACTAAAAAACAAGTTGTGTAAATAATGTTATTAAAAAATACAATCCAGAACAGTTTATTTAATCTCAATAATAAAATACAAATATAGAGGTTTCATGTGTAAACACCAATTTAATAACCTTATTAAAGCTTTCATTTCTAGCAGCTACATAAACTAAAAAGTATATATTTATTACCATGTTTTAAACATTTTTCATTTATATACAGTATGTTACAAAAGTAATCCCATTTTAGTATAAATTTCCAAGGACAATATTATAGAACTGAAACTTGGTTATATTTTAGAGTAGTTAATGTGCAGCTTGTATACAGTACAGATTTACTGTCCTCCTGAAAATAACTCAACATGCAGCCATTATTGTCTTATTAACAACTAAAGTGAGTCCACCCTCAGTGATAACAGCTGCACATGGTATGAATGTCCTATTCATCACGTTCATGTGTTTCTCTGCTTGACAGAACCATACAAATCTGTGTATCTTCTATTAGAGCAGTTACAATTTGATGCTCTGAGTCCAATTCTCTCATACTGACCACTGGATGTTCAACATGGACCTCGTGATAAAGAGTCTCTGAGGATTTAAGAATTAGAAATGTTTAATTGTAAATTAAATTTAAAATTGTAAGAATTGTAAAACAGTTACAGTTATATTAAAGTGATTGCTGAAATGTGAGGGGTGTACTCACTGGGACCGCGACATCACTGCCGGATGGCTCTGGATCCGGCGACCTGCGGCTGTCCGAGGAACCATGGGTTACCCTGCCACCTTCATAGGCAGTCGGAGGCAGTACGACCTCCTCCTTGCAGCCAGGTGGCGGTACAATGTCCCTTTCGCGGCCAGGCGGCGGTACGACGTTCATTTCGTTGCCAGGCGGCGGTACGACGTCCTTTTCGCGGCCAGGCGGCGGTACGACGTCCCTTTAGCGGCCAGGCGTCGGTACGACGTCCATTTTGCGGCCAGGCGGGCGGTTCAACGTTCCCTTTGCGGCCAGGCGGCGGTGCAACGTTTGATTTGCGGCCAGGAGGCGGTTTGACGTCCCCTTTGCTGCCAGGAGGCGGTTTGACGTCCCCTTCGCTGCCAGGTGACGATGTAACGGCACCCTCGCCGCCAAGTGGAGCTCTCCTGGAAACTCTGGGATGGCACGGCACGAACACGGGAACCCCAGAACAGGGCGGCGTGCTTCTGGAAACTCTGAGGTGGAGCGGAGCTCTCCCGGAAACTCTGGGGTGGAGCGGCGTGCTCGTAGACATTTGGAGATGGAGCAGCACCCCCACAGGAACCCCGGAACAGGGCGGCCCGCTCTTGGAAACCCTGGGGTGGAGCGGAGCGCTCATAAAATCCCTGGGGCGGAAAGGAGCTCTCCTGGAAGCTCTGAAGCGGAACGGAGCTGTCCCGGAAACCCTGGAGTGGAAAGGAGCTCTCCTGGAAACCCTGGAGCGGAGCTGTGCTCTCTTGGAGGTCCTGGAGCAGGGTGAGGATCTCCTGGAGGCCCTGGGGCAGAGCGGAGCCATCCTGGAGGGCCTGGAGCAGGGTCTGGAGTAGGGTGGAGATCCCCCGGAGGTCCTGGTGTGGAACGGTGCCTTCTGGGAAACTTTGGTTTGGAACTGAGCTCTCCGGGAAGCACTGGGGCGGATCCGGGCGGGAGAGAGATGGTGGAGATCCGCGGTGACCATCCCTAGTTCCCTTGTGAGAAGCCGGATAAACCGGGCACACGAGCCGAATTCGCCTCCAGCCGTACTCCACAACTTGCTGGCTAGAGAGATGGACTCCCCAGACAGCAGAGAGATGTGGAGCGTGATCTTTGCTCCCTCCGTTATGTAGGAGGCTGAATTCGACTCCACATACCCACCGACGCTCCGATAAAACCCGCCCCATTCTGCCGGAGAAGCGAGCCGGGAATCCCGTGACATCACCGAGGGGGCGTGGCGCTGCCGAGCATGATCCGCGTGAAACGGCAGCGGATGTCAGGGTTTTTCTTGGGGCGGAGCTTGGCGGCCGCTTCATCGCGGCGGAGCGAATCCTTCCTCCGAGGTTCGGTTTGCACCGGGACCACGGTGGTAATTTGATCATTGTTCCTCCTTTTTTTTTTTTTTTTTTTGAGTATTCCCTTTCGGGGGTTCGTTATTCTGTCAGGGTGCGAGTGAAACAGGAGGCGGACGCCAGAATACAGCTCGCTCAGGTTTAATGATGAGAGAGAGGGAGAGATATACACACGAGCACACTCACACACGCACACAAACACACTCACACACACGGCAGTCCTTGGGTGGAAAGAGACCGAGGTGCGTTGGGGGAGAAGTGTATTATTCCGGTACCGGATAGTAGAGTCCGAATTTAGAGGACAGCATGGAGTACTGCATGTAACTGGGAAGCCATACAGCAGTACGTAAAACCTAACACATTCAATAATGAACGGCGAGTTAATGTGAGTGAGGGGTTTATGTAGGAATGGGGTGGAGTGATGATGAGCTTCAGGCATGCATCGTTAAGCCTGGAGCTCCAGAGAGATT
Source organism: Silurus aristotelis (assembly GCF_946808225.1). Classification (NCBI taxonomy): domain Eukaryota; kingdom Metazoa; phylum Chordata; class Actinopteri; order Siluriformes; family Siluridae; genus Silurus; species Silurus aristotelis. The sequence continues at coordinate 2,053,056 of NC_139580.1, forward strand.
GGAGGCATGATTGATGATGAGCCCCAGGTGTGCATTGTTAAACCTGGAGCTCTAGGGAGAGCGGAGGCATAAAGAGCCACCAAAGGGGGGCGTGGCAGGTGGATCCCTGACAGTACCAGACGTGTGCACATAGACTGGGATTTTACTTCCAGATGTAAAAGTCAACTTTTTTATTTCTAAATAATGCAAACCTGTAAAATTAACATAGACAATAAGAAATAAACATGTTATGAGATGAGACCAAAGCAATTAAAAACAAACCCATTTCCCAGCCACATAACAGACAGGAATTGCAGGAAAATTCTGAATAAATACTGGCAGTATTTTATTATTAAATGTGAGTAATTACAATAAAGCAGAGTAACTGCAGATCAGCAGCTCTGCTACAGAAACATCTTTAAAAAGTCATAATTAATGCCATTAATGTAAGAGTTCCTACCTTATCAGTGGAGTTGGTGGTGTGACTGAAAAAGCTGCATGATGTTAATTTTCCTTAAAGAGAATTTCATTAGTATAAATATAAAATCATAAATAAATATTCAGCCTGTAATTTCACCTCTAGTCTCACCTAGAACCCTGCTGCAGAACACACACATGCAGATGGTTATTAGGACGGAGACGGAGCACACACACATTACAATCACATTTTTAATCCAGTCGTTAACATTTCTAGCAGGCGGCTGTGAATCTGAAGCCTCAGATGAAGATCCATTATTGCTGCTACCTAAAACACACACAGAAGCACACAGAGATAATCTCTAGGTTACAAACGTAACCCTAGTTCCCCGAGGGAACGAGACGCTACGTCAGAACGCTTGGGGAACGCTCCTGCGTTGTCCACGCTCTGAACCGGCGATGTCGCGTAAACCAGGAAGCTACAAGATGGCTGTGCGGTGGTAGCGACATTAGCTTCTGCAGAGAGAGAAGGTAAGTGTTGCAGGCATGCAGGGAGTGTGGCACAGATATGCAGCTTCTCGTTTCCTCGGGGAACTAGGTTTACGTTCATAACCTAGAGACGTTCCCCTTCGGGAGCTCGAGCTGCGTTGAAACGCTTTGGGAACGAGTGTCCAATCACGCCACACTGACCATACCCTGCCCAGTGTGTGAGGGCCTCGGCACCTGCACGCAAGACAGAGGAGCCTGGAGTGGCTCTGGGTCGAGGCCACAACCCAACAAGGACAGTGGGGGGGGGGGACCAGCCCGCAACGTCGCAAACTCCAGGAGTGATACTCCAGCAGACCAGGCCGTAGAGGCCGCCACACTCCGGTGGAGCGAGGCCAGACCCCGATCGGAGCGGGGACACCAGGACTCATACCTAAAAGGATGGCATCCACTACCCACCTGCTTAACGTCCACCCATCGGCTAGGAACCTTTCCTATTAGGGCCACAGCAGACATACAGCTGCACCGACCGCCTCCAAGGACTCGTCCTGTGGAGACAAGCATTCAGTGCTCGCACTGGACACAGCCGGGTCTGTAACCCCTGGTCGGGGGCTATAAACAGAGGAGGGCAGAATGCCTGTAACACGACACATTGTGTGGGAGCCGCAGGCACCTTAGGTATTCACCCAGGCTTCGTGTATAGAAACACTCCAGGCGGGACGGGGCAACTGCCAAGTCCCAGACAGGCACTCTTAGTCACGTCCCGGGCCTCAGCCTTTGGGTGCCGTAAAGGAAACGTGTCACCAATGGGTGCCTACCCAGCGAACACGGAAACCTTTAGGGTTGAAGGGGCTAACCCTGTGGTAAACTGTTTCAGTAAAAAACCCCTGATGGTTTATGTACGAGACCACCGCAGTATTGTCCGAGCGGACCAACACATGGCGATCTCTCAGGACTGGGAGGAAGTGTTTTAATCCCAAAAACACAGCCAGCATCTCCAGGCAATTTATGTGCCACGAGAGACGTGGGCCGCTCCACAGACCCTGGGCAAGGTGGCCACTCATGACCGCTCCCCACCCCGTGAGGGAAGCGTCCGTTGTTAGCGTTACGCGACGACAAGGAGTCCCTAAAACTGGGCTTCGGGACAGAACGTAGGGTCCTTCCATGCATCCAAGGCTCAAAGGGCACACCGCGTGACCTTGATGGTACGATACAGACTCCCTCAGGGGGAGAACCCTTCTGCCCCGGAGCCACCACTGGAGGGGCCTCATGCGGAGGAGGCCGAGTGAAATTACACTGGATGCTGCCGCCATGAGACCCAGCAGCCTCTGGAACTGCCTCACAGTGAGTGGCAGGCCTGCTCCTACCCTCCTGACTGCGGTGAGGATGACTTCAACCCGAGCGGGAGACAATCGTGCCCGCAACCCGGCCGAGTCCCATACCATGCCGAAAAAAGTGGTTCTCCGTGCTGGAGAAAGTACACTCTACCCAGCATTTCAGTCTGAACCCCAGGACCTTCATGCAGGCAAGAATGGCCTCTCAATGCCGAACTGCCTGGTGCTCCAAACTCCACACCTCCTGTGTGAGGTGAAGGACGGCTGCGTGGGAGCATGCAACCACCAGATCTAACGTATGCCAAATCAGACCTCGGATTCGACCTGAGACACGACCTCTCTAAACAAGTAACCCGAACCCGAGCCTCATAAGTGAGTGGTTCAAGGAGTGGAGATCCAGAATGGCATGCAACCCGCCGTCCTTCTTCGGAACAATGAAGTACGGGCTGAAGTAGCCTGACCCTCTGACCGAGGTGGAGGGAACAACCTTGATGGCCAGAGCATGCACGGGTCACACCAGGGTGGGACACATCCCGTTAAACCGGGGAGGAGAAGACGGGAACTGAATCGCGCAGCCCTTCTCCACAGTACATGGGACACATCCCGTTGAACCTTGGAGGAGAAGACACGAACTGAATCATGCAGCTTTTCTCCACAGTACACAGGACCCCCGAGAGACTCCTGGCAGCCCTCCAGACTTACAAAGTTTACACAGGGAGAACCAACCCCTCGGGGCTGGCCCCTGACCCACTCAGAGTGGCTGGAGCGGTGCTCTGCAGCCCACTACACCTCCTGAGAGGCTGCGGATCCCCCCTATCTGCAGCAATCTTACGGGCGGAATACGGGGAGCAAACCGCTGGAGGAAAGCTGCGCCCTGAACACGACCCGTGGCAGGGCTGGCAGACAGTCCTCCCGAACCCGAACGACAGGAGCAGTGTACTGCGGCCGTTGAAGCCTCCTGAGAGGCAGCGGATGACCCCTCCATCCGCAAAGAACTTCGGGTGGAATAAGGGAGTTAACCGCTGAAGGGAGGCTGCGTCCTGAACACCCTGTGGCAGGGCCGACACACCGGCCTCCCGGTGGTGCCGGGGAGGGACAAGCACCATAGCATGAGATGCACACCACCCTCCAAGATGCAAGCTGTCAGGCTTAAGCACCACAGCCTGTACATTAGGGGCGAGGACAAACCTCAGATCGCCCCGCCCCTCCATGGGCTCAGAGAGACGCCAGGGGAATCGGGTGGCAACGCTCTCTCTCACTGGGCTATTTCGCTGTGCCTGGACGTACCAGGGCATGGCTGCCGGCGAGCAGCCCCATTGGAGCGGCGAGGAACTACCACTAAAACGCCACCGCGGTCTCCTGAACCCGCCAGCAATCGCCCTTACCCACAGCGTCACCAGGTCATTCTAGGAGGGGTCACCGTGGCCTTTAGAAGGAAGCTCACTCCATCACTCATAGCAAGCCAGCCTGGTATGCCTGCAACACACTCATCGTGTGGAAGCTACCCGCAGCCTGACCCGCCGCATAGCCCTACCTACCAGAGCCAAGCGGCTCTTCATAGGCAAACCTTCATAGATGCAGCACTTAGGGAGAGATAGCTAGCTAGCGTCACTACTTAGACCCAATAACATTCACGCTCAGCGAGAAACATTGGAAAGCACGCGCGCACACAGGCCTCCCAGGACCCAGACACCTCGGTGCGCAGATCAGGGAAGGCGCTGAGGCTGTGACACAGGGCGCTGGAAACGCTCATCCAGCTCACTGGGTACATGCTGCTTCTGCCACCCGACCGGACAAGCTAGATCCAGTTTGGACCCGGCCCGTGCCACGACCTCAAGCTCCACGTACAGCACAGGCTGCGAGGAGTCCGCAGGCTCGCTAGCATCCACCATCTCATCCTCCTCGGAGAGAGAGAGACATATTATGCCGCACCGCCCGCACCGGGAGATGAAGCAGCCACCAGGCATGCTTCCCCGAATTTTCCGAAAATTCTCCCACCTCAGAGGAAGAAATACGGAGCATCGCGTCACATGCACCGGAGAAGGAACCGCCAAATGAACGCTATCCCCGGGGAATGGGAGCCCGGCTTGCAGCCGGGAGCGCATAGCCACACGGCTAAAATGTTAACAACCGATACCCTCGAGAGCCGACTAAGCACGCTCCTAAGCTAAACAAACAACGCATCGGCAGACGGAATTCTGCCTGCATTCAAACTCATGACTGCACAGATAACACACACAAAGCACTTACCTGAACGAGCAGAAACTAATGTGGCTACCACCGCACAGCCATCTTGTAGCTTCCTGGATTACGCGACATCGCCTGTCTATGACGTCACGGTTTGCCTATTGGCTAGATTACACACGTGGTTCAGAGCGTGGACAACGCAGGGGCGTTCCCAAAGCGTTTCGACGCAGCTCGAGTTCTCGAAGGGGATCTCAGTATAGTGCTGAGGGAAACTTTAGACTTCTGGAAGACTCAGTGTGAACTTTACATTCAGATCATGTGATTAATGATCCATGAATAATAAGCAGTTTTGTGCTGCAACAGTAATATTGGTCAGTGTTTTATTCAAGTTTATTCAGGAAACTGCTAAAGAAATAAAACAATATGTTTAGATATTTGTTTTAACTTTACAGGTCACTCCCTCATTAATATCATCAACATCAGTGACATCATTTCACTTTTAATTATTTGAACTCTAAAAATAGTAAAACTAAATATAAAATCATAAGCAAAAACTTTCCATTTATTTTCATTTAATGTAAATTTAACACTCACTATATATCTCCATACAGATTAAAAAAAAAACTTTATAAATTAATTATTTTTTAAAGTACATTGTTATAACCTTTATAAATGTGTGTATATGTTTATTGTCTGTTTTACTGCTGGAAAATTCATGTACAGTGTCTGAATAATAACTTTTATAAGATATTATTATATATTAATATTTACAAGATATTATATATAGATACAATTTAGTTTGGTTAAAGTTTAGTTACTGACCTGTAAAGTTCAGTCTGATGAGTTTCCCAAACTGAATGTGTGTCTCATCATTTCGACCTCCACAGTATTTATTTGTAGTGAACTCACCAAACAGCAGCTGCAGAGTAAACAGAAGCAGATACGCTGCCATTTCTAACACACTCCCTCCTCTGAGCATGTGAACAGAGATGTTCTAGTGTTCTGCTTTAACTGCTTCACCTCCTACATCCTGTCCTTCTCTTCTGCTTGGAGAGTTCAATACACTTCTTACATCTTATTTTACATTCTGACATTTATATTTACTACAGACTGAGGAAATAAATACATTTAAATACAGAAAATACAGAAAAAATCTGAGGTAAATAAATGAACAGACAAATTAATTACCACATTAACAAAGACACACAAAAGGATAAAAAGCTATACAGAAACAAATTAAGTAAAAATAAATAAACAGTGAATCTAATGAGGAAATAAAAAACATGTCTGCAAAGTTGAAAATTAAATGGAGCAGATAAAAAAAGAAAAGAAAAAGAAAAGTTATTGAGTGTGTTCTGGGGTTTAATTCCCATGATAATGATGACATTTCTACACCAAACCCCACCCTCCCTTTAAACCCTTTAAATATCAGAATATCTATTAATACATTCATCATTTCATATCTACATAATACAAACAAATAAATCTTATACATGAGAAACAACAAATTACTTTAAATATCATTAAAATAAAATTCAGTTAATTTGTATTATATTTTAATAAATATAAAATGTATGATTTTGAACAGTTAGATTAGGATTTCTGAAGATTACTGAATTATACTGAATTGAGTTTTGTATAAATAATTGTGTGTATCTGCAGATTGTTTTGTTTAAAAGCACTGATGGAGGAAAAGAAACAACTCTGCATGGTGAAGAGCAGAAACCACACTGCAAAACTCCTATTCCTATTAATATCTGCTGATAAAACCACAAACACACACACACACACACACACACACACACACACACACACACACACACACACACACATACAAACACACACACAAACACACGCATAAACACACACGCACGCACACACACACACACACACATCCCCACACACGCACGCACACACACACACACACACACACACACACACACACACACACACACACACACACACATAATCAAAGGTTGATCAAAGGTTACCATGACTATTGACCAGTCAACCAGAACACATGATAAACCATAAATTTAATAGCCAACTCTTCTATCCCTATCCAAACAGATCCCGGACGAGCCCCCACTTGTTTCTTTCCCACCTTGGCTAGGCCTAGGGGAGTGTGGGAACAATAACCATTTAGTTGTTACGGGTTGTTTGGACAAAAAGCAGGACCAGAGTTTAGAGACATTATTGTTTTAATGGTAAAGTGCAGTAACAAACAGTTTCCAAGTATGTTTCCAGAGTCAAGAAGACGAGACTCACAGCGGCAAAAGAACATGGACAGTGCTAAAGAAATGAACATAAGAAAAAGGTCTACTCTCGGCTGTATTTCGGAAGATTAACCTAACTAACAAACAGGAACAGACTAGCTGACTACGCTACGCTACGCTACCAGAAAATACAGTGGGTGGCACCTGCCCTCTAACCTAACCCCTTTAACTGAACAATAGCAAAACATACGTGGTGGAATGTAGGTGCGCACACATTCTTACCTGTTCTTAACCGGAATAAATGCTCTTTTACATCTTATATTATTTTAGATCATTTTATATATAATGTGTGTGTGATCTGTTTAGAAGCTCAAGCACTAAAACACATCAATAAAAAGTGATAAAAGGACACTATTGTTTGTGTACATCTGCTGTTGGTGGTAGTAACCACACTGTGAATCAGGTAAAAAAACCCTCAGCTGGGGAAAGTGTCAGATCTGTTCTTCTCTCAGCATCTATTCAACCGTCACTGACCTCAGCTTCTTAACTGAAGCTTCTTCTTTACTTTATTACATTAAGTGGCTGTAAAGAAGATGATGTGATGTTTGTACACAGACCGTAAAATGATTACTGATCGCATTTCTAAAGCAAATTTCAGGTTTATATTTAGATCATTTACCACAAACCCTAATATTTCATTCTATTGTGTTTTATTTGTTTAGTGATTTTAACTAAACAAATAAAACACAATAGAATGAAATATTAGGGTTTGTGGTAAATGATCTAAATATATTAGTGATTTTAACCCTCTCCTTGAACTGCCACCTTAACGTGGTGGAGGGGTTTGAGTACTCGAATGACCCTAGGAGCTATGTTGTCCGGGGCTATATGCCCCTGGTAGGGTCTCCCAAGGCAAACAGGTCCTGGGCGACGGGTCAGACTAAGAGCGGTTCAAAACCCCTTATGAGAGATACTACATCAGGGACCGTGACGTCGCCCGGTATGGCGCAGCCGGGGCCCCACCCTGGAGCCAGGCCCGGGGTTGGGGCTCGTATGCGAGCGCCTGGTGGCCGGGCCTTCCCCCACAGGGTCCGGCCGGGCTCAGCCCGAAGGAGCGACGTGGGGCCGCCTTCCAGTGGGCTCACCACCTGCAGGAGGGACCGTAAGGGGCCGGTGCTAAGAGGATCGGGCAGCAGTCGAAGGTGGAGGCCTCGACAACCCGATCCCTGGACACGGAAGCTAGCTCTAGGGACGTGGAATGTCACCTCGCTGGCGGGGAAGGAGCCTGAGATTGTGCGTGAGGTTGAGAGGTTCCGACTAGAGATAGTCGGGATCACCTCTACGCACGGCCTGGGCTCTGGAACCACACTCCTCGAGAGAGGATGGACTCTTTACAACTCTGGAGCTGCCCATGGTGAAAGGCGTCGGGCTGGTGTGGGTTTGCTTATAGCCCCCCAGCTCAGCCGCCATGTGTTGGAGTTTACCCCGGTGAACGAGAGGGTCGTTTCCCTGCGCCTACGGGTCGGGGATAGGTCTCTCACTGTCGTGTGTGCCTACGGGGTCTCTGGGAGGGGTGCTGGACAGTGCTCCGACTGGGGACTCCGTCGTTCTACTAGGAGACTTCAATGCACACGTGGGCAGCGACAGTGACACCTGGAGGGGCGTGATTGGGAGGAACGGCCCCCCTGATCTGAACCCGAGCGGTGTTCAGTTATTGGACTTCTGTGCTAGTTACAGTTTGTCCATAACGAACACCATGTTCAAGCATAAGGGTGTCCATCAGTACACGTGGCACCAGGACACCCTAGGCCGCAGGTCGATGATCGACTTTGTGGTCGTTTCATCTGACCTACGGCCGTATGTCGTGGACACTCGGGTAAAGAGAGGGGCGGAGCTGTCAACTGATCACCACCTGGTGGTGAGTTGGATCCGATGGCGGGGGAGGAAGCTGGACAGACTCGGCAGACCCAAGCGTACTGTGAGGGTCTGCTGGGAACGTTTGGCCGAGCCTCCTGTCAGAGAGATCTTCAACTCCCACCTCCGGCGGAGCTTTGACCAGATCCCGAGGGAGGCCGGAGATATTGAGTCCGAGTGGACCATGTTCTCCACCTCCATTGTCGAAGCGGCCGCTCGGAGCTGTGGCAGTAAGGTCTCCGGTGCCTGTCGAGGCGGCAATCCCCGAACCCGGTGGTGGAAACCGGAAGTAAGGGATGCCGTCAAGCTGAAGAAGGAGTCCTACCTGGCCTGGTTGGCTTGTGGGACTCCTGAGGCAGCTGACGGGTACCGGCAGGCCAAGCGAACTGCAGCCCGGGTGGTTATCGAGGCAAAAACTCGGGCCTGGGAGGAGCTCGGTGAGGCCATGGAGAAGGACTATCGGCTGGCCTCGAAGAGATTCTGGCAAACCGTCCGGCGCCTCAGGAGGGGAAAGCAGTGCCCCACCAATGCTGTTTACAGTAGAGGTGGGGAGCTGTTGACCTCAACTGGGGATGTCGTTGGACGGTGGAAGGAATACTTCGAGGATCTCCTCAATCCCGCCGTCACGTCTTCCATTGAGGAAGCAGAGGCTGAGGGCTCAGAGGCGGACTCGTCCATCACCCAAGCTGAAGTCACCGAGGTAGTAAAGAAACTCCTCGGTGGCAGGGCACCGGGGGTGGATGAGATCCGCCCTGAGTACCTCAAGTCTCTGGATGTTGTGGGGCTGTCTTGGCTGACACGCCTCTGCAGCATCGCGTGGCGGTCGGGGACAGTGCCTCTGGAATGGCAGACCGGGGTGGTGGTCCCTCTTTTTAAGAAGGGGGACCGGAGGGTGTGTTCCAACTATAGGGGGATCACACTTCTCAGCCTACCTGGGAAAGTCTATGCCAGGGTACTGGAGAGGAGAATACGGCCGATAGTAGAACCTCGGATTCAGGAGGAACAATGTGGTTTTCGTCCAGGCCGTGGAACACTGGACCAGCTCTATACCCTCTACAGGGTGCTGGAGGGTTCATGGGAGTTTGCCCAACCAGTCCACATGTGCTTTGTGGATTTGGAAAAGGCATTCGACTGTGTCCCTCGCGGCGGCCTGTGGAGGGTGCTCCGGGAGTATGGGGTCGGGGGCCCTTTACTAAGGGCTGTCCGGTCCCTGTATGACCGAAGCAGGAGCTTGGTTCGCATTGCCGGCAGTAAGTCAGACTTGTTCCCGGTGCATGTTGGACTCCGGCAGGGCTGCCCTTTGTCACCGGTTCTGTTCATAATTTTTATGGACAGAATTTCTAGGCGCAGCCAGGGGTCGGAGGGTGTCCGGTTTGGTGACGACACGATTTCGTCTTTGCTCTTTGCAGATGATGTTGTCGTGTTGGCTTCATCAGACCAGGACCTTCAGCATGCACTGGGACGGTTTGCAGCCGAGTGTGAAGCGGCTGGGATGAGAATCAGCACCTCCAAATCCGAGGCCATGGTCCTCAGTCGGAAAAGGGTGGCTTGCCCACTTCAGGTTGGTGGGGAGTTCCTGCCGCAAGTGGAGGAGTTTAAGTATCTTGGGGTTTTGTTCACGAGTGAGGGAAGGGTGGAACGGGAGATTGACAGACGGATCGGTGCAGCTTCTGCAGTAATGCGGTCGATGTACCGGTCTGTCGTGGTGAAGAAGGAGCTGAGCCGCAAGGCGAAACTTTCGATTTACCGGTCAATCTACGTTCCTACTCTCACCTATGGTCATGAGCTCTGGGTCATGACCGAAAGGACAAGATCCCGGATACAGGCGGCCGAAATGTGCTTCCTCCGCAGGGTGGCTGGGCGATCCCTTAGAGATAGGGTGAGAAGCTTAGTCACTCGGGAGGAGCTCGGAGTAGATCCGCTGCTCCTCCACATCGAGAGGGGTCAGCTGAGGTGGCTCGGGCATCTGTTCCGGATGCCTCCTGGACGCCTTCCTGGGAAGGTGTTCCGGGCGCGTCCCACTGGGAGGAGACCCCGGGGAAGACCTAGGACACGCTGGAGAGACTATGTCTCCCGGCTGGCCTGGGAACGCCTTGGTGTCCCCCCGGAAGAGCTGGAAGAAGTGTCTAGGGAGAGGGAAGTCTGGGCATCTTTGCTTAGACTGCTGCCCCCGCGACCCAGCATCGGATAAGCGGGAGAAGATGGATGGATGGATGGATGGATGGATAGTGATTTTAACAAGAGACATTTTCCTAAAGCATTTTCCATTTTCATGTGCCCAGTGTAAATTAAGTCTGGTCATTGCATGAGTCACCACCTGGAGAACTTCCCCAACGCTTTCATCACACGAGGAGCTCTCAGAGGCGGCGCTCTGAATTTTCATAATACCGGAGAGAAGAGAAAAATTCGGCTCGGTTTGAGGAACACACACACACACACACACACACACACACACAAACAGTCTCTGAAGACAAAGAAGGTGTGTCCATGCTGTATCTATTTATAGCCTTCAGATGACGTCACCTGTGGAGGTTATTTAAGCCAAATTCTTGGCGCTTTTCACACACACACACACACACACACACACACACACACACACACACACACACACACACACAGGCTTCATATCCGGTCAACCAAACAATGTTCTCATAGCGTTATGGAACACATTATCGAGTGTAGCTTTTGATAGTGAACTCATTCCTGTTTCCATCTGCTGCAGATGTTAAAAAGATGTTAAAAATTTAAATATGCACACTCTCTCTCTCTCTCTCTCTCTCTCTCTCTCTCTCTCTCTCTCTCACACACACACACACACACTGCAGAGAAAATAACACTGCTATGGCTTCTTCAAAGAAGGATCCTCTGCTTATTGACCATAGCATTCCTGAGAGTGAGTGGGAAGTTCTCCTGCTCCTCAAGGACGTTCCCAGTCAGCGAACAAATCTGGCCCAGACTTGGCATTCATCTGGCACAGCTGGCATTCATCCGGCACTGGCATACAGCATGTGGGCCAAACATGGCCCGGTAGTATTCGGCCCAGATGTCAAGTATACATATGTGGGCCGCATACATATGGCCGATCTTAACCCATATTTAAAATCCATTTCAAATACCTTTGAGTAAAATCCCAATGTTTTAATTCACAAAGATATTTCCATCTTTCTGTATCTAATGCCTTCAAGTGAATCCAGGCAACAATTAACATTGATATTTCTGAATTATGAAAATCAACTGTAATTGTTTGATTTCAGTTGATAAGGTTTTTGCGATTAATTTAAACTTGTAGACCATTAAACCACCAATTAAGACAGTCTAAACATTTTCATTATATTTAATCCTTAGCTAAATCTAAAACTACTGGGCATGCGCACATCAGTATAGCGTAATTCGTGCTTGTGTGCTTTAGCTTTATCTTGAATCTACTCTCTTCTGGTAAGGTAGGATTCAGTCTCACTCGAGTTGTGAATTGTGGGCGGGGCTTACTCACTTGTAGTAGGTAGTTGGTTGTAGGTAGCCCCCCTTAAGCCAGTAATGCTTAGTGTTTATCTAGAAATTCTTATTTGTACTTTCTTGTAATTTTTTTTAAAACACATTGATTTCAAATTGGGAGATCAGTCATGTGCCTCAAACCCATCTCTGTAGTCATCTCTTACAGACACAGACATTCCCATCCACAGAACAGATGTCACATTGCCAGTAACCTCATCTACCCTCCCCTGTTGTCTCAATCTCAAACAGTGGTGGTAGGTGGGCTCTGGAATTGCCAGTCTGCTGTAAGGAAAGCTGACTTTATCTCAGGCTTGGCTTTCCACTACACCTTTGACTTTCTGGCACTTACTGAGACCTGGATATCCCCACAGAACACTGCTACACCAGCTGCTCTGTCTTCTGCCTATGCTTTCTCTCACTCACCAAGAGAAACCGGTAGAGGTGGTGGTACAGGTCTACTTTTATCACGAAGTTGGTGTTTCACACCTCTCCCTTTGTCTCATTTAACCATGTCTTCTTGCAATTTCATGCAGTTTCAGTTACCTCTCCAATCAACCTTTTCATCATTGTCATCTACCGCCCCCCTGGTCCCCTTGGAGACTTCCTAGAAGAGATTGACACACTCCTCAGTAATTTCCCCTCTGACAGCACCCCTCTGACAGTTCTTGGTGACTTCAACCTCCCATCTGACAAACTTCAGTCATCTTGCCTCTTGCCTTTTCTGAATACCTTCTCCTTGACATTTAACAGCTGCCCTCCAACACACAAGGGAGGAAATGTCCTGGACCTGGTTTTCACCCGCCCTACTCCAGCTACAGACATGACTGCCACTACACTTAGAATCTCTGATCATCACCTGGTTTCCTTTTTAATCACTCTTCCTATTGAACCTAAAAATAATTTACATGTCTCTCTTATCCGTCCTAACCTTCATTCTGTCTCCCCCTCCTATGTAGCTTCCTGTACTCTTTCATCTCTTCCTGACCCTGACTCCTTTTCCTCTCTACCCTTAGACGTTGCTATGGACTCCTTCCTCTCATCTCTTTCCTCAACCATGGACCTCCTTTGCCCCTTGACTACAAAACCCAAGAAGACTTCTTGTCCCACACCGTGGCTGTCAGAAGTTTTGCGCAGCAATCGACGAGAGCTCAGATCTGCAGAGAGGAAGTGGAAAAAAAAAATCACTACTCGATGTAGACCTCGCATCTTACCGCGCACTCCTGACTAAATTTTCTTTGGAGGTGACTTTTGCCAAAACTGCATTCTACAAGTAAAGCTTGAGGCCTCTGCACAAGATCCTCGTAAGCTTCGTAAGCCCCCCTGCTGCACCTGCTCCATCCTCCCTAACTGCTAATGACTTTGCCTTCTTCTATGATGAGAAGATTAAGAAAATCTGCCAGACCTTCACTTCCTCCCCAACAACGACTACACAATACAGCCGACAATCCACTACGCCTCTGTCAAGCTTCTCAACCTTAACAGAAGATGAGATACTGCAAGTCATCCAATTTTGCAATCCCACCACCTGTCCTCTGGATCCAATCTCTTCAACTATGCTTCAGACCACCACACAAGATCTCCCTTCATCTGCCCTTCATCTCCACAATCATCAATGGGTCATTAACATCTGGCTATGTACCAACTACCGTCAAGCAAGCAAGGGTCATTCCCATCTTGAAGAAACCTGCTTTGGACCCATCAGACATCAACAACTACAGACCGGTATCACTTCTCTTCTTTCTTTCTAAATCTCTGGAACGCTCTGTTTTTGACCAACTGTCTGTCTATCTCTCACAGAACAACCTCCATGATCCTAATCAGCCTGGGTTCAAAGCAGCACATTCCACAGAGAAGGCACTTTTGGCTGTTTCTGATAAACTGCATGCTGCTCGGTCAGCCAAGCTGTCATCTGTACTTATCTTCCTGGACCTTTCAGCAGCATTTGACACAGTCAACCACAAGACACTTTTCTCAACCCTCAAGAGCCTCGGTATCTGCGGAACAGCATGGGAATGGTTTGCTTCCTACCTGGAAGGTCGCTCCTACCAGGTAACATGGAGGGGATCCACATCTGCCCCGTGCAGACTCACCACTGGTGTCCCACAAGGCTCGGTACTTGGTCCCCCTCCTTTTCTCCCTCTATACCCACTTCATTGGTGAAGTCATATCCTCACATGGGTTTTCTTATCACTGCTATGCAGCTGACACTCAACTAATCTTTTCTTTCCCTCCATCAGATACCACAGCTTCCGCTCGGATATCAGCATGCTTGACAGACATATCTTCATGGATGAGTGCTCACCAACTAAAACTCAACCCCAGCAAAACAGAACTGCTGGTCATCCCAGGTGATTCATCTCCAGGTCAAGATTTCCAAATAACACTTCATGACTCTCTGCTCTCCCCTTCAGCCACTGCTCGTAACCTTGGGGTAACTATGGACAATGAACTGTCCTTCGTCCCACATGTCGCTAATATTGCTCGTTCTTGTCGATTTCTTCTCTATAACCTCCAAAGAATTCAACCATATCTCTCCATACAGGCTGCCCAGGTGCTTGTTCAGTCTCTTGTCATTTCAAGACTTGACTACTGCAACTCTCTGCTGGCAGGTCTTCCCCTAAACGCTATTCAAATGATCCAAAATGCAGCTGCACGACTTGTGTTCAATCAGCCCAAGTTCTCCCACACCACCCCACTGCTGCGCTCCCTTCACTGGCTTTCAGTAGCTGCACGTATCAGATTCAAAACACTGATGTTTGCCTACAAGGCCAAAAATGGACCAGCACCATCTTACCTCAGTGACCTCATCACACCTCACACTGCACCACTGCTCGACTGGTACCACCTTCTCTCAGAATGAGAGGTAAGTACACTTCAAGGCTCATCTCTGTTCTGGCACCGAGGTGGTGGAATGAACTTCCCCTAGATGTCCATACAGCAGAGTCCCTGACTATCTTCAAGCGATGACTGAAGACCTACCTCTTCCTGAAATATTTAAATTAGCACTTTCCAAGCTTGTAGAATTCAAGGGTTATATTTATAACAAGTTTGTAATCTTGCGTACCAGTGTAGATTTATTAATTACTAGAGACTGAAAGCACTTTCGTACGTCTCTCTGGATAAGGGCGTCCGCTAAATGCCGCAAATGTAAATGTAAATGTAAATGTAGGACCGTAATTCATTGCGGTATGTGGGCCAAGCAAAAGCTGGTTGTGTGGGCCGGAGCGGGGCCAGAGAAAAATTGCTATGTTGGTTGTTGCATTAATTGTGGCATCTCAGTTTACTCAGTTTAAGAGCCATTATACTTTACTACAAAGTGTCAGAGCATAGAAAAATTCTGCTTTCAACCTTTCCTGACTTTACACTACAACCAAAACACCACTAAATTAAAGACTACACTGAACTGATTAGGAAACATGGTCCACTTACTGAAGTCTTTTGTTCAAGCTGCGTGTAGAAATGTCTAAAATTAAGTTTACATTTTACATTAAAGTGCTTTGATTCTCCATCAATGAATAAATAAACATTGATTACAAACTTAAGATACCATCAGCCTAGAACTCAGTGGAGAGGAATTGTCGCATGCTTATTAATAAATAAATAAATAAATAAATAAATAAATAAATAAATAAATAAATAAATAAATAAATAAATAAATAAATAAATAAATTTGTTTCAGGAAGTGTTTATTCTGCACCCATTGTTGAAGACAGCCAGTGATTCAGCTGTTAGAAATCTAGGGGAAGTTCGTTTCACCACCTCGTTTTTTTTGGAAAATAAGTATTTGGTCACCTACAAAAAATCTAGATTTCTGTATCTTACAGACCTGTAACTTCTTTTTTAAGAGGCTCCTCTGTCCTCCACTTGTTATCTGTATTAATGGCACCTGTTTGAACTCGTTATCAGTATAAAAGACACCTGTCCACAACCTCAAACAGTCAGACGCCAAACTCTACTCCATCTTGCTTTTTTGTAGGTGACCAAATACTTATTTTCCACCATAATTTTCAAATAAATTCTTAAACAATCAGACAATGTGATTTTTTTTTTTTGTGGTTTTTTTTTCTCTTTTTTTTCTCTCATAGTTGAAGTGTACATATGCTGAAAATTACAGGTCTCTCTCATCTTTTTAAGTGGGAGAATTTGCACAGTTGGTGGCTGACTAAATACTTTTTTGCCCCACTGTAGGAATAAACTTTACTTGAACTTTGCTCTTAGCTCTCTGGTCCAGGACGTCTGATATATAAAAAGTTAAAAGTTGGCAAACATTTACTTTTTTCTGAATCTGTTAACAGCACAGGAAACGTCCTGGAACTTCACCCTGAACTTCAGCTTTAAGTCAAAACTCTTTTCCAGGCGTCTGAGACATTTTTTTGTAAGAAACTTGAAAAAAGAAGAAAAAGAGAAGTCAGAAGTTAAAAGTAAAGTATTTGCTTCTCTTCATTTTTAGTTTACAAACTCTTAATGAAATGTTTATTTTTATTTTTATAATGAAGCAGTGATGAAACTTTTATTAAGTAGTAATTCATAAATGTTTTCTTGTGATACAATACGAGACAAATAATTATCTGTAAATGGAATCTGTTCTCAGCACAGGAAACGTCAGGGTTGGGCCGGGTTTTTGCATCCTACAGCATCCTGAAACTTCGCCCTGAACTTCAGCTTTAAGACAAGCCTCTTTTTCAGGCGTCTAAGACATTTTTTACAAGAACCTCGAAAAAAGGAAAGAACTTAGAAGTAAGGGCAGTAAAAAGTATTTGCTTCTCTTCATTTTTAGTTTACAAACTCTTAATTCTTCTGTGCCAGAACAGAGAAGAGCCTTGAAGTGTACTTACCTCTCATTCTGAGAAAGGGTGGTACCAGTGGAGCAGTGCTGGAGGATCTCAGACAGCGTGGTGCAGTGCGAGATGTGATGAGGTCACTGAGGTAAGATGGCGCTGGTCCATTTTTGGCCTTGTAGGCAAGCATCAGTGTTTTAAATCTGATACGTGCAGCTACTGGAAGCCAGTGGAGGAGCAGCAGTGGGGTGGTGTGGGAGAACGTGGGCAGATTGAACACAAGTCGTGCAGCTGCGTTTTGGATCATTTGCAGTGAATGAATAGCGTTCAGGGGAAGACCTGCCAGCAGAGAGTTGCAGTAGTCCAGTCTTGAAATGACAAGAGACTGAACAAGCACCTGGGCACCTGTGTGGATGAATTGTCGACATCCTTCAGATGTTGTAAAGAAGAAATCGACAAGAGCGAGCCACATTAGCGACATGTGGGAAAAATCAAATCAAATCAAATCAAATTTTATTAATCACATACACATACATACAGGGTACGACATGCAGTGAAATGCTTTATACGACGGTCCGGCATGAGGGAATAGGATGGGGGGGGGGGGGGAAGAAGGCAGATAAATAAGTATGAAGTATAAAAAAACTATACAAAATAAAATAAAATATAAGAATATAAAGATATAATGATCTATAAATGTGAATATACAAAAAATGGCAGTAAACAGTGAAACAGTAAACAATGTGTAACAGAGTGTAAACAGTAGACAATTTTTGTGGTGGGTTGTCCATAAAGTGTCCGTGTGCGGTATGGTGTGGTGTAGAGGTCCGTAAAGTGTCCGTGTGCGGTATGGTGTGGTGTAAAGGTCCGTAAAGTGTCCGTGTGCGGTATGGTGTGGTGTAAAGGTCCGTAAAGTGTCTGTGTGCAGTATGGTGTGGTATAAAAATTTAATTAAATATAAAGTGCACTGTGCTGTGCAAGTCCAGAGATTAAAGTGACGTGGTGCGAAAGGTGAGATATTTACAGAGAGGAAGTGTGATGATGGAGAGAGTGGGCCAGTTTTTAGATCCTGGGTGTTTCCTGATTTAAACTCCTAATGGCCTGCGGGAACAAGCTCCTCCTCATTCTCTCCAGGTTTTTAACCTCCTGTAGGTAGGCCGTCTCATCGTTGTTGGAGATCAGGCCCACCACAACAGTGTCGTCAGCAAACTTGATGATGGTGGTGGAGTTGGAAGTGACCACACAGTCGTATGTGTACATCGAGTAAAGCAGGGGGCTCAGAACACAACCCTGGGGGGCGCCAGTGCTGAGGGTGAGGGTGGATGAGGTGTGTTTTCCCACCCGTACGGCTTGTGGTCTGTCTGTCAAGTTAGAGGAAGTTAGAGATCCATTGACACAGCGGCTGGCTAAGTCCCAGGACCTCCAACTTAGAGGTGAGTGTGGAGGGAATTATGGTGTTAAACACTGAACTGTAGTCCACGAACAACATCTTTGCATAATTCCCGTTTGTTTGGTCCAGGTGGCTCATCGTGGTGTGGAGGAGATGAGCAATTGCGTCCTCAGTAGAACGGTTCTGACGGTACGCAAACTGTAATGGGTCCAGTGTGTCTGGTAGTGATGCAGTGATGAAGTCTCTGACCGGTCTCTCGAAGCACTTCATCACTACTGAGGTCAAGGCTACAGGGCGATAGTCGTTAAGGCAGGCGGGCTTGGGGTTTCTTCGGGACAGGAAGAATGGTGGACTGTTCAAAACATGAGGGGACAACAGACTGTTCCAGTGAGAGGTTGAATATCTCAGTGAACACCGGTGCTAGCTGGTCAGCGCAGGCTTTCAGAACCCGACCTGTGATGCCATCTGGTCCTGCTGCCTTCCTGGTATTCACTTTCTTGAATGCCCTCCTCACGTCATGCTCCGAGATGGTGAACGTGTTGACCTCTCCGGCTCTCTCGGCGTGGTTGTGCCGGTAGCGCCGCTATCGTGGTTAGCTGCAGCCTCGAAACGAGCATAAAAGATGTTTAGCTCGTCTGCCGGAGAAGCGTACGCATTCACCATTCTAGAAGATGGTGTTTTATAGTCCGTTATTGTTCTTAGTCCCTGCCACAGGCCCCTAGAGCCACTATGTTGAAACTGTGACTCTAGTTTCCTCCCATAGCACCGCTTTGCATCCTTCACCGCTCTGCGAAAACTGTAGGACGCAGCCTTGTACTCGTCCACGTCCCCGGTGTCGAGCCCCGTATTGTAGGCAGCGGAGCGGGATCTCAGAGCGTCGCGGATGGTTTTATCCACCCACGGCTTCTGGTTGGGAAACATTCTGATAGTGGTTTTCTGCACCGTATCATCCGCTAGTTTCCTGATGAATTCCAAAACCGCTTCCGTAAACATGTAGACGTCATCAGAGCTGCGACAGAACATGTCCCAGTCTGCGTCATCCAAAGCGTCCTGCAGAGCGGCCACCGATTTGTCAGTCCAGCGCGCGAACTCCCTCTGAACCGGAGCTTCCTGTTTCAGCCTTTGTTTGTAAACAGGCATGAGGAAGATGGCAGCATGGTCCGATTTCCCAAACAGTGGAGGTGATTGTGCCTTGTAGCTGTTCTTAAATGGTGTGTAACAGTGGTCCAGTGTTCTTTCGCCCCTGGTGGGGCAGGTGATGTGCTGGTAGAAGTTCGGTAGTGCGCGCTTGAGGTTGGCACTGTTGAAATCTCCGACCACAATGAGCGCAGCGTCCCGATGCTGTGTTTGTTGAAGTGTTATTGTCTCATGTAAGGCCCATACTGCAGTGTCCGTGTCTGCTTGAGGTGGAATATAAACGGCACTGACAATGACCGAACTGAATTCCCGAGGTAGATAAAAGGGCCGACATTTGATGGTCAGTAGTTCCAGATTTGGTGTGCAGGAGCGTGAAAGAGGAACGATGCACGCGCTGTCGCACCAGTGGTTGTTCACCATCAGACACACTCCACCTCCTCTTGACTTCCCCGACTCCAGTGTTCTGTCCATGCGGTAAACCGAAAAGAACTCGGTCGGCTGGATGGCGTGGTCCGGTACCGCTGGGTTCAGCCATGTATCGGTAAAGCAGAAAAGGTTGAAGTCCCGAATGTCTCTCTGGAACTTGATTGGTCATCAAGCTTGTTCTCCAGTGACTGGACGTTGGCTAACAGGATACTAGGTAAGGGAGCGCGGTGTGCGCGTGCCCTCAGCCTGTTCCTGACGCCGGCTCGTTTCCCTCGCGGACGCCGGTACGGTCCCAGTATTATTACTATTGCTGCAGCAGATCCTTTGTCCTTTGGTCCTTTGTTCTCCCTCAGGATCTCGCTCGGCCAGCATGGGTCCGGGTTTAAAAACGGCGAGAGGTGAGTGCATTGTACACCAATAGATATGAGTGTCTCTGTCATATCTAATGATGTCCATCTTGTGTAGATGTAAGTGTAACTACTTAAATAAAAGTATAAAATAAACAAAAAAAGAGAAATCGTAGATTTCCGCACGCTTGATTTGGCACATGTTTTACGCTGGATGCCCTTCCTAACGCAACCCTCCCCAATTTATCCGGGCTTGGGACCGGCACTAAGAGTGGCTGGGGATGGTTCCCTGACCGGGAATCGAACCCGGGTCGCAGCGGTGGGAGCGCTGCATCTTAACAACTAGACCACCAGGGGACCTAATAGATTTTATTAAAATAAAAATGATAAAAAACAAAAAACACATCCAATTACATCCTATACAATTGTGTCTCCCCATCCTTGTAAAACAATTTGAAGAAGAACCACATGTTGTTGGAAAAGTCTGATGTCCCAAAACATTTGTCTATAAGCACATTGATCTCCTTTGCTCTCAGATCTTTGGTCCTGGACGTCTGATTTATGAGGAGTTAAAAGTTGGCAAACTTTCAGCCGAGTGACCTGATGAATGTGGAATCTGTAATTGGTCACTTTTAGAAATGAAGAGATTTATCAATAAAGTAGAGAATAACTGCAGTTTGTTACTTCTAATGCTACACTGTAAACTACACTGCACTCGGCTGCAGGCACTAATATTAATACTGGGACCGTTTTCATGCTCACTAGAGTGCAACCACAGTATTTTCCACATTTGTCATTTAGATATGAAGCAAAGGTCATGTTCTGCTTCTGGATGTGTGGGTGTGTAACTTCTCTCACAGCACACAGCTGCTTTTGCCAACAATCCCCTGACTAAGCACCCAGGAGACTGCAAGATCCCAAAAAGATATAGCTACTGTGACATAAAAAAATCTGATCATGGTTTAAACCAAGGCTTGAATCATTAAATAAATGTTTCATATTTACATTTTAATTCTTGTTAAATTACCTTTCAGATCTTTGTCTACATTGTCATTAAGCTTGACATGAGTTTTCTGGGAAGATTTCCTCTGTTTACAGCTGTTCTCTAATTCAAAAGTTATTTCCGATTTATAAACTTCCGCATTTCTAGAATTTTACATTTCTAGAAACTGACATAACATAATAAATTACATTCGGGGGTGTTACATTCTTGAGATGCTCAGACACTTACAATGCAGAATGTTCTTTGGAAATAACAGCATATGATCGCTTTAAACATCTGCTTCCAATTCTGACATTTTGATCTGAATTTAGACATCTGGAAAGGAACATTTTGCTAAAATACCCTTCTAAGACAAACTGGCAGATAATTTTGTTCTATTATCTCATATATTCGAAATGTATATGAAATTAAAACATTGCTTACTGCTCTCTTCCTTGATCTTCTGTTCTCTGTATTTAAACAAGTTCATTTCAGTGTTATTCAAATCATCAGACAATTTTATTTCTATGTTAATTTGGAAAGGCTCCTTTAAGTTGGTCTCTAATTCAAACAGCAGCTGCACTTTGAGTTTTACTTGAGACATAAAAACAAAAAGGAAGGAGAAAAATTGCAAGCAAATTTCTGCTGTTAAACCGTCGCTCAACAATGCTGACTGGTAAGAAAATCTAAATCATTTACAGCATCAGAAGCTTTTCCCCCTGTTTTGAACCGGATTTTTCAGTCCCCCTTCCACCTTCTCGCACAAGGTTCAGTCCCACTCTCGCAAAAAATTTATTTTCTACCGATCCCACAAAAATATATTTTCTCCTGCAAATATGTCATTTTTTCCCTGTCCTGCAAAAACTTTATTTTCTCCCCCTTCAGCAAAAATTAGTTTTTCTCACTCAAAAACCTTTTTTTTTTTTACAAAAATTTTACTTTCTCCCACTCCTGCAATAATTTTTTTTTTCTTCCGGGCCTTCAAAAGACTTTATCGTTTATTTTACTTTAGTTGTTGCTATTGTTGTTTTGCAGCACAGGATAAGAGATTATAGTGAACGTGGGTGCGAGCGGTAAAATATTTTCATATTTGTGGGATATTTTATCTGTGTAGAGCTGCTTTGAGACAATGTTCATTGTTAAAAGCGCTATAAAAACAAAAATAAAAATGAATCGAATTGAATATTCTCAAAATCTCCAATATAATATAAGTTTAAAATCTGTTTAACATCGTTCTTTTAGCCTCAGTCCCGCCATTGTCTCCCTCCTTCTCTGACACAATCCCACACACACTGTATTTCCCAATTATGGCAGTGATTTTGCTGTCCAGTGATGTTTGCTCAGGGGTACTTGGGGCCCCTAGCAGTTGCAGCCACTCCCTGGTGGTGGAAGGATGTTTTTTTTTCTTTGCTTTTACCTTTAATGAATGAGATTATTTATTTGACACATTCAAAATAAATAACCACATCAAATTAAAACTTCCTGAAATACTCAATAGAATTTTACAGAAATTATTAAATTAATCACAATTTAATCACAAAAAAAGCCACATGTAACATTAAAAAGGGCTAAAAAAAAAAAAATATATATATATATATATATATATATATATATATATATATATATATATATATATATATATATATATATATATATATATATAAAATATACATTGTGACGACAGGCCTCCACCTCAGGTACCAAAAGGGGCAAGCACTCCGAAATCAAAAGACAGCAGGGTGCGGAAGGACTGCTCTGAGGTGTAACAGCCCAGCACAGCAAATGAGAAGGCGTGGCGTCCTGACAAGACACGGCTGGATTTCAATTGGAGTGGCGGCCCCTCACTGTCTTCAAGCCTGGCGAGGCTTATAAAAGGCAGCCGGGAGGACATTGGGTTGCAGAACCCTGGGTTCCCGACTAATGTCGGCTTTTACCCCCCCTTTCTTTCACTACAGGCTTCAGACAGCAGAAGTGGAAGAGGAATTCCCGACGGACCAGCGCAAAGCCTTGTAAGTCAAGTTTATTTCTATAGCACTTTTCACAACAGACAATGGCTCAAAGCAGCTTTACATAATTTTAAGAGTTAAGGTGAATGGTGTGTGTTTATCCCTGATGAGCAGCCCTGGTAACTGTGGCAAGGAAAAACTCCTTAAAATACTATGAGAAAGAAACCTTAAGAGAAACCAGACTCAAAATGGGAACCCCTCCTCATTTCGGTGACATCAAGAGTGTGATTATAGACTTTAAACATAAACAGAACACTGGTGAGAGAACTAACATGAGCACTGGAATGTAAGATTATGAGTAATCTTCTTTCTACAGTCCTTTACAGTCATTTATGGTTATAAAACTAGAAGCTATTGAGTAACTTGTAAAATAGCTCAACATTTGCGATCATCACAGATCCAACGCCAGCTTCTCCATGCCAGAGCCTTTAAATACTCAAGGAGGTCCAGTGTCCAAACTCCACATGAAGTGGGATCCATTTGGCTCTGGTATGTCTCTAGATGTTTCTAGATGTTTGCAGGGTTGGTATCTACTTCTTTAAAGGTCCACAATCTTCAGTACTGTTGCTGGAGCAACCTCAGGATGCCTCAGGATGGGTAGAGAAAGAGAGGCAGTGGAGAGTAATTAGCGTAGCTGCTGTTCAGGATAATAACAGCACAAGTTGATAATGTGCATGTGATCAGATGTTCTGGAGCACAAGGTTATGATGTGATGTGTGTTATGTGTAGAACTCACTAAAAACGATACGTCTTTAATCTGTACTTAGAGAGTGTTTTTGAGCCCCGAACACTGTCAGGAAGACTATTCCAAAGTTTAGGAGCTAAATGTGTAAATGTATAAGCAAAACCCTGACCCCTACGAACCAATGGTGATGGTGGCAGAGTCAGCCTGCCTGTCAGGACCTGAGGCATCAGCGCACGGTGAGAACACCCCATTCCTTCTCCCGCTCCAGCCACTCCTCACCCTCTTTCCGGGCACCGGAACACTATTCCCTTTACTTTTACCTCCTCTTCTGGTCCCCAACAAAGACACTTTAACCCTGATGTAACTTTCCCGTGTCTTTGTTCAGCCCAACGTGGCGGCGAGTCGTCACAGTTGTGGAGAATACGGCCACAAGCACAGACCGGTGGTTTCCCACACAATGGACACTTTCGACTTAAAGCATGGACACTGGGCTTAATTGCCTCTGAAGGTGATTTCAGAGCTGAGGCGGGAATGATGTGAGGATGAGCCTCCACCTCAGGTATCAAAAGGGGCTCTGAACTCAACCGTCAGTAGGGTGCAGAAGGACGGCGCTGAGGTTGCGCAACCGAACAAGAAGGTGTGGTGTCCTTACAAGATGTAATAGTTCCTTTTTGGGAACTATGAAGTACCAGCTGTAGAAACCGGGCTCTCTGTCTGACGGCACTGAAGCACTGAAAGTGGCTGGGTTAACAGATCAGCTCCCTGAGGGCGCCGAGGCGGTGTGGGCACCGTATACTGAGGTGCACAGTGCCCCTTCCCGAGGAGTCCCCAGATGGTCCTGTATCAAGACATTATGGCCGCATTAGACAGCGTCACACAGGATCCCTAGCAGGAGGAGTGCGAGTCGCAATGCTCTGCTTTTTGCAACTCACAATGCAGGAGGTGTGGGTTGTAGTTGGGGCTGCACCCATCGAGCAGCCCCACAAGAGCAACATGGAAGATACCAGGTGCCTTTAGTAGACACAAAAGTGGCAATTGACCGACCAATGGCCCTAGCGGTCTCTTTAGATGCCCTGAGAGCTAAGTTTGTTGCACAGCAAAGCTCTGGCTTCCTAGCAGCCCGATGTGTCTTTCATGTCTAGCTCCCATAGGACTTGGTGAGCAGCGCCCCCGGGTTATTTAGGGATGACACAGCACTTGAGGAGAGCCAGAGCAAACATCTGTACAACCCAGGGAATCATTCCATAAGCATTTTTTTTAAGGGCCAGGCTGAATAAGGCTTCCCCCAAACCAAAGGGGACTGTTGGAATGCTGGATTGGCTGCCCAGCTCCAGGTCCTCAAACGGCGCATTCCTTTAGCAAAAGCGGGGCCATGAGCCTCCTCAAAGAGTGTTCACTGGGAGCAGAGAAATTACATGTTCCTCGGGAACCAACCTAGCATGCTCCGCTCCCAGACAAGCGACACGGAGATTACCTCAGCATCTACTACATTTAATTTTTCACTAATGCTGATCTTTGAGGTAGATTTAATGTGTTTATTAACCTGCCATTGTTTGTGTTTGTATCAGGAAATCTGTAAGAACTCCACACGAGTCTTCCAGGCATCATGATCCTCCTTTCTATTTCCATCTTTTGGCTCTCTGTCTGTGTGGGTGAGTGACCTGGTTCAAGTCCAACAACACACAAGTGTCCTAACATTCATTACAATATGCTACATTTTTTATAAAATTCTCCAATTCATGTATATTGTAATGTGTCTTCCCCACAGACTCCATCAGTGCAGATCCTCACATTACTGTAGAAGCTCATGTGGGTTCCACAGCTCTCCTGCCATGTCACCTGAGTAAAGTCTTCAGCCAAACACCACATGTTCAGTGGTGTGCTGATAATAAGGATGTATTTGAATGAAGCTTTGATGGTACATATGAGGGTGCAGGATATGAAGGACGTGTGGACATTACTGAGGACAGGCTGCATAAATGAAACTGTTCTTTGGTGTTGAAGGACGTCAGAATCACTGATCACACTTTCTACAGATCCTTTGTGGTGGAACTTGTGGAGGCTACAAACACTAACAAACACCAAATAATCAACATTGTTAAACTTGACAGTGAGTAAATTGTGAAACATAAAATATAAAAGTCATAGTGCATCAGATAAGATTTAGAAATCTATAATCTATTTCCTCTCATTAAAAAAATATTTAGAATTAACAGATAAAGTGAAAAAATACAAATATAGATATTAATAAAGGGGCACATTTGTATTTTTATTGTTATGGCCCAGTCCAGGGTTTGGTTGCACAGAGTAACTAGCTCAGGATTCAAAAGAATGGATATCTTTTTGGAAAAATACAAACCAGACACACACAAAGGTTTGATACACAAGGTGTTAGTATATTGATAAGACACATTGAATTATTTACACATATACACACACAACTGTCCAATGGCTTGTCTTCAGGGTGGGCCAAGGCCAAAATAATAAACAAAAATATCTGAGTTTAGAAGCTTCCTTCCCAGTTTAAGTGCTATTTGTACAGTGGTATCTATTTAAAGAAAACCAAGTAAAAAAAAGGGCAAACAAAGTTCAGGGTCAAAATACAGGCCAAAGACAAAAACCAGAACAAACATATATCACTAAGCCAAACAACTCCACTACCACACCAACTCCACTACAACACCAACTCCACTACAACACCACACCAACTTCACTACAAACACCACACCAACTCCAATACAACTCGGTTGCTTCTATTCCTCTTTCTTAAAGAGGCATCAGCCATGAGGTCATCAATTTGAGGCAGGAACAAGGCAGGCTAGGGCAGACTGGAAACTCCGGTTGGGAATAGGACCTGCACACAACACAACAGAAAACAAGTATGGAAACATAAGTGTTGTAACACTAGAAAGCTGACCAGAAAGGTTCAGAGGTCACCTGGTTGTGAACAGAGAAGTGCATCAGGACTGAGATCCTTCAGGAACAGTTTAAACAAGCAGTCAGATATGAAGCTGACAGGACGAGGACACAAAGACAGTTAGAGCAGCATCCAGATTATTGCACTTTCTGTAAGAAATGATCTGCACTTGTAGCTGCTCCTGCCGTGTTCCATGACAAATCTACACGAGGTTTTACTCTACAGAGTGTTACATGATATCAGATGCTGCTATCTGAGTATTTTTACTGCTAGAACTGAGTGAACACCAGGAACAGTATCAGTGTGGGGTTTTGTTGAACAGATTGAACATTTACTGATTCTAACATTTGAATGAGTTTATTTACCACATTATTGTACTTCAGCTGATTTTTTACATGAAAGTCAATAAACTGAAATATTCTTACGGTTATTTTTGGTTCTGTTATTTCTTATGTTTTAATATCCATGTGTGTAAAATAAAAAAATAATAATGTTTGTATAATAATGATAACCACTGGAGGTGCTCAAATGGAGGAGGTCAAGTGGAATCACGTTGGACGCTGCGACCATGAGACCCAGCAGCCTCTGGAATTGCTTCACAGTGAGTGGTTGGCCTTCTTTTACTCTCCTGACTGTTGTGAAAATTGCTGCGATCCAGGTGGGAGACAATTCTGCCCGCAACAAGGTCAAGTCCCACACTACGCCCAAGAAGGTGGTTCTTTGCAATGGAGAAAGCACACTCTTCCCTGCGTTCAGTCTTAACCCTCATGCAGGCGACATCTCAATGCTGGACTGCCTCAAGCTCTGATCGAGCTAATATCAACCAGTCGTCTCTATAGTTCAGAATGCGGATGCTCTGAACTATAGCCATAGCGGGGCTGTAGCCACATTCATGCACTTTGTGAAGGTGCGGGGTGATCTTTCGGGTGCAGATGGGCGCCGGAGAGAGGCTGCGCTCCAAGGTACATCCTGTGACGGAGCTAAAAGGTACACGCGAAAGGTGTAGACCGTCCCCCTCGATGTAGTGCGCTCTGTTTATCAGGGCTGCTTCACCACCGCACATTTGTTCGAGGAGTGGACCACCCCCAAGTTTGGGCGGCTCCTTCTAATTGGGCGTAGAGCTTCGCCTGGAAAGTCATCAGAAAAGCTGTTCCGAAGCATTCGGGCCGCCAACTACAGACTGTGCAACAGTTTCCTCAAGCCATCAGACTTCTCAACACAGAACTAAACTAAAACTCACACACTCAACTGTGTGACTAAACTGTGTGACTGAACTGTGTGACTGATCTCTACAACCCGGACTCAACACACACTCGTACTCACTTCACACATCCATGTCTTCAGTACTACCACTATTATATGAGCTCATTTTTTTGCTAATCTTTTTTGCTGATATTGCTCTAACGGAAGATCTACCAGGTGGAGATGGTCATCTCACTGAAGTTTTTTCTCTCTAACCCTAGAACATCACAGCAGATCAGGGAGGAGCAACATTTACATGAGAGATGTGAATGGACCGGCACACACACACCCCCCAACACCACCACCAATTCCAACATATAAAAGAGAAAAAAAAAAAACCACATGCTGCTGATCTTCTGGCATTGAATGAATGGCCTGAGCCACAAGACATTTTCTTCTCTCTCCAAGGTAAGACTTTTCACTTCTTATCGATGTTTTATAAACATTAATCTTCATCTGTGGACTGACAAGACACCGTTATGCTGTGGGTAAAAAATTAACAAAAAGTGAATTGATTTCAGAGACAAGAATTATTTTTTTTGGAGGTTATAAACGTTTACATTACAGATCAGTATAATCAGTGTTCAGGTTCTCCACTATGTGCTTGTATAAAACATTATGACTTTATTTTTCCTACATGAGATATTTTGTACATGAACTAATATATGTGTGTGTGTGTGTGTGTGTGTGTGTGTGTGTGTGTGTGTGTGTGTGTGTGTATATGAGTGAACTAAAATATGTTTCTTCACTTTGTTGTTTTTAAAACTAAATTCAGTAGAGATGATGTAATTTGGAGAAAGAGCAGGATATAAGTATGTATCAGGTTTTTGTTTCATAAATCCGAAGTTTCTGTTTATTTTCTTTTATAAAATAATGACTTTGCTCGATACACATTATCATTTTTTTTTTCCAGATCCGAGGTTTTCCCACAATTTGCTTTTCCACAACATATTCCAAACTACACAACTGTGACCAGTTTAATCAGAGGTGGCAAAAGTACACAAATCCTTTACTTAAGTAGAAGTACAGATACTCATGTTTTAAATACTCGTGGGAAAAGTTGAAGTACTGATTATACTTTTTTACTCAAGTAAAAGTAAAGAAGTTTTGGCTCGGACATGTACTTCAGTAAAAAGTATTTATTACTACTTTATAACTTTATTGTCATTGCACTGTACAGGTACACAGCAACAAAATGCAGTTTGTCATCCACCAGAATTGCAAAAAGTAGCAATTATGCAAATATTGAAGATACACTGCTACAGCAGTGCAGAGACGTGTGGACATCATTAAGAAGTACAGATAGATGTTCTAAGGCATTGAAGAGGAAATGTGTGTTATAATATTATATTATAATATTATGGCATTTATGAAATGTGCAAGCTTTATAAACAAGTCTAATAAATATATATATAAATCAAATCAAATCAAATCAAATTTTATTTGTGACATACACATACATACAGGGTACGATATGCATTAAAATGCTTATTACGACGGCCCGGCATGAGGGAATAGGATGGGGAGAAAAATAATACAAAGAAAACGAAGATTGATAAATAAAGTATAAAAACTAAATAAAATCAAATATAAGAATATATAAAGATATAAATATATATATGAAAGAAGAGGATGTATATACAGAAAAATGCTTATGGCAGTAAACAGTGAAACAGTAAAAAATAAACAGTAAACAGTAAACAGTAAACAGTAAACAATAGACAGGTTAAGTGGTTTAGATTGTCCATAAAGTGTCCGTGTGCGGTATGGTGTGGTGTGAAGTGTCTGTGTGCTGTGTGGTGTGGTGTGAAGTGTCTGTGTGCGGTATGGTGTGGTGTAAAATATATATATATATATATATATATATATATATATATATATATATATATATATATATATAATGTACATGAATGTGAAATGTTGGGCAGAATGTACAGTAAGGATATAAAGATATGACGATACATATAGATAAAAATAGTGCAGATGTAATGAAGAGTAATAAAGGTTTACTATGCAATATGTAAATTGTATGTATAATTTTGAACTGTAAAAAATTTCCCATTAAAAAACAGTAAAGAACTGGCAGCACGGTTGCCAGCAACTTATTGTAAAATTAACAGTGTCTTATTGTTGGTGCATTTTACAGTTGGCTACTGTTTTTGCAAATACAACATAACACTGTTTATACATTAAAGTATATTTCTGAAAATATAATTAGCAGTTTTTTTAAACCTTGTGATTTAAGAAATTGCCCCAGTTTACCTACAGAACACCACGTTACTACCGTGTATAAATGTACCCTTTAACAGATGTAAATCAGCTTTAGAGAGTTGTTTCAAAACATCTCTTCATTATTAAACTGTCTTAGTATAAAACCTCAATAACATTAAAGAAAATAACACAGATTATTATTTACAGAACATTTGTATAAAATAAAAACAATGGTCATCCAAAAGCCCAAAGCTTATTACATGTATGGAAATACATCTAAATGTAAAAAAATAAATTACTCTGGAAATTAAGACAAAGTGAATGACAGAAAACACCCAAGTATATACAGTATTATTGAGTGAATATGCATGTGTGTAATGTGTGTGTTGTGAGTGTGTGTATGCGATGTTTGTGTGTGTCTGTGTGTATTACTTATATAAAGTCCCACTTAAAATCTATACATTTTTTAAGTAGACTGGAGACACGTCCGCTTTGATACTCCTACAGCCTTGTGCTCTTTTCCGGATTTATCCCGATTAATCACCTGAAAAACAAATGTGTGTGTTTAGAGCTAGAGTGAAGGGGAAATGATTACTCACAGAGAACATATAGCAAAGTATATTCCTGTATAAAGAACAGTTTTCATTCCGGAAAGAAAACAAGCTACAGCACGCAGATATTTTGGGCAAAAAGTAAAACACAATAACACCGATAATTAAGGGTGGAGGCTTCACGAATTTCAGAAAAGCAGCGGAAAACACCAGTCATTTTAGCGTGATACAAAGACAATGTGATTTCAGTGCAATGGAGTTTGAAAAATTGACTTTACAGAAGGATTATCAAATATTTTGCTGAATGAAACTCACCCGGTGATTGAGAATAATGCAACCCGGGTCTGAAATCCAGCTGCACACCACAGTGGTGCATTTGGCGTATTAATCACTGAAAATGAGCAAATAGAAGAAAGATTCTCTTCCAATGTCCATGTTAGCTGCCATAGCAAATGTAATGAATTTTGTCGCGCAAACAAAATAGAACTCACCTGTTAATGTTATGAAGACGGATAAAAGTCCCCGTGTGCTCACTGCAGTTTACAAAAATACTGTATAGTAATGTTTTATTTCGTCTGAGTAATAAATACAGCAAAATGCCGTTATATTGTGTCTACGTCATTTTACAACAACAATAAAACAGTAATGTACTGCTTTTGAACATAACATTATTATACTGTTGAAATTCTGACGTAAATTAACAGCAATTTCTAACAGTGTGCAGAGGCTGTCAATCAAATTCAATATTTAAACGCAACTTAAACGCACATTTCTATCTGTTCTAAATGTACCATATATTAATACTTCCTGTTGTAATATTTTAAGCAACATGGACATGAAGAAATATGGATGCAACATGGAGCATGAAGACAAAAAACTCTTGTAAATATTTAAAAATAATAATGGTGGTTTAAATGACGTAAATCATCAGGACACCAAACTGAACCTTTACTATGTTTCCACACGGACAGTTAATGAGGTGATACCGGAGAAACTGCACCTCAAGTCAAGTCAAGAAGCTTTTATATATATAATCATAGACATTTTACAGATTTGAATAATGTATTGTTTTTATCTGTACGATCAATAAAGACAGTAATTTAAGTTTGTTTCACCATTATGAGGGAAAAACCCACAAAACGCCACCCAGAGGATTAATTGTGTGAATCGTGGTGGATTTGGTGTTTGATTTGAGACTTGGCGCAGAAATAAAACAAAAGTTTTCTGTTTAAAAATATTTTTCGGTGGAGTTTATTTATTTATTTTATATCTAAGTAAAGAAAGGACATTGTGAATAAATGTATGTTTTGCTGGAGGTTTTAATTTCACCTCTTTTATATTTTGTTATTTATTTATGTATTTATATTTTTTATAAAAATGGTAAAAACAGAAATGCGCTGAATTGATAGCGTGTTAATAAAATCTAGTGCCGTTTAAAATCATTTTAATTTTGACAGCCAAATATATATATATATATTAATACAAAACAAATAAATAATGTTGTTACCTAATGAATGTATCCAGGCTGAACATCCACATATAGAACACAAGCAGAGTAAAGATGATGATGATGATGATGATGATGATGATGATGATGATCAGGTGATGAGGAATTTCTCTGTTCTCAGTCATGTTCACATCACTGATTCCCTCTGTCTCATCCACGTTAGCTTTACTTCTTGTTGCTTTCTGCCTGTTGATTCTTAGCTTTGTAATCTAGTCTACATCTGTGGTGAGTGAGAGACAGGACTTTATACACCAGCGGATTGAAAAAGATGCACAATGACAGGAAATCTGTTGGTGGGCTGAAATCGGCGCTCAGTGGAAAAAAACGTCACCAAATCAGCAAATTAAAACTAAAGTAACGAGCCGGTTTAGAAAATGTAAGAAGTAGAAAGTACAGATATTTGTGTAAAAATGAGTGAAAGTGAGTGAAAGTAAAACGGTGTCTGAGAAATAAATAGTGGAGTAAAATACTGATACCAGAAAAATCTATTTGTACTTCATTACTTCCCTCCTCTGGGTTTAATAGCAGTTGATCTTTTTCAGAAATAAGTTTCTTCTTTTTTATTTACTTTTTCACAGCATATATTAAATCTTCTTTACACAATCACACAGATTTGCCTCTTTTCTATCTAAGTATCAACATGAAACCTTTGTGTGTGATCTATAACCCACAAATGATTGTTTAGATTTATTTTACAACATAAAAATGTGCAAACTGAACACAAATAAATAAAACTACTTCACACTGGACGTCTTTTCAGCAAGATAAACCTGTACATTGTGCAATAAAACTCTAAATAAACAAATACTCAGTGGTAACAAAACTCTTCCCTCATGTTCACTATGTTCATAATAATCACCTTTTAAAGCACTTTCAGTAATTCAGGAACTAATTGATGAAGTTTCTGTATTTAGCAAAGACACTTTCACATTTCTCACAGTCAGTGTTGGTTGCATGGACTCAGTGCAAACATCATCTAGAACTCCAATATAGACTTCACTGATGGTGTTGCTGGTGCTAAAGTTCTTCCACAAACTGTTTGGCTGCTGCTTTGTGATTGCAAAAGAATGCGGCTGGCGCCTCTGACTGGAAGCTGCTTTATTTCAGTGGCTTTTGGACACCAAGTAGTTTACAGTTACACTGTAGATCAACCATGCAACATGCTGGTTTACCAGAACAGCTAGAAATACCACCTACATGGCACCTACATCAGTGGAGTCTGTTCCCCTCATAAATGTGTTCCCAGGTGAAAAGGAAATATACTTAAGTTGTACTTTACATGCACTAATCACATTCTAATTCTGTTTTTTCTTTTTTAATACAATCTGTTGCTGAAACATTTCTCTGAGTCTCTTTTTTCAGATGATAATAATGAAATGTTCTTCCACACTGCACCCACTTGTGATGTTTAGTTCTTCTGTTAACATGATCAGACATGCAATATAAAAATGTTAATGTAAATTCAGAATAGGATTTTATACATAAAATATGTAGAAACAAATAGCAAAAACATGAAGTCTTGCTGAACCGTTATGAAGTCTACAGAGCATTTCACAGCATGACACCAAAAAAGAATGAATTTCTTCAACAGTGTGTAAGTACTAATGTACCCAGCCCACAATTACTGTATAATAATTATAACAATTAATGTATTTATTTTTAGCAATAATAACAGTTTTATTCAGTCCACTTTGGCACGTAGGTGGATCCAAAATAAAATACATTAAATAAAAAAGTGATAATGTAGAGGAACTACACATATCTATGAGCACATTAACATCTGAGGGTACAACTGGTGCTTTGAGGTTTGAATGATGGATTTCTCTCTGTGCATCTTGTTGGAGTTTCTTTTCCAAAAAATCACATGTTCAGGTCTCGATTTATTGATGCTTTCAAACATTCTTTTTGTGACTTTAACATCCGAATCAGATGCCACAATTTGGGTAGAATAAGCAACAAGTACGAGTTTTTCATAAATTATGGGTCGGATTAACAATGCAAAAGCTAGATTGAGTTAGAATCATTCTGTATTAAAATTAGAATAGAATAGAATAATTAAAGAAGAATAATTTTTTAACATTAAAATACTGATCATGGTTTAACAATGAGACAATGTTTATTGTTAAACACGCTATACAAATAAAAATTAATTGAAAATAGACGCAACTCTCTGTCCATTTTGACAATTATGAAGTACCAGCTATAGAACCTGAACTCTCTGTTTGATGGAGGGACCACATCAAGGGCCTTCTTTCTCAGATTGTCTATTTCTTATTCCATGATCAGAGCCTGCTTGGGTCCCACCAGGTTGGACGAGACCGAACTGACTTGTGTAGCCTCTGTATACAGACACATCTGGCTAAGCTTCCCAGGCTGCCAAGTAGTCCCTTAAGGGTATCAGTATCTCGAGACTCACCTCTGGTGCGCCTAGAGCCGGGTCTATGCTCTAGTGCAGCTCAAGGAGCCTCGAAGGAGGCGAGTTCTCCAGGTCCGCTACGATTTTGGGCGGAGCTTGAGGAGAGTGCTCTCTGGAGCTGGCCATGCCCTGAAGCACTGAGCATGGCAGGGTCACCTCACGGGTCTTCATCCCAGAGTATCATAAGGATTCCTCGTAAGGGGCGTGCAAGTAGCAATGCTCTGTTTCTGTACCCCCCCCAACTGATAGAAGGAGCTGGGTTGTGCTTGGGGCTGCACCCGCCGAGCATTCCCATGAGAGCAACATTTGAGGATCCTTTGGAATGCCGCAGACTGTTTCTTGGCCTCCTGAAATTAGTCGAACAGGCGAGTTGCCATTAGAGGTGCGTTCAGCAGTGGAGCCCAATTCCACTAGAAAGATCCAATAGGATTAGCCATAAATGCCTCTCCGTAGAGGCAAGTCAAGTCAAGTCAAGTCAAGTTTATTTCTATAGCGCTTTTCACAACAGACATTGTCGCAAAGCAACTTTACAGAATTTTAAGAGTTAAGGTGAATGGTGTGCGTTTGTCCCTGATGAGCAGCCATGGTGACTGTGGCAAGGAAAAACTCAGTTAGATGTTATGAGGTAGAAACCTTGAAAGGAACCAGACTCAAAAGAGGAACCCATCCTCATTTGGGTGACATCAAGAGTGTGATCATAAAACCTTGAACAATACAGAACACTGGAGAGTGAGAACTAACATGAGCACTGGAGTGTGTGATTATGAGTGATGTTTTTTCTACAGTCTTATACAGCCATTTGTGGTTATAAAACTAGGAGCTACTGAGCAACTCATAAAATAGCTCAACATTTGCGATCATCACAGAATCAACACCAGCTTCTCAATGCCAGAGCCTTTAAACACTCAAGGAGGTCCAGTGTCCAAACTCCATATGAAGTGGGATCCAATTGGTGCTGGTACGTCTCTATATGGTGGGAGGTGGGAGGAAAGAGAATGGTAGCAAAACTATCATCATTGCTGGAGAACGTCTTTTACCCCTGTATGTAACCGTTTCATCGTTGAGCAGCTCCTTCAGTGACAGACTGTTACATCCTAAGTGTCTGCGTTACAGAAGATCTTTTCTCCCTGCTGCTATTAGACTTTATAATCAAAGCTGCTCCCAGTAAACCAGTCACCATAACACACACTGTTATTACTGTTTAACTGTGTAATAACATTACCTGTGTGCAATATTACCTGAAATATGTGCAATATTTTGCCTGCAATACGTACTTTTTTTCCCTTATTTGTATTTACAGTATACATGGTACTGTGTATATACTGTATATTATAGTATGTGTATATTCTTTTTATATATTTGCATTTATTTTTATTTCTTTCCTTTGCTGCTGTAACAAAGAAATTTCCCCACTGTGGGACGAATTAAGATATATCTTATCTTACATGGGGATGTTTGCGGGGTCGGCATCTACTTCTTTAAACGTCCACAATCTTCAAAAGGTGGGACATGACTGGGGCTGGAGCAACCTCAGGATGCCTCGGGATGGGGAGAGAAAGAGAAGCAGTGGAGAGGAATTAGCGTAGCTGTTGTTCATGATATTAACAGCACAAGTTGACAATGTGCATTTGATCAAATGTACTGGGGCACAAGGTTATGATGTGATGTGTGTTATGTGTAGGCTTTGCTAAATAGTTACATTTTTAATCTCTCTTAAGAGACGATGCAACCTCTGGGGAAAGATAGCTGGCCAGCGTCTCTTCAACCCGGGGCATCAACCCATAGCCATGTTTCTTCAGTCGTTGGAGTACAGCTGTCAGGGATTCACCCTGCCACGCCCCCCTCTGTAGCTGTCAGGGATTCACCCTGCCACGCCCCCGTCTGTAGCTGTCAGAGATCCACCCTGCCACGCCCCCCTCGATAGCAGTCACGCTGCGTCCCAAGATTACCGACAGCTGTGGCTCATGAAAGATCAGACTACATAAACTCACGTTCTTGAGTCACAGGCTGTCGGTCGTTATATTGTCAAGCTGGACAATCGCGTGGCTGCTCGACCGCCGGCTGTATATGCGAATTCCACTTCCGACTTGGATTACTCATTGCCGAAGGCTTTATGGATTATGCTTGGGACATTCGAACTCATAGCGGACAACGCGTATCGAGCGGATGTCTTTGTTTGTTGTTTTCAACGGCTTATGAGTGTTTTTGTGTTGTACGGTTGTTGAAATAAAAGGACAATGATCGGACTATATCGGCTTCCGCGTCTGCAGCCTGACAGAACGATCGACCTATACCGAACGCGGATTCGCCATTCCGCGATTCCGACCGCAACGGATCGGCAGCTGAACCCGGCTTCGGATTTCCTCCGGAAGCTCAGTGCCGCTTCTCGCGATTCAGATCCACAGAAGCCGGATCATGAGAGCGCGGCTGCGCCACGCCCCTCAGAGAGCGCGAGGGGATTACCGGCTCGTTACTCGGGGAAAAAAGACGAATTGGGCGGATTTCTGCAAGGCATCGGCGAGTATGTGGCTGTTAACATTTCCCGGTTTCCTTCCAAACGAGCCAAGATTGCCCTCTGTATTTCCCTCCTGTCTGGAGAAGTTCTTGCCAAAGCCAGCTCACTATGGAGCGCCAAAGGGGGCAAATTCGGCTCACTCGCCGAATTCAGCGGGCTGCTTCTGGGGAAGTTGGGGATAGAGGTGGTGGATCTCCACTACAGTCCCCTTGAGGAGGAAGGTGCACCATTCCAAGGTTCTTAAGAGCACGCGGCTCCGTGCCGGATCTCCCATGAGCCTGCAGCTCAGCCCCAATGTTTTGATGAGAGGGCTGCTTCATCTCAGGGTCTCTACCAGCGTGCTGCTGTGTTCAGGGGTTCTCGTGGACGCACCACACCATCTCCGAGCGTCGGCGAGCACACCATGCCGTCACAGAGTTTCTACAGGCGTGCCGCTCTGTTCCGAGGTTCCCGTGGGCGTGCCACGCCGCCACAGTGTCTTCAGGAGCGTGCTCTTCCGCCACAGAGTCTTCACGAGAGCGGCGCGCCGCCACAGAGTCTTCACGAGAGCGCCGCGCCGCCACAGAGTCTTCACGAGAGCGCCGCGCCGCCACAGAGTCTTCACGAGAGCGCCGCGCCGCCACAGAGTCTCCAGGAGCATGCTTTCCCGCCACAGAGTCGTCACGAGAGCGCCGCGCCGACACCTCCGGTCACAGAAGGCGAAGTGACTCCTCCGAGTCCCTCTCCAGACGACGCCCCATCCCAGAGCCCCTTCCAAGGCGACATCTCGCCCACGGAAAGCTTGGCTCCGCCCCAGGACCTCCAAGAGAGCTCCGCCCAGCTCCAGGTCCCTCCAGAGAGCTCCGCCCAGCTCCAGGTCCCTCCAGAGAGCTCCGCCCAGCTCCAGGTCCCTCCAGAGAGCTCCGCCCAGCTCCAGGTCCCTCCAGAGCGCTCCGCCCAGCTCCTGGCTCCTCAAGAGGGCACGACTCCGCTCCAGGCTCCTCCCGAGAGCTCGTCTCCGCTCCAGGCTCCTCCCGAGAGCTCGTCTCCGCCCCCGAGCGACCCCACGAGCTC
Organism: Silurus aristotelis; assembly: GCF_946808225.1. NCBI lineage: Eukaryota > Metazoa > Chordata > Actinopteri > Siluriformes > Siluridae > Silurus > Silurus aristotelis. Next base: position 2,091,244 of record NC_139580.1, read on the forward strand.
GTCTCCGCTTCAGTGTCCCAAAGAGAGCTCCACTGATGTTGTGGACCTCCAGGCGAGCCCTTCTCCGCTCGTGGATCTCCAGGCAGGCTTCACCTCATTTCCAGGCTGCTCAGTTGGCTCCGATCTGCTCCTAAGGGTCCCAAGGAGCGCCCCTACGCCCAGGGGTTTCCCTGTGCACTCACCCCGGCTCCAGGACTGCTAAAGGGAAGTTGAACCGCTGCCCCCAGGTTCCACCGACGGCGACGGCTCACCCCACAGTCCCGCAGAAGGCGACGGCTCGTCTCCAGCGCCCGCAGAAGGCGACGGCTCGTCTCCAGCGCCCGCAGAAGGCGACGGCCCGTCTCCAGCGCCCGCAGAAGGCGACGGCCCGTCCCCAGCGCCCGCAGAAGGCGACGGCTCGTCCCCAGCGCCCGCAGAAGGCGACGGCTTGCCCCCAGCGCCCGCAGAAGGCGACGTTTCGCCCCCAGCGCCCGCAGAAGGCGACGTTTCGCCCCAGGGCTCCACAAAAGGCGATGTTTCGCCCCCGGGCTCCACAGAAGGCGACGTTTCGCCCCCGGGCTCCACAGAAGGCGACGTCTCGCCCCCGGGTCCTCTTCAGGGCGAAGGATTGCATCCAGGCTCCACGCAGGGCGAAGGATCGCATCCAAGCTCCACGCAGGGCGAAGGATCGCATCCAAGCTCCACGCAGGGCGAAGGATCGCATCCAAGCTCCATGCAGGGCGAAGGATCGCATCCAAGCTCCACAGAGGGCGACGTCTCGCCCCCGGGCTCCACAGAGGGCGACGTCTCGCCCCCGGGCTCCACAGAAGGCGACGTCTCGCCCCCGGGCTCCACAGAAGGCGACGTCTCGCCCCCGGGTCCTCTTCAGGACGACGGATCGCCCCCAGGATCCCCGCATGGTGACGTCTGTCCTCCAGGTCCCTCTGACGGCGACGGCGGTCCTCCAGGTCCCTCTGACGGCGACGTCGGTCCTCCAGGTCCCTCTGACGGCGACGTCGGTCCTCCAGGTCCCTCTGACGGCGACGTCGGTCCTCCAGGTCCCTCAGAGGGTGGTACGACGTTCCTGGTCTCCGCCCGGGATGTCCTCCACTCCCCGGTCATTGTCATGGTTGGCGTCCAGTTCCGGTTCCCCGCCATGGAGGTCGCTCCGGCTCCAATCCCCGCCAGGGGCTTTACTCAGCCTCCCGTCAGCACCGAGGGCGTGGCTCCATTCCGGATCCTCCTGCAAGGTGTTGTCCCATGCCGGCTCTCCGCAGAGGATGCTCACCAGGCCTCCGTTGCTCCCAGGCGTCTAAGGAGGCCTTCCTCGGAGTGCCCTGGCCCGCCTGGCATAGGTGGGTTTTGGGGCGTCAGGTGTCGCCCCTGGAGGGGGGGGGTACTGTCAGGGATTCACCCTGCCACGCCCCCCTCTGTAGCTGTCAGGGATTCACCCTGCCACGCCCCCGTCTGTAGCTGTCAGAGATCCACCCTGCCACGCCCCCCTCGATAGCAGTCACGCTGCTTCCCAAGATTACCAACAGCTTTGGCTCATGAAAGATCAGACTACATAAACTCACGTTCTTGAGTCACAGGCTGTCGGTCGTTATATTGTCAAGCTGGACAATCGCGTGGCTGCTCGACCGCCGGCTGTATATGCGAATTCCACTTCCGACTTGGATTACTCATTGCCGAAGGCTTTATGGATTATGCTTGGGACATTCGAACTCATAGCGGACAACGCGTATCGAGCGGATGTCTTTGTTTGTTGTTTTCAACGGCTTATGAGTGTTTTTGTGTTGTACGGTTGTTGAAATAAAAGGACAATGATCGGACTATATCGGCTTCCGCGTCTGCAGCCTGACAACAGCACTGCCTTAGGAATAAAAATTCGGGCCAAATGCGGTTTTGCAGACGCATGAAAATTCCAGTTTTTCATGCGTCATCTATGATCCATTTAGTGCCAAATCATAAACCGAATTTAAAAGAATGAAAAAATTAGTGCTGACCATGTATTTGGTTTAAAGAGAAGAAGCCCAACATTACAACTCTGTTAACTCCATTTATTAATGAGCTTTAGGAGCTGCAGCAAAATGGAATATAATGGACACACACAGAACCAAAAACATTAATCTACGTTGCAGTCCCTGCGGTCTCATTTATAAACATGGTGTACACAAAAAACAGTGCTGGGAACATGCATATACCACTTCCTACACCAAGGCTGTAATTTAATAAAAACATACTTGACAGTAAGTAAACTGTAAGTAAAGTGTAAGTAAACTGAGCGCTGCATACACACATTCTGGAGACACAGAAGGCGAGAATGGGGAAATGGCGACACCAATGGTGAGGAGGTGAACTGAAGTTGGATTGTAGAAAGTAAATGTGAGAAAATGATCATAAGTATTGACACCTTTCACACATTTAATTTCACTCCGTTTCATACATAAGATCCACTTTATCATGAATATTAAATCCAGCAGTTGTATTTGGACTTATACTGAGTGATAATTGTTTCATAAACACCTTTTTGTAAAATCCAACTCAAATCTTAAATCTAAATATTTTATTAACGTCTCACCATCACATTGTCCACTATGGGAGTGCAGTAGAAGCAGATGCACGACTGCATGGAATACCAACACAGTCTTTTACGTGTCTCTCAGAATGAGCGTTAAGTTCACTTCAAGGCTTTTCTCTGTTCTGGCACCGAGGTGGTGGAATGAACTTCCCCTAGATGTCCGTACAGCAGAGTCTCTGACTATCTTCAAGCGACGACTGAAGACATACTTCTTCCTGAAATACTTAAATCAGCACTTTCCAAGTTTGTAGAATTCTAAAGTTATATTTATATTAAGTTTGTAATCTGGCGTACCAGTGTAGATTTATTCATTACTAGAGACTCAAAGCACTTTTTTACGTCGCTCTGGATAAGGGCGTCTGCTAAATGCAGCAAATGTAAATGTAAATGTTCTAGTGTGTTTGTTTCCTTTATTACTGTGCTCTATTTTTGGGTTATTTAATGTTCTATCTCATGCTCTTGTGTTGTCACTCAAGGCTCTGTGGTTGGTTCTCTAATGATTTAATAATGTTAATTTAATCATTCATGCTGTTTGTGATTATTTTGTGTTTTCTTTGTTCTGAGTTTGTCTCTTTAAAACTATTTGACCTTGTTCCTTTGTTGTCTCAGTCCCCTTGATGTCTCCCTCTTTTTCCTGCACAATCCTCCACACACACTGTCCTCCCCAGTTATGGCAGTAATACTGCTGTACAGTGATGTTTGCTCAGGGGGACTTGGGACTCCCACCAGTTGTAGCCACGCCCTGGTGTAGTTCAGATTCAGTTGATTCTCCACAAATAAAACGATTTTGCACACTGTACAAATGAGTTTGTTTGTTTATTATTTTAAGAATTTCTGCTGTGATGAATTTGCTGATATACCCTCGAGGTGTGGGAAGAAAATGGCTTTTTCTCTGTATGGTTGTATTTTGCTGCCTGAGGTTTGGTTGTGGAAACGAACCCACCTGATTCATCACCATCCATGTCTTTGTGTGTCTTCAGGGTCATCAAGTCTTCATCCGAGCCACTGACACATTCTTCATAATCACTGTCCTCTCCTTGGACGAGTTTTAGTGTAGTTTGAACATCAAATTGTTTCCTGTATTTGTTGATGTTCGTACTACAAAAAAGTTAAAATCACCTCAAAATAGGTTCAATTTATAATATTAGAATCTCATTTGTTTATTTTAATTATGAATATATAAAAGAGTTTCATAATAAATGCATTTAACAATTTCATTAATTTTACATTATTTTTATTATATTTATAATATACAGAAAAGTTTAACACTTAGAATCTACATTTATTTTTAATTTGTTTGTGATATCCCTGGTGGTCTAGTGGTTAGGATGCAGCGCTCTCAACGCTGCGGCTCGGGTTAGCTCCCCGGTCAGGGAACCAACCCCAGCCATTAGGGTTGCACAAGCCCTAGTGCCGGTCCCAAGCCCGGATAAATGGGGAGGGTTGCGTTAGGAAGGGCATCCAGCGTAAAAACATGTGCCAAATCAAACATGCGGATGATCCGCTGTGGCACCCCCTAATGGGAGAAGCCGAAAGAAAGAAAGAAAAATGAATTTGTGTTTTTTCAGGGTGTAAAATTGACACTAATACAGTGAACACTTGTTTGTGTGATTTTCTGCAGAAGCTGATCTTCCACTTATATTTAATGTGTTTAATAATCTGCCTTTGTTTGTGTTTGTAGCAGGAAATCTGTAAAAACTCCACACGAGTCTTCCAGACATCATGATCCTCCTTTCTATTTCCATCTTCTGGCTCTCTGTCTGTGTGGGTGAGTGACCTGGTTCAAGTCCAACAACACACAAGTGTCCTCACATTCATTACAATATGCTACAATTTTTATAAAATGCTCCAAATCATGTAGATTGTAATGTTTCCCCCCACAGACCCCTTCAGTGCAGATCCTCCCATTACTGTAGAAGCTCATGTGGGTTCCACAGCTCTCCTGCCATGTCACCTGAGTTAAGTCTTCAGCAAACCTCCACATGTTCAGTGGCGTGCTGATAATAAGGTTGTGTTTGAGAGAAGCTTTAATGGTGCAAATGTGAGTAAAGGATATGAAGGACGTGTGGACGTTCCTGAGGACGAGCTGCGTAAAGGAAACTGTTCTCTGTTGTTGAAGGACGTCAGAATCACTGATCATGGTTTTTACAGATCCGTGGAACTTGCAGAGATGAAAAATTCTCGTAATGCAACAGAAATCAACAACGTTCAACTCGATGGTGAGAAAATTATTTAACATAAAATATAAAATATAAAAGTCACAGTGTATCAGATGTTTTATATTTGCTCACATCTGAACACATTATTCAGAATTAACAGATAAAGTGAAAAAAAGACAAATATAAACATAAATAAAAGGTTCACTATTGTATTTACTAGAAAGCCAATCAGAAAGGGTCAGAGGTCATCTGGTTGTGATTGGAGATGTGCATCAGGACTGAGATCCTGCAGGATGGAACAGTTTAAACAAGCAGTCAGATATGGAGCTGACAGGACGAGGACACAAAGACAGTTAGAGCAGCATCCAGATGTTTATCAGGTGGTTAGGAAGATGCTGTAGTTCCTCCTCTTGATGTTTTCACAGAGCACAGTTTACACTCTGCTTTGATTTGATCATTAATTGTGAACTCCATCCAGATCACTACAATATTGTCAGGATTATGGACAGGAACTCTGTTTCCCACAAGCCACTGCAGCAGGTCTCATGTTTGTTTTTACACCTGATTCACGTTTCATGATCATTAGCACTTGTGGATGAAGATCTCACCGTTCACTGCACACTTTGTCTTCTGTTTGTTGTCTCATGCTGTCGGTTCCTGCTTGTGCTCAGGATTTGTTTTTCTACTTTACTTTCTGATTGTTCTGGATTTATTGGTTATATTTAGTTCCAATATTTCTTATTGTCTGAGATCTGTGTGTGTCTAAAATAAAATAAAAAATTAATGCTTCTCATATAAAACCATTTTCTAAAAGGTTTTTGTGTCTCTACAGTTTTTTAGAGTGTATCAGCTCAGGTGGGATCCACAGCAGTGCTGCCATGTAACTGTACACATCTGTCCATCCAAACACCTCAAGTTAAATGGAGTATTGGTCATGAGATTGTGTTTGAGCGACCGGGTAAAGATCTGTGTAAAGGATATGAGGGACGTGTGGACGTTCCTGAGGAGGAGCTGCTTAAAGGAAACTGTTCCCTGGTGTTGAAGAACGTCAGTGTTACTGATGAAACTCTGTACAGCAGCTACATTTTAATGACAGACACAAAGAAACCTGTGTTGGTGCAGAACATTAAACTCTCAGTCAGTGGTAAGTGGATTAGTATCAGATGATGCTGAATACGACACGTACAGTATCAGTTCCACAGTTCTAAAATAAATAATTCTGCAGTTCTGAAGTAAAAATGTGTAGAAGAAAAGAATGAACAATAAAATTCTTATTGCTTTTCCCTCTACAGAAAAACCTGAAGTGAGGGAAGATGATCCATCAGCTCCCCCAGGTGAGTAAACATCATATTTATTTGTTGTACTAATAATTAATATGAAATCTAATAATCTTCATCTCCTCTAAATCTCTATATGAGTCAAATTCTCCAATAAAAGATTTATCACATTTCTACACAGACCTTTTAATATTTTATTAAATAATATTTAGAATAAATAATTTGTGTCTCCAGATGAAGCTGATGGAAGAAACCTGGTGATCATCATTATTTACATCGTGTGTTTTGTTCTTATCATTTTTATTGCAATTTTTCTGTCGGAAAAATCAGAGTAATTTTATAAACTTGCAGAGACTCCAGTGATCTCAGGAGCTCCAGCTCACAGAATAATAGACATGAGGAAGATCTCAGTGTGTCTCCTTTAAATCAACAAGTGTACTATTAGATGCAGGAGAACATTTCTGAAAGATCTTCACATGAAGCTGTGATGCTGAAACACCACAAAATCAGTACATGAGAAAGACTCAGTATTTACCAAGAGCTTTTTATACCTTACAGCTACTAGCATGTGCTTTATTGTTTTCATATATTTACATTTACCGCATTTAGCAGACGCCCGTATCCAGAGCGACTGACATTTATCTCATTTACATAACTGACTCAGATATGAGTCGTGCTCAGGGGCCCAGGAGTGGCAGCTTGGTGCAGCTGGGATTTGAACTCATGACCTTCAGACGTAGACATATGATATTTCTGGTTTTGATCAAAACAAAATACAGATATTTCTATTATTCTGATTTTATTTAGTCATTATGGGGTGCTGAGTGATGACACAGTTGAAAGTTGTAAAAGTTCAACAGTTTTTCTCCTGTATGATTTACAGATAAATGACTCTGTATCCAATTAAAATCATTATCTCTCTGATCACACGTGTTTCTGTAACTTTGTCTCTGCTCTTGTTTAGTTTGATTCTGTGATGTTTTGTCTAGTTTTCTGTTGCTCTTTTGTTTTAGAGTTATTGCTGTTTGTTTACAGTGCAGTTTGCTCTCTTTTTTATGTTCTCTCTCTTTCATGTTATTTTTTTTTCTTTCCCTTCCTATTGGATATAAACTCACAATCACCAACACCATCATCATCATCATCATCATCACCACCATCTGTGCAACTGCCTCTGAGTGTCCGCACTGTAATTCACGGTGATTTCCGCGGTGTGGCGCTACTGAGCTACTTAAAGATATCAATCAACATCCTCATCGACTTTTTAAATGCAAATAAAAAGTGTCTCAAGCTGATTTATTCAATCCAAACTTGTTATAAAGATTAAATACAAATGTCATTTCTGTCACAAACATTTGGTTCATATTTAAAACTCGTGCAATGTCAAAAACAATATTAAACATCATTTATAACAACAATGAAATAAGCAAAACCAGTAGGGGGCGCAATAACACTATTTTAAACTGTCACTTTGTAATAAATCCAAATGCTGATGTTACTAAATGGAATGAAACAATTATCTATCATTTGTCAGAATTTAATTTGAGAAAACCTGCCAAGAGTCAAACTTTTATAGCACTGAACAATCACCCGTGAGGTCTGTGGAAAGAAATGACCACATTCTTCTTGTGTAAAGGAGAAATAAATTCATATTAGCAAGAAAAGTAGCATGTAGGCCATGATGTAGGATCTGAGAATTCTCCTGATAAACAACAGCATATTGACATGGGAATAAAGTCGTAGATGTACAGCAGCTCAGCTCTTGCTGGGATTAAGTTTAAACATGCTCCTGAGGCTTCAGTGACCACTGTTCCTGCCCCTCTCCCCTCCGAGGATCTTCCCACTTCGTCCAGGCCTGCCTCTGGATAGTGTTCTCTTTGACTGGAGGCCACTCTGTGCAGCTGGGACGGTTTCTCATCAACGCCTTGTGTGGTTCCATGAAATTCCGGAGTAAGAACGGGAGCTTCGAGGATGGATTGGACTGTAGTTGATGTCAACAGTCTCCTACACTGACTCAGGAATACAGTTCGCTTCTGATTATCATCACTGCACCCCGCAACATTGTTTATCTGCTACAAATGGACATTCGGTGTAACCCAGATGAGGATGGGTTCTTGCTGTGATTCTCATTGGTTTGTTCCTTGTTACCAGCTCCTGTCCTGTGTTGGTTTTTAGTCCTTGTTTTATATGCTTCTGTTTGTATATTTGTGTACAGTGGGGAAAAAAAGTATTTAGTCAGCGACCAATTGTGCACAGAAATCTTTAAAATTCTATAAAAATCTGTTTGTTTTTCTTCTCATTTTGTCTCTCAAAGTTGAAGTGTACCTATGATGAAAATTTCAGGCCTCTCTAATCTTTTTAAGTGGGAGAACCTGCACAATTGGTGGCTCACTAAATACTTTTTTGCCCCACTGTATATGTCAATCAGTCAATCAATCAATCAATCAATCAATCAATCAATCAATCAAATTTTATTTATAAAGCACTTTACAACCACCAACAGGAGCACAAGGCGCTTTCCAGTAAAGCAAAAAATAGACAATAAAAAATGACTAAAAAGAATTTATTAAAAGTAAAAAATTTAAAATAATACAAAGAATAAATAAAAGATAAAAAAATAATAATAATAAAAAATACAAATAAAAAGCACAATGTACATAAAATAGCAGTTGAATCAGGGCTACGTGTTAAAAGCTTGTCTGAATAAATGAGTTTTCAACTGCGATTTAGAAATACTCAGCACAGTGACACATCGTATGTGTTGATATTGTGGTGTTTCAGGATCACAGCTTCATGTGAGCATCAATCAGAAATGTTCTCCTGCTTTCAACTTGTGTTCACTTGTTGATTTAAAGGAGACTCACTGAGATCTTCCTCATGTCTATTATTCTGTGATCTGGAGCTCCTGAGATCACTGGAGTCTCTGCAGTTTGTGAAATTACACTGATTTTTCCTCCATATTAAAATTGCAATAAATATGAGAAGAACTGAACACACGATGAAAACAGTGATGATGAGCAGCAGGTTCATTCCATCAGCTTCATCTGGAGACACAAATATTTTATTATAAATGTTTTTTAATAAAATATTAAAATAAAGTCTGGGTAGAAATGTGATAAACCTTTAATCTGACAATAAAACTGAGATAAATGGAAATTTAGAAGGTTAATGTGTCACATAATAATTATTAATACAACAAATAAATATGAGATTTACTCACCTGATGTAGCTGATGGATCATCTTTCCTCTCTTCAGATTTTTCTGAAATAAGAATTTTATTGTTCATTCTTTTCTTCTAAATATTTTTACTTCATAACTGCAGAGGCATTAAAATTCCTCTCAGTGTGGAATAAAACTCATTCTCACAGTTAATATTATTGCTGAGTCAGGATTTAGTTCACATTTTTCCTTGTGCATCAGCACCACAAATGACTGTACAGGAGCAATAATTGATCAGTAAATCTAATAAAATAATGAAGCTCATAAGACTCCTATCATGTAATTGTCAAACTGACAGATTTCACTGGAACATGAACACGTGTCAATCACATGCAAACATCCTTCAGTGTGTGTTGATCTGATGAGGGATTTTCTTCAGTCTCCTGCATGTGTTTAAACACTTCTGCTGTTGATGAAGCTGTTGTGCTGTTTTTCATTTTCTACTTTGAAACATTTACACACTGCAGATGCTTCACTGCGCTGAGCTGCTGATTAAATACTCCACTGCTGCACACTGTAGAAGTTTTAGACTTCAATTATATTTGTGTAAATCACAATGATTTTAGTTGATTTTAATAAAGGATTGATCACAGACTTAAAATATCCAATTCATATCCATTAGAATGTGTCCTTCAAATCAGAACATGAATGTTTTTTTCAAATAAAAAGAGATTTGAGTGTGAATTAAAAAACTTCTTCAAATGCAGGACAGGAGGTGTGTGTTTTCTCCACACTCATCATGTAACTCATGTAACGATTTATAATTAGGTGTGTAAAACAGTAAACTGAGTAGTGCAGTAACCACCAGAACTGAGAAACACTGACATCTACATTAATACTAAGAGTTTAGTTATTTTTTTATTATTTTATAAACGTGTGTCCTCACGTACAGAAATCTGATTTATGGCCATATATGAACATGTACAGTATATAAAATATAGTTAATATTTGTGAACATATATGAACACATTTGTAGTTCTATTGGTTGTTTGAGACATATATAATAAAGTATATGTACAAACGTGTGGAAAAAATTTTTATTAACCTTCTACCTAATGTTTCTATACATATACTTTAATATATTGTGTAACACCATTCATTATACATTAAAGTAGAACATAATATATGAAATACCTGATGTTGAGTTATTAAGTTAGTTACTATGTGAAACTAAGGTCATATAGGTCTAGGGTTAGGGTTATACTCCTAGAGAGTCATGTGAGAGGTCTTGTGCTTATCTCAGGCATCTCTGCTGTTGGATGGAGATTATCAAAAAACGCATGGATGTAAAAGCAGAGAAATGAAATTATTCAGGCAAACAATTTAATTAAGATATATTTAAAATACTTTAAAACAACTATTATTGTTTTAAATTACTCATTTATAACATCAGCATCTTATTTCGGCTGCTCCCATTAGAGGTCTCCACAGCAGATCATCCGTCTCCATATGCCCCTGTCCTCTACATCTGCCTCTTTCAACCCAACCACCTGCATGTCTTCCCTCACCACATCCATAAACCTCCTCCTTGGTCTTCCTCTTTTCCTCCTTCCTGGTGGCTCCATCCTCAGCATTCTCCTACTGATATACCCCATGTCCCTCCTCTGCACATGTCCAAACCATCTCAATCTCACCTCCCTCACCTTGTCTCCAAAACGTCCTACATGCGCTGTCCCTCTAATAAACTCATTTCTAATCTGTCCATCCTCGTCACTCCCAACAAAAACCTCAACATCTTCAGCTCTGCTACCTCCAGCTCCACCTCCTGTCTTTTACTCAATGCCACTGTCTCTAAATCCAACATCTCAGGTCTCACCACAGTCCTATAAACTTTCCCTTTCACTCTCACAGATACTCTTCTATCACTAATCACTCCTGCTATTACTCTTCTCCACCCACTCCACCCTGCCTGCACTCTTTTCTTCACTTCTCTAACACACTCTCCATTACTTTGCACTGTTGACCCCAGGTATCTGAACTCCTCCACCTTCTCCACCTCTTCTCCCTGCAACCGCACCCCTCCACTGCCCCCCCTCTCATTCACACATATGTACTCTGTCTTACTCCTACTGACTTTCATTCCCCTTCTCTCCAGCGTGTACCTCCACAAACATCATAGTTCACGCAAACTCCTGTCTGACCTCGTCCTTCAACCTGTCCATCACCACTGCAAACAGGAAAGGGCTCAGAGCCAATCCTTGATGCAGTTCCAACCTCCACCTTGAACCAGTCTGTCGTTCCTACTGCACACTTCACTGCTGTCACACTGTCCTCATACATGTCCTGCACCACCCTTACATACTTCTGACACACCAGACCTTCACATACAATACAAAAACCACAATACACTTACTCTTTTATAATATGAAGGTAAAAAAAAAAACTTAATGGTATCGTATTATTGGAGGTTTGCAGTGACTGTAATTATGGGTGAATATGAATATGGGTGAATATGGGTGCATTTTCCTTCTTCTATAAAAAATGAATAAATATTTAGAGTAATTCTGATCAGTATTAGATGTGCTGCTGACTCACTATGTGCATCGTGTTTTACAGATGACGTGTTTGTTTTTTTCAACCAGTTTTATCCCTTGTATATTTTCCTTTGCTAATATTCTAACTCTCAAACAAACATATTCATGTTCTCTAAAGGTAAACGTTTGTAGAATTTCTCATCTGTTAGCAAATATTTGTATCTTAAATCATTGTAAGATATACGCTCGCCTTTCTGCATCGTACATTTAAAAGGTTTGACATTTCATGTTGAAACAAATTGTGTACATAAAGTAAAACAAATTTTCTTGCTGATTTGTAACTTCATTAAAATTTTAATCTATTATCTATTTTTACTATTTTCAAGACCTCGTCTGTGTTACATCATTCTAAATTTTTTGCAATTTTGACTCTGGTTTGGGACATTTTTAAATAAAACTTAACTTTCTATCTCTTTTTGACTTTTAGATATTTGAGTTTTGGGAGGGACATTATTCCAACAACTTTGACTCAATTTTGGGAAAATCACTCAAATGCACTGTAGCAGTTCCAGATCAGGAGAAAGTGCAAACTGGTTATTGTACCATGCAATCACTTCTCAATGTTACTTTAAAAATGTGAAAATAATGTTTAATGTTACAGTTGTGTTACATTATGTTAGATTTGGTTCCTTGTTGTTCCCTGTTACTTGTTGGCACACAGGTTTTAAACAATTGCTTTAATTAAAGTACTGCATTATGTCCTGCTGCTTTTTTTTCTGTGTAAGCAATTTTAAACCAAAAATGTTTGATTTTTAGAGAAAGTAAGTAATAAGTTTTAGGAAAAGAGCAAATTTTATGTAATACAGAAGCAGTGTATGTGTGTGTGTGTGTGTGTGTGTGTGTTATAAATATAAATAAACATTATTTACCCATATATGAACGTTATAGTTATACATATATATATATATATGTGTGTGTGTGTGTGTGTGTGTGTATTTGGGAAAACGTATGCATTATATTTACTTTGCATATATTGCTATGAGTCAGATTTCTGTATGTGCTGATACTGTATTCAGCATCATCTGAGACTAATCCACTTACCACTGACTGAGAGTTTCACCTTCAGGACAAACTCAGGGTTCTTTTTGTCATTTGTTAAAATGGACCCACTGTACAGAGCTTCATCAGTAACACTGACGTTCTTCAACACCAGGGAACAGTTTCCTTTAAGCAGCTCCTCCTCAGGAACGTCCACACGTCCCTCATATCCTTTACCCAGAGATGTGTCTTTACCCGGTCGCTCAAACACAATCTCACGACCAATACTCCACTCAACATGAGGTGTTTGGATGGAGATATTTCTGCAGTAACATGGCAGCACTGCTGTGGATCCCACCTGAGCTGATACACTCTGAAAAACTAAAGAGACACAAAAACCTTTAGAAAAAGATTTTATGTAAGGAAAACATATTTTTATTTATATTACACACAGATATAAACTATAAGAAATAATAGAACCAAAAATAAACAGCAAAATCCAGAACAATCAGAAAGTAAAGTAGAAAAACGAATCCTGCGCACAAGCAGGAACCGACAGCATGAGACAACAAACAGAAGACAAAGTGTGCAGTGAACGGTGAGATCTTCATCCACAAGTGCTAATGATCATGAAACGTGAATCAGGTGTAAATACAAACATGAGACCTGCTGCAGTGGCTTGTGAGAAACAGAGTTCCTGTCCATAATCCTGACAATATTGTAGTGATCTGGATGGAGTTCACAATTAATGATCAAATCAAAGCAGAGTGTAAACTGTGCTCTGTGAGAACATCAAGAGGAGGAACTACAGCATCTTCCTAACCACCTGATAAACATCTGGATGCTGCTCTAACTGTCTTTGTGTCCTCGTCCTGTCAGCTTCATATCTGACTGCTTGTTTAAACTGTTCCATCCTGCAGGATCTCAGTCCTGACGCACATCTCCAATCACCACCAGATGACCTCTGACCTTTTCTGATCAGCTTTCTAGTAAATACAATAGTGAACCTTTTATTCATGTTTATATTTATATCCTTTTTTTTTTTACTTTATCTCTTAATTCTGAATAATGTGTTCAAATGTGAACAAATAAGAAACATCTGATACACTATGCCTATATTTTTATATTTTATGTTGAATAATTTTCTCACCATTGAGTTGAACTCTGTTGATTTCTTGTATTTTGCTAGTGTTTGTAGCCTCCACATGTTCCACCACAAAGGATCTGTAGAAAGCGTGATCAGTGATTCTGACGTCCTTCAACACCAGAGAACAGTTTCCTTTACGCAGCTCCTCCTCAGAAACGTCCACACGTCCTTCATATCCTTTACTCACATTTGCACCATTAAAGCTTCTCTCAAACACAAACTCTTTATCAGCATGCCACTGAACATGTGGAGTTTTGCTGAAGACTTTACTCAGGTGACATGGCAGGAGAGCTGTGGAACCCACATGAGCTTCTACAGTAATGGGAGGATCTGCACTGATGGGGTCTGTGGGGGGAAACATTACAATCTACATGATTTGAAGCATTTTATAAAAATTGTAGCATATTGTAATGAATGTTAGGACACTTGTGTGTTGTTGAACTTGAACCAGGTCACTCACCCACACAGACAGAGAGCCAGAAGATGGAAATAGAAAGGAGGATCATGATGCCTGGAAGACTCGTGTGGAGTTTTTACAGATTTCCTGATACAAACACAAACAAAGGCAGATTAGTTAAAAAAATGTATAAAAAATTCTGTTTTTTTAGAAAATGAGACAAACAGAGTCGGGGTAACAGGGTCAATTTTCTACACTGAAAGACCAACAAATCCTTCCTATTAAAATCTCATGTTTCTATCCTGTAAACAGTCTTTACCATCAGTAGTTTTATGTTGTGAATTTAAGAGGAGTGAAATTTCACCCAGAACGAGAACTTGGTTGTGAACTGATTTTGGTCTCAGTGGTACTATAATATGACGTAATGAGCATTAGTCATCTTCAAACTTCTAAGTGAAATCATGTGCTTTCGAGTGTAAATCAGGTTATCGCCTGGGACGATAGTTAATAAATAAATACTCTCAAGACAATGCAGATAAGTTCAGTGAGTTGGCAGGAAATGTGGATTCAAAACAAATGTTATTATAAAAAATAAAAAGTAACAAAACAAAAACAAATGTTGACAATGAATAAAAATAAGACACAACCCAAGCAGTCAAGGACATCTGAGGTTTGGGATAAAACACATGACAGCAGGAAATAAAGGGTACAATAAAGCCCCCTCAGCAAATCATAATTTCTGCACCTGTGAACACACACACACACACACACACACACACACACACACACACACACACACACACACACACACACACACACACACACACACACACACACACACACACAACCACCACCACAACACAGCACACATGAAGGGGAAATTCATCAATAACCACCCTGGCCTTAGGCACTCACCGGTCCCAGAACTGCCACACTGATACAGTAAAACCTGGTTGTACGAGCAACCTATAGTACGAGCAAACGGAGATACAAGCAACCGCGCTTGCAAAATTGTATCCTGTTTCACGAACAAATTTTGAAAGCACGAGCAAACCCACGCTGCCGGTTCCACGCTTTCGGCCGAGGGAAGCATCCGTCGCTTAGTTGATGACGTGTCGCTCGGTCGCTCTCGTTGCAGTCTCAAGCAGTACATATCTCCACACACACACACACACACGAATATGCAGAAACACACAAAGAACTTCAGGGACAACAAAACGAAACGAAACTAAATTGGTGCCTTTCCCACACAGAACCAACTGCCCGGAACAAACCGCAGTTCTCTATGCAAATTGATTTATTTAAAGCATTTAAAAACACATACCATATGAGTAGGATCTCCTGAAATCTGATCAGCTAGGTGAACAACAACGCACTGTAGGAACGATGGCTTGTTTAGTCTATCCAGGGACAATGTACCCGCAGAAGGATGGGTTATGACGTCTGTAACCTCAAGCGAATGAAGCGACCTCAGCACCCAACAAGTTTATATACTCTCTTCCTGTGCCATGACAGGGCATTCGGCAAAGAGCTACACCAACAACATGCAGGCAGGAAGAGCTGCATCAGACCTGCCACATTCACATGCTACGAGTAACAGGATACCAGTTTTAGTCTTTTAATTGGTATCAAATAAAACAAACAGGAATTCCTGTAGATCGTGTTCCTGCCCAATATACATGTGATTTGTTTACATTCTGTACACCTCAACCTGAACTCAGCTACTGCTGTAAGCAAAATACAGTAAACACTGCTAAAGCTAAAACTCCTGCTGTCACTACATTACAACATTTTAAAATTAAAGCGGTCACAGAAATACTTCTTTAAGTTCTCAGGACTGCATATTTGTCCATGTGCAAATAAATCATGTAAGAACACAATCTGGTCGAGAGTCTGTGATTCTTCTACCTGAACACTGAATAACCTGATCATTTCCTGGAATTGAGTAAAATCTCTGATATTTATTGTCTATTACATGGATTTTAATAACCTTGAACAAACTCCTTCTTGTGAAAAGTCTCTGAAAATTATTTTACACTGAAAGTATGTCCAGTAAGTCCAGGATGATAATTAAAGGGTCCACCATTTTCATCCTCTGAGGATTTAGTTTTTCTGACAGCAGTGGAACTATTAAACTACTGATATCACAGATTTACAATTAGATTCATATAAACAGGAATTAGAATTTTAAACTGAGCCTTACCTTTGAGATGAACACATTTTTTTGTGATTCAATATGATTTAACAGAAGTTCAGAGTTCTGAAGTTTCTGCCAGCAGCTTGTTTTTAGAGTTTAGTGTCAAACAAATAAAGCCAATGGGTAGAGTTTTCTTCTCACTTCCTCAAGGGTTGAATTTGAGAGATTTTGCATCGTAGATTTCACACTACCGAGTTTTATTATCAAATCATTCAATAAGCCGTTTAAAAAAGTTGCTTCACGCCTTGTTTTTGCTGCCTCGCAGTCCTGTTGTTTATGTAACTCTCAGTAGTTCCAAAGAATTGACATTGTGAACCTGTTTGAACATGTGTAAACAGGACAGACAGCAGCAGTGTTGTGTATGTGTTGTGTCTGAATTCTTTCTGATATTTTATCTGTCAGAAATTAAATTTACCTTGAAATTAAACCAGAATATCTTGCATAATAGTATCCTTTAAGGTATTTAAATATAGAAGCCTAAAACTTTGAGGTAAACATCGTTTACTAACTTACAGTTTGTGTTGAATTTCTGCCAGGTTCCTCATTGAAGGTGAAAGAGTTCATCATCAGATAAATGTTGCCAACTATATTCACCAAAGAATTGATTCAGCAAAATCTCAAGCTAGTTGTTTTTAAAGTGCAATAACAATATAAAATGTGTCTGGAAAATAATAATAAAAAATATATGCATGATTTAAAATGTATCATAAAACTGAAAAACAAAGTTATCAAAATCACACACAAAATCATGATTTCTGTATTTCTGTGACTGTGGTGTTTGGGGACCAAATAACTCCAGTAAGTGTCAATATTTCACTCTGTGGTTTGACTAATATTCTCTGCTACAATGCAAAGTCAACTTAGAGGGTTTTTTTTATTTATTTTTTTTACATTGAATACATGGAATAGAACAGAACAGAAAACAACATCAAATTACCATTTAAAACATTTTAATAAACATCATATCTTCATAAAATGGCAATAGGGCTCTATATGCAGTGCAGAATCTGTTGTACCATATTTCATTTGAACATTAAATGGTTTGAAATAACATATCTTACCATTAACTACCTTTAAAACTCAGTCTGGATGCAGTCTGACTGTAAATGCATGTTAATGGTCATCAAAACAGAGGGTTTCCATCAGTGTTCCTCATAACAGAACATATTTCACAGCAACAGTCTTGATCTTACAAAACACTTGCATCTCACGTGCTACTTCTGTACAGATAATAAAGTCAGGGTGATGCTCTGTACCATGAGGTTTGATCCACTTTACAGAATAGACAAGTTCTGTTATTTCCATGTCAATGCCACCTTTAAGTCCACTGATTTCCACCATCTTCCCTGGTCCAAGAGTCAATATGAACTGGCTAAAAAACTCCCAGCTCCTTGCCATACAACTCTGGTGCGTTTTGGTGATGTTTTTGAAGCTTTTGAATTCTGCCCCTTCATTTAAGGCGAAGATTCTTTCCAGGAACACAACCATGAACTAATCTAAAGTGTCTAAGAAACAATTTTGAACCAAGTAACTCAGCCTGACAAACAAAACACTTCATGAGGACAGAAAAATGTAAGGCACAGAGCTAAGCAGCCTTGCTCAAACCTCAGCGACACAAGGACTGTCTTTCACTTTGCCAACATCTATGTTGTACACAGTGGTCTGAATGAAAGTGTACATGTTGTGTAGCATAATGTTGTAAGAGGTGGCAAAAACAAAGTGTGCCTTCAACAACTCTTCAAAGGCAACAAGAGCAGAGGTTGACTTGCAGGGAATGGCATGCTGATCAAGAACGATGAAGTACTGGTGAACTGAATTCTTCTGCGATCCCACGGCCAGGAGGTAGCGCTGAGCAATAGCTGTGATTTCTTGAAAATGCTTCTCAATGTTTGTTCCACCCCGAGAAAACCAAGCAAATTGAAGAGAACCATCACCAATATGTTAAATGTAAAACAGAAAAAAACTAAAAAAACAGACAAAAACAAACAAATCTTCTTGAAGACAACAAGATGGTTCTCTGCTTGAGAGGCAGAAAACTTTCCTGGTCTTTTCTGGCCTTGGGCAGAAGATGGGATCAGATGCAACAGAAGTATTAGAGAAGAGAGGTCACTATCCCAACCTGTATAAACACATGAACATTAAAAATGTTTGGGGACTAAATCTTTCACCCTTAAAGGAGAAGTTCACATCCAGAACAAAATTGTACAGATAATTTACTCACCCACTTGCCAAGAAAAAAAATATTTATATGACAATTTTTATGCTTTTTAACCTCAAATGCTCATCTTGTCTTGCTCTGCATCAACTATTATCATTATCTGTAAATTTTTGTTCTGGAAGTGAACATCTACTTATCCTCACTCAAGATGGTCTCTGGATTAAACTCTGACTGCCTTCTTACAGTTGGTCCACCAGACCCCACTTCAGCAGACGTTCCTTTTTCTGATGAACAACAAAACAATTTAAAAGCTTCAACACTGCTTTAAGAATGATAAATGAAGGTAATCCTTAAAAAAAGTCAACATTGCAACAGAACTCCTGTGAAAGATGGCAGAATGAGATGTGTAAAACACTAAAAAGGCATGAGATTTTTTTTAGGCCTCTTTGTATAGTTTTGATTCTTAATGCTAAGTACCCAGTACCGCTTTCACCATCATAATGGCGTTCCTTAAAAAGAGAGAAATACGGATAAAGTCTTTCAATTCAACAGAAAAATACACCACCTCTAGCATGGGTATGAGATCAGCAGCACCACACAGAATTAGAACTCAAAGCTGACACTTACGTAGCCATTTTTGGAAAAATGGTCACTGAGGTGAGGGAACAAAGTCACAATTCCTCTGGCATATTTTTCTTTGACCTGTCTTGGTGGTGATGTACTGCAGTAAAAAAAATATAATAATTACAATAAAATAAAAAACGACTGTATCCTTTGCACAAGTTTAAATAACAAAACATTTTTAGAACTTAAGATCATATACCACCAGGTAATGATCATGAAGATTACCCATTCTTTTACGTCATGTCAGCTGCCAAGATGTTGACCATTTTCAACCTTTTTTCGTCCCCCAAAGACTTCGTTTGGTTGTATTAACTTATTATACACTACCCACCAGGTTTCTGGATAAGAATGGTTTCCACCAACTTAAATTTCATAAAAAAAAATTAAATCAAATAATATACAGTATATATTTATAGCGGGGAAAATAAGTATTTGACACATCAGCATTTTGATTAGTAAGGGGATTTCTAAGTGGGCTATTGACACACAATTTCCACCAGATGTAGCCATCAAGCCACATATTGAAATCATACAAAGAAATCAGAACATTTAAGTATACAAGTTGAGTCATAATAAATAAAGTGAAATGACACACGGATTAAGTATTAAACACACTTTATTTAAAACTTTGAAGAAAAGCCTTTGTTGGTGATTACAGCTTCTAGATGCTTATTGTATCGAGAGACCAGTCTTCTGCATTGCTCAGGAGTGATTCTGGCCCATTCTTCCACACAAATAGTCTTTAAATGTTGAAGGTTCCTTGGGCCTCTTTTATGAACTTTGATCTTCAGTTCTCACCATAGATTTTCTATGGGATTTAGGTCAGGTGATTGACTGGGCCATTCAAGCAACTTGATTTTCTTTCTTTGAAACCATTTCATTGTTTCCTTGGCCTTGTGTTCGGGATCATTGTCCTGCTGAAATGTCCACCCTCTTTTCATTTTCAGCGTTCTGGTAGATGGCAAATTTTGTGTCAATAGCCCACTTAGGAATCCCCTTACTGATAAAAATGCTGAGGTGACAAATACTTATTTTCCCCGCTGTGTGTATATATATATATATATATATCAGTCTTTAAAATTGTAAGCCTCATAAATCAACTTCAATCATAGAAATATAAAATTCATGTTAATTTTTTAAAAGTTGATTTATAAGTTATGACTTTTTTCTCTTCTTCTTTTGACAGAGTATTACACAGTTTAAAGAGTAGTACAGAAATTCTGTTGCAATAGTTTGCATAGTCACCTTAGTATTTGTGATTAGGTCTAAGAATTGTTCATAAAAGGTAGCAAAAAAAAAAAAAGTAAATACTTACAGTGGTAGGTGTTTCACTTTTTATCTAACGGTAATGATGCCATACAGTTTCTGACCCAAGTTGCCTAAAATAGCGAATTTAAAAATGTGACAATATTAATATGTTAATTGTGCAATATATGTGCTTTGCCATGTAATATATGTAAAGAACATTTTCGTTATTTTTCAATATGCAGCGTTTAAACACCGTCACTCCTTACAAACAGGTTGAAGTTCAAACACTTTCTTGTACTAGCACTAATAAGTACTGCTCTGCTCATGTCAGCTAAGTGTGTGTCTAACAGCAATTACATACAACTATAATACCGATAACAATAAGAGAGAGATAAAATAATTAAATTAGTGGGTGTTTTTTCCTTTGTTGGGCAGCGTTGAAACATCGCTAAGTCTATAGCTAGCTTGCCACAAAGTTATCTATTCGGAATTTCTGAAATCAAATACACAAATCTACACAAATTGCATCAAAATACAACCTATGAAGTATTATTATGTTAGGGTGCGGACCATGATTCGGACGCGGAAGTAGCTCTATCATGTTTATTATGAACACAGAGCACAACACAGAGTCCGAGAAAGCTACGAACCGCTGTCAGGAAAGATCACCACGCGAGTATAATCCCCACGGAAAGAATAATCCACGGAACGAAGAGTAATCCACGGAACGGGCCCCGCTAACCGTCCAGGGTCGAAGAAGGAGGCCTGGAATGCACCGCCAAGAAACCGGGAAAGGTTGGGGAGGACCCGAGGCGGAGCGGTGTCCCCTGCGGAGATCTGAGGTGGAGTGTCGTCTGGAGAGGGACGCATTCCTTTTCGCAGCCAGGTGGCGGTATGACGTCCCTTTCGCGGCCAGGCGGCAATGCAACGTACCTTTCGCGGCCATGTGGCAGTAGGATGTCCCTGTCATGGCCAGGCGGCGGTGTAACGTCGTCTTCGGCGGGACACTGGAGCGGAGCGGCACCCTCGGTGGAACTCTGGAACGGAGCGGCGCACTCTGAGGATCTCTGGAACGGGGCGGAGGATTTTTGCAGTACTAGCTTTATTCATTCAATCCTTGTTTTCTTTACCACTTCTCCTCCTCTCTCGTTCTTCAATGCTTTTGAAAAAATAAAAACATTTTGCTTTACAAATTTGCACATTTACACTTGTCTACTTTTATTGTAAATAAATAGTGATGTGGTGCAACAACAGTTGTTTGTAAACTTTTTGTTCACCAAAAAATTAGATTTAATAGTGGATGTAACACGCTCATGCCACTTAAATCAGCGGTGTCTAATCCTGAACACCTTGATCAGCAGATTTGGTGTATTTAATTGGGGTTGGAACTAAACTCTGCAGGATCTTGTCTCCCCAGGAGCAGGATTGAGTACTAATGCGAATTGTGGATGTAACAACAATATAAAGATTTGAAAGGATAGGTTACCAAAGATGATTGTCATTTACTCACCAACACGCAACTCCAAACACAAGCAAAATAATTATTATTTTCATTCCATAAAAAAAAAATGAATAGTGGCTAGGCTGTTCAGCTCTAAAAAGCAAAACATTCAGTAAAAGTAGTGGATTACACATGTTGCCTTTATTAAATGTCGCATTTTTTGAAGATAGCTGTATTGAGATGTGTATGTTGTATATAATGGCCACTAGAGGGCAGTGTAATACTACCAATTCAGTTAAGTTCTGACTGTGTGTAACACTGGAAGCAGTGAATAAACAGGGTTCCAAACGTGATACTCGGTGTGTAAGTCTCATCAATACATGGTACCAGGATAAATGATTAAAAATTATGAATTCCATCCGTTCGCTGGACGTATTAAAGGTGACAGGAAATATAAATGAAAACTGGAAAGCTTGCAAGCAAAGTTTTGAGCTTCATGCACTCACCAGTGGGTTGGATGAAAAAAAAAAGAAGGGAGATAGTATTGCTGCTAACAGTGGCTGGACGTGGCGCACTGGATGTGTATAACACGTCTGTCTTCACAGAAGATGAAAAAGACAAGAATGTGTGATTGAGAAAGTGATTGAGAAATTTGAGCAATATTGCACACCGAGGAAAAATGAGACGTATGAAAGGTATGTCTTCAGAAACAGACTACAAAAAGAGTCAAAATCCATCGAACAGTATGTCACGGATTTAAGATTGAAAAGTCAGTCATGTAATTTTGGGACGGTCAGAGAACACTGGTGGAGGGTTAGGTGAGTGCAGAGTGACTGGATGGGAGGACCCAAATGCAGGGTGCAAACAGGAGTTAGTCAAAACCAGACTTTAATGTGAAAAGTAGAGCAACGGGGCAAAGGCAAAAACCCAGTCCAAAAACGGTCCAGGGTCAAGGCACAGGCAAACAGGGCAATGCAGCGAGACAAAACCAAAACCAAAAAAAAAAAAGTCCAAAGTATCACAAGCCCGCAAACAGAACTATGAGGGGCAGAGCAGAAACAAAAACCGAAAAAACAGTCCAGAGTTCAAACAAGGTAACTAGGGAGGCAGAGCAGACCAGGGGTCAAGAACATGAGCAGGAGCAGGGTGGCAAGAGTTATCTCAGGAGCTAAGGAGCCGGTAATTCAAGAATTGTTATTTAAATACCTAAAAAAATACAGGAACGATAGACAGACTTTAGGTTTTTAATTTCCCTTGGGTTTTTTTTTTTTTTTTTCTTTCTTATTCTGTGTTTGCTCCACACTCCAGATCTGGAGGTGGCGGTAATGCACCTTTTCGTTGGTCTGCCAAAACGCCATAAAACACCACAAGAAGAAGAAGAAGAAGAAGAGGAAGAAGATCCTGACAGGAACATTGTGTGACTCCATGATACATGATCAAATAGTGATTGGAGTACAAGATAAAAGAGTAAGGATGCAATTGTTAAAAGAGACAGACCCTACTGTAGAAAGGGCAATACAAATTTGCCAGGCCTCAGAAAGCGCAAGGGCTCAGCTAAAGACTTTTATCGAGGAAAAGAGACAGCAGAAGTGGATGCAGTTCGACGTGCTAAAGACAGAGTAACGTCGAAAAAGAAAATGCAAGGTCAAGAAAGCAAAGGTTGCAGAAAGTGTGTAAATAAACATGCACTGAGAAAATGCCCAGCTTTTGGAAAAGACTGCAGAAATTGTGGAGGAAAAAATCATTTCGCAAAATGCTGTTATTCAAAGAAAAAAGTACAGCTAGTAGAAAAGAGGAGTGACAAGGAAGATGATGAAGCAACAATCTTCGTAGACTCAATCGAAGAGGAACAAATTAGAGTGGATCGCCCACATGGAAGTAAACGGCAGTGACGTCACAATAAAACTGGACACAGGGGCACAGGTAAATATACTTCCTATGAAGACTTTCTGAGACTGAAAAGAAAACCAAATATAAATCAAAGAATAGTGCATCTGCAAACATATGACAACTAAACTATACCTACAAAAGGAATATGCAGAGTCAGTCTATCCTACAATGGAAAGAAGAAGGATGTGATTTTTTGTACTTGTGGATCGAAACAGACAAGCTATATTAGGACTGAAATCGTGCATACAGTTTGGATTGATAAAGAGAGTCCATGTCATAAGGAAGGAAGGAATAATCAGAAAAATAGAAGAACCTACAGAATGGGTGAATTCTCTCGTAATAGTAGAAAAAACAGATGGAGATCTAAGACTGTGTAAAGATCCAAAGGATTTAAACAAGGCGATCCAATGCGAGCACTACAGACCTCCAACAAAGACATTACAAGTGCAATGAGTGGAGCATGTTATTTCTCCAAATTGGCTGCCTCGTCTGGATTTTTTTCAGATAGTGCTGGATGAGGAAAGCACAAAATGATGCACCTTCAACACACCGTTGGGAAGGCTTTGTTTCCAAAGGCTACCTTTTGGCATCAGCTCAGCAGCTGAAGTATTCCACAAAACAGTACAACAGCTCTTCGATGGAATAGAAGAGTCGGAGTCTTCATTGATAACGTAGTGATATGGGGCCGCTCAAAAGAAGAGCATGATGATGACTTCGCAAGGTCCTGGATCAAGCACAAAGAAATGGATTAAAGTTTAATAAAAACAAATCCCAGTTCAGAGTAAGAGAAATCACTAACCTGGGAGAAAGACAAGGAATACAACCAGACAAAGAAAAAAGCAATAGCAGAGCAATAGACGAAATGCCAGAGCCAAGAGACAAAAAAGACCTGCAAAGAGCCTTAGGGTTAATAAACTACTTGGGAAAATTTGTTCCAAATCTGTCAGCAAACACAAAGTCATTGAGAAGTTTGTTAGAAACAGACGCCGTGTGGCAGTGGAACGACGAGCAGGCAAAAGAGTGGTCATGGTTGAAAAGCAGTTTAACTAGAGAACCTGTTTTGAAATTTTATGACCAGGAAAAGCCTCTAAAGGTCTCTACAGATACATCACAAGCGGGTTTAGGAGCTGTTTTACTCCAGCGACATGACATGGAGTGGTACCCAGTTGCATACGCATCCCGCACGATGACGTCAGCAGAAAGAAACTATGCCCAAATAGAGAAGGAAACATTGGGTGCAGTGTTTGGCTGTGAGAGTTTCCACGAGTATGTCTATGGAAGATCAGTGATACTGGAGACAGACCATAAGCCTTTCATAGCGATAACAAGGAAACCACTGGAAGAAGTTCTAAAAATGCTCATGAATAGGAAACTACGGACAAAGTTACCATCGGAAAAGCAAAATTAACAATTAGAAATGCAAGACACTGCTAAAGAATCTGTAACTGAAAATAGAAAGGATGCTGTAGAACAAACAAAACTTCTTCAGAGACAAATAATAAGTGCAAAAAGACTAATAGAAGAAAAGTGAAGAGGTGAATTTAAGAAGAAATGTTACACATTGTTGTTGCATAAAGGTAAGAAATCTTTGAGAAAATTGTGAAAAAATGGAGATGGCGGCCACTAGAGGGCAGTGTAACCCTACCAATACAGTTAAGTTCTGACTGTGTGTAACACCGGCAGCAGTTAATAAACGGGGTTCTGAACGTTATACTCGGTATGTGTGTAAGTCTCATCAATACAATAACTTTGTGTAATAAACTGATCATATCAGTTTTTATGTTACTACCACATAATACATCAAACCTCAGTTGTTCTTGTGTCACAACATTTGATCAAAAGAACCAATGAGGTTTGATATTAATCTAGTAGTCAATACAAACTTTATTCTAAACAAAGACTGCAATTTTTATGTTTTTATCATATAAAGAGAATGTATGTTTTCAGAAGACTTGGAATATGAACACAAATCGTATAGGTTACTTTTTTAGACACTCGTATGAAAGGTGTCACTATCACTAGTTTTATGATTCATAGAGTATAAAAGGTCATAGAGGTTCACAAACATAAAAATTAGTAAATGATCACAGAATTCATCATTTAGAAATTGTGGGGAGAGAAAGACTGATTTAAAATAGACTTCCTGATCTGCAGTATTGACGTCATTTCTGGAATGTCCTCATAACGCTTTGACCTGAAGAACTGTATCAGCTTCGAGAGATGACCATCAAGGCCTTCAAAAAAGGACTTGCTCAGGTCTTTAGACACGAGCCTGGTGAATTCTGATCTATAAGAACAAAAATCCATTTACAAATTTAACAAAGATGCCAAGGTCTCAGTGACAGTCTTCAACAGTACTAAATGAAAACATCATGCAGGATGTTAAAACATTTTCATTTTACTTAACATGACTGAAGTGGTCATATAATCTTAGGATTTTAAGTTTGCCCATATCTTCAGCACAACTTATATAGCCCAAGATATTCAGATAAATTCCAAGCACACAGAAACAAGTCAACATAATGTACCTGTTTCTCTGTGAAAAGTGCTGGCCATCAAACTTTCATTTGTGACACTGGTGACTCCTCCTCAACGACTTCAGGTCTTCTCAAAGAAAACGTGCTGCTCATAGCAGAATCAACAAAGCTGATGTCTGTAGTGCTCTTCTTCATCTCCACAGCTATTTGCTCTCTTTCCTTATCTAGAGTTTCCTGGTCTTTGCTCTGAGGTAGATCTGAAAGAAGATTAGTTTCACACCGT
The DNA here is from genome assembly GCF_946808225.1 of Silurus aristotelis. NCBI lineage: Eukaryota > Metazoa > Chordata > Actinopteri > Siluriformes > Siluridae > Silurus > Silurus aristotelis. Next base: position 2,117,831 of record NC_139580.1, read on the forward strand.
CTAGGTTTCTTCACTTTGTTTCGCTTTCCTCTTGTCTCCCCAAGACCTCTCTTTTCAGAATTCACTTTCAGTTCCTGACAACCTGCATCTCTCAGCTTTTGTCTGTAGTTGCCCATCTTAAACTTCAAACTAATTTTCCACCCATACCATCCAGCTGTAGAGCTTGGCTCTTTGAGACAGAGGTGTTTTTACTTAAGGCAGCTGCTACACTGTCAATCTCTTCATTTCCAGGATAGGCTTTGTATGAGTATATAGTTTCTGCAAGTTGCTCAAGAATGTCAATCTTCATGTCTCTGGGAACTGACAGAAGTGTTCCATCCTTTAGAAATGCCTCATTACCTTGTCTTAGCTTTAACTCCACATCATTATAAAAACAGGGATGGGAAAGGCGGTTGGCCATGGCTGCGACTGGGCGTCAGATGGCTCTGAATGCTTGCTGGGTGAAGAAGTTGATGTGGATGAAAATTCACTTAAAATTCAGTGTCTAAACTGGAGATGTATCCGGAAAAGGGGTGAAACTAATCTTCAGTGTCACTTTGTCTTTGGGCAGATCAGATACACATGTAGCTGTTTTTTACCTGATTCACAGTGTGGTTACTACCACCAACAGCAGATGTACACAAACAATAGTGTCCTTTTATCACTTTTTATTGATGTGTTTTAGTGCTTGAGCTTCTAAACAGATCACACACACATTATATATAAAATGATCTAAAATAATATAAGATGTAAAAGAGCATTTATTCCTCACTCTGATGTTTATTACTTTAATTAATGATCTTTAATGTAAAAGCTGTGATCAGTTTAATTATCAAATGTGATCAACACTTCCTTTGAGTTTCACACTGACCTGCACTTTCCTGTTCTTATTTAGCATAGTGTAATTTCCTCTCCTGTGTGTGTGTGTGTGTGTGTGTGTGTGTGTGTGTGTGTGTGTGTGTGTGTGTGTGTGTGTGTGTGTGTGTGGTTTTATCAGCAGATATAAATAGGAATATAATTTTTCCATTGTGGTTTCTGCTCTTCACCATGCAGAGTTGTTTCTTTTCCTCCATCAGTGCTTTTAAACAGAACAATCTGCAGATACACACAATTATTTATACAAAACTCAATTCAGTATAATTCAGTAATCTTCAGAAATCCTAATCTAACTGTTCAAAATCATACATTTTATATTTATTAAAATATAATACAAATTAACTGAATTTTATTTTAATGATATTTAAAGTAATATGTGGTGTTTCTCATGTATTGAGGGGGGTGTGTGTGTTTGGGGGGGGGTTTGTTGTAGAAATGTCATCATTATCTTGGAGAATTAAACCCCAGAACACACTCAATAACTTTTAATATTTATTTTATTCAGTTATCTGCTTTATTTCCTTTTCAACTTTGCAGACATGTTTTTTATTTCCTCATTAGATTCACTGTTTATTTCTTTTTACTTTATTTTCTCTGGATACATTTTTTGTCTTGTGTTCAAGTTTCTTAGATTAGCATTAGCTTAGCCCTCTTTATTAGCTTTTTGTTCCAAGTCCTTGTGTGTGTCTTTGTTAATGTGGTAATTAATTTGTCTGTTCATTTATTTACCTCAGATGTTTTATGTCTTTTCTGTATTTAAATGTATTTATTTCCTCAGTATGTAGTAAATATAAATGTCAGAATGTAAAATAAGATGTAAGAAGTGTATTGAACTCTACAGCAGAAGAGAAGGACAGGATGTAGGAGGTGAAGCAGTTAAAGCAGAACACTAGAACATCTCTGTTCACATGCTCAGAGGAGGGAGTGTGTTAGAAATGGCAGCGTATCTGCTTCTGTTTACTCTGCAGCTGCTGTTTGGTGAGTTCACTACAAATAAATAGAAGATTTTGGACTAAATCATTTGTACTTTCCACATTAGCTGTGTTCAGGACGTCTGTATAGAGATTAGTGCACTCAGTTCTACAACAAACATGTTTTAAAGGGAGTTGAGCTGTGAGCTGTGTGTTTCTAGAGTTTACAGAGTGGAGATGAATCTTCTCTCTTCATGTGCTGTTGTTCTTTCAGGTCTCATTAGGCCGAGTCTCCTTCAGAACATTTCAGCTGATCTCATATCTGTTTCTCCAGGAGCAAACATCACTCTGCTCTGTAACATCACTAATTACTCAGAGAAATCCTGGTATCAGATGATCTCAGCAGGGTTGAGGCAGATTATATCAGCCAGACAAAGCAGCCTGGACAAACACTTTTATGTGGATTATAATGTAGATAAGAGTCACTTTTATTTAACAGAAAGCAGCAGTTCAGTCAGTTTAGTGATTATTGGAGTTCGAGAGACGGATCTGGGGTTTTATTACTGTGGAGGACGAAATGATGAGACACACATTCAGTTTGGGAAACTCATCAGACTGAACTTTACAGGTCAGTAACTCAACTTTATTTACACACTTTACTGATGTTGTCTTGGATTTTGTACATATTTATTTAATCTTGTAAATATTAATATGTATATAATAATATCTTATAAAAGTTATTATTCAGACACTGGACATGAATTTTCTTTAAAAAATAATTAATTTATAATGTCATGGTTTTTAATATCTGTATGGAGATTGTGGTTCTGCTCTGCTTTTCTTTATTTATAATTATTATAAATTTCCAACTCAGTCTCACGGCGTTTCCTGATGTTGTCACAAACTTTAATCTATTGATTCATGTTCTTTTTCCCCATTTTTATCAGAGAATGAGGCAGAAAATAGATGCTCGATTAGGATTATAATTAGGATTGGGGTTATACTGTAATAAATGTGTGTGTGTCTAATTAATGCAGTCTCGTTAATTAATCAGCGAAATATATTTACTGTATTTTGACTGGATGAAACCACTGAGGATGATTTATGAAACATATATTATAAAGCAATAAAAAAATATTGAGTAAAATAAAAAAAAACAGTAATAAACGAGAATAAAACAATACAGCGTATTGAAATACATCACATAGAAAGTCGTCCTCGATGACATGAAAAAAAGAGGGAAATTCGTGTCGCCACAGCGGATCATCTGTCTCCATACCACCCTGTCCTCTACATCTGCCTCTGTCACACCAACTACCTGCATGTCTTTCTTCACCACATCCATGAACTTCCTCCTTGGCCTTCCTCTTTACCTCCTTCCTGGTAGCTCCATCCTGAGCATTCTCCTACTGATATACCCCATGTCCCTCCTCTGCACATGTCCAAACCATCTCACCTTGTCTCCAAAACGCCCTACATGCGCTGTCCCTCTAATAAACTCATTTCTATTCCTGTCCATCATCGTTACCCCCAACGAAAACCTCAACTTCAGCTCTGCTACCTCCAGCTCCACCTCCTGTCATTTAGTCAACACCACTGTCTCTAATCCATACAACATCTCCCTTTCACTCTCACAGATACTCTTCTATCACAAATCACTCCTGCTATCACTCTTCTCCACCCACTCCACCCTGCCTGCACTCTTTTATTCACTTCTCTAACACACTCTCCATTAAGCTGCACTGTTGACCCCAGGTACCTGAACTCCACCACCTTCTCCACCTCTTCTCCCTGCAACCACACCCCTCCAGTGCCCTCTCTCTCATTCACACACATGTACTCTGTCTTACTCCTACTGACTTTCATTCCCCTTCTCTCCAGCGTGTACCTCCACCTCTCCAGGATCTTTTCCACCTGCTCCATACTCTCACCACAAATCACAATATTATCCGCAAACATCATAGTCCAGGGAGACTCCTGTCTGACCTCGTCTGTCAACTTGTCCATCACCACTGCAAACAGGAAAGGGCTCAGAGCTGATCCTTGATGCAATCCAACCTTCACCTTAAACCAGTCTGTCGTTCCTACTGCACACTTCACTGCTGTCACACTGTCCTCATACATGTCCTGCAGCACCCTCACATACTTCTCTGACACACCTGACTTCCTCATACAATACCACAACTCCTCTCTCTCCACCCTGTCATACACTTTCTTCAAATCCACAAACACAGAATGCAACTCCTTCTGTCCTTCTCTATACTTCTCCATCAACATTCTCAAAGCAAATAAGTCGTCTGTGGTGCTCTTCCTCAGCATGAAACCATACTGTTGCTCACAGATGGTCACCTCTTCTCTCAGCCTGGCTTCCACTACTCTTTCCCATAACTTCATGGTGTGACTGATCAACTTAATTCCCCTGTAGTTACTGCAGGTCTGCACATCTCCCTTATTCTTAAAGATCAGTACCAGCACACTCCTTCTCCATTCCTCAGGCATCCTTTCCCCTTCCAGAATCCTGTTAAACAATCTGGTTAAAAACTCCACTGCATCTCTCCTAAACATCTCCACGCTTCTACCGGTATGTCATCTGGTACAACCGACTTTCCACTCTTCATCCTCTTAATCGCTGCTCTCACTTCCTCCTTACTAATCCTATCTACATCCTGCTTTACTAACTCCACATCATCCAACCTTCTCTCTCTCTCATTTTCCTCGTTCATCAGCTGCTCAAAATACTCTCTCCATCTTCTCAACACACTCTCCTCACTAGTCAACACATTTTCATCTCCATCCTTTATTGCTCTAACTTGCAACACATCCTTCCCAGCTCAGTCCCTCTGCCTGGCCAATCGGTATAAATCCTTTTCTCACTGGCTTGTGCAACCCTAATGGCTGGGCTAAATTCGTGTCTATAGTATGAACATGAATCAGTAGATTAATTAATAGATTGTTGCAGCACAAAACTGCTTATTATTCATGGTTCAATAATCACATGATCTGAATGTAAAGTTCACACTGAGTCTTCCAGAAGCCTAAAGTTTCCCTCAGCACTATACTGAGATCTCTGTGTGCTTCTGTGTGTGTTTTAGGTGGCAGCAATAATGGATCTTCATCTGAGGCTTCAGATTCACAGCCGCCTGCTAGAAATGTTACCGACTGGATTAGAAATGTGATTGTAATGTGTGTGTGCTTCGTCTCCGTCCTAATAACCATCTGCATGTGTGTGTTCTGCAGCAGGGTTCTAGGTGAGACTAGAGGTGAAATTACAGGCTAAATATTTATTTATGATTTTATATTTATAATAATGAAATTCTCTTTAAGGAAAATTAACATCATGCAGCTTCTTCAGTCACACCACCGACTCCACTGATAAGGTAGGAACTCTTACATTAATGGCGAATCCAACATCAATGCATTTTGTTTTAATTATTCACATTTGATAATAAAAAAATACTCCAATTATTTATTCTGATTTTACTGCAATTCATGTTTTCTGTTGTTTTTCTTGTCATTACTGGAGGTTTTTAGATGTTCAGAGTTGGCGGTTGAACATTGAGCTATTAGATATTTTCTATAGTGACTGTTATGTGGCTGGAAATGGGTTTGTTTTTGATTGGATTGACATCAACATGTTTATTTCTAATGGTCTACTTATATGTTAAGGTTTTACAATATTAACAAATAAAAGTAAACTTTTAGATCTTGAAGTAAATCCCAGTCCTTATGAAAGCATCTAGTAGAAAATATTCTGATAAACTGAAAAGTTTAGTGCTGATTCATCACCTGAATCTCTCTGCAGGCTGAAAACATTTATTATACCACTGTTCAGTACAAAAGAATGTCCACTGCATCTGCTACCAACATCAAGTCAGACTGCAGGACTGATTCCTAACTGTTACTTCACAGCTGCAGAGACACTGACAAGCACAAGGTGCACAAATATTTCTTTCTTTCTAAATAGAATTTTCATTCTAAATATGAAATGTCTGTGTGTATTTATAGATAGATAGATAGATAGATAGATAGATAGATAGATAGATAGATAGATAGATAGATAGATAGATAGATAGATAGATAGATAGATAGATAGATAGATAGATAGATAGACTTTTTTGGTTTATTAAATAAAAATATCCATGTTTATGTAGCAAGGGATTAAAGCTTTAACAAGGTTATCTAGTTTTAGTTTACACATAAAACCTCTATATTTGGTTTTATTGTTTTGTTATTAACATTATTTACACACTGTGTTTTTCAGCTGCTAAAAGCTGATGACCCTCAACTCCTCCTCTCCTTTCCTCCTTTAGTTATTGATGTTTCTGCTTTGATCTCAGTATGTTTATCAAAGATCTCACCATGGATAGAAGATCATCTTAAACTTAATCCCAGCAAGAGCTGAGCTGCTGTACATCTCCGACTTTATTCCCATGTCAATATGCTGTTGTTTATCAGGAGAATTCTTAAATCCTACATCATGGCCTACATGCTACTTTTCTTGCTCATCTGAATTCATTTCTCCTTTACACAAGAAGAATGTGGTCATTTCTTTCCACAGACCTCACGGGTGATTGTTCAGTGCTGATGAAATAAAATTCTGACAAATGATAGATAGATAATTGTTTAATCACATTATTACAAAGTGACAGTTTAAAATAGTGTTATTGCGCCCCCTACTGGTTTTGGCTTATTTAATTGTTATAAATGATGTTTAATATTGTTTTGAGTTGAGTTTTAAATATGAACCAAATGTTTGTGACAAAAATGACATTTGTATTTAATGTTTATAACAAGTTTGGATTGAATAAATCAGCTTGAGACACTTTTTATTTGCATTTAAAAAGTCGATGAGGATGTTGATTGATATCTTTAAGTAGCTCAGTAGCGCCACACCGCGGAAATCACCGTGAATTACAGTGCGGACACTCAGAGGCAGTTGCACAGATGGTGGTGATGATGATGATGATGATGATGATGGTGTTGGTGATTGTGAGTTTATATCCAATAGGAAGGGAAAGAAAAAAAAAATAACATGAAAGAGAGAGAACATAAAAAAGAGAGCAAACTGCACTGTAAACAAACAGCAATAACTCTAAAACAAAAGAGCAACAGAAAACTAGACAAAACATCACAGAATCAAACTAAACAAGAGCAGAGACAAAGTTACAGAAACACGTGTGATCAGAGAGATAATGATTTTAATTGGATACAGAGTCATTTATCTGTAAATCATACAGGAGAAAAACTGTTGAACTTTTACAACTTTCAACTGTGTCATCACTCAGCACCCCATAATGACTAAATAAAATCAGAATAATAGAAATATCTGTATTTTGTTTTGATCAAAACCAGAAATATCATATGTCTACGTCTGAAGGTCATGAGTTCAAATCCCAGCTGCACCAAGCTGCCACTCCTGGGCCCCTGAGCACGACTCATATCTGAGTCAGTTATGTAAATGAGATAAATGTCAGTCGCTCTGGATACGGGCGTCTGCTAAATGCGGTAAATGTAAATATATGAAAACAATAAAGCACATGCTAGTAGCTGTAAGGTATAAAAAGCTCTTGGTAAATACTGAGTCTTTCTCATGTACTGATATTGTGGTGTTTCAGCATCACAGCTTCATGTGAAGATATTTCAGAAATGTTCTCCTGCATCTAATAGTACACTTGTTGATTTAAAGGAGACACACTGAGATCTTCCTCATGTCTATTATTCTGTGAGCTGGAGCTCCTGAGATCACTGGAGTCTCTGCAAGTTTATAAAATTACTCTGATTTTTCCGACAGAAAAATTGCAATAAAAATGATAAGAACAAAACACACGATGTAAATAATGATGATCACCAGGTTCCTTCCATCAGCTTCATCTGGAGACACAAATTATTTATTCTAAATATTATTTAATAAAATATTAAAGGGTCTGTGTAGAAATGTGATAAATCTTTTATTGGAGAATTTGACTCATATAGAGATTTAGAGGAGATGAAGATTATTAGATTTCATATTAATTATTAGTACAACAAATAAATATGATGTTTACTCACCTGGGGGAGCTGATGGATCATCTTCCCTCACTTCAGGTTTTTCTGTAGAGGGAAAAGCAATAAGAATTTTATTGTTCATTCTTTTCTTCTAAACATTTTTACTTCAGAACTGCAGAATTATTTATTTTAGAACTGTGGAACTGATACTGTACGTGTCGTATTCAGCATCATCTGATACTAATCCACTTACCACTGACTGAGAGTTTAATGTTCTGCACCAACACAGGTTTCTTTGTGTCTGTCATTAAAATGTAGCTGCTGTACAGAGTTTCATCAGTAACACTGACGTTCTTCAACACCAGGGAACAGTTTCCTTTAAGCAGCTCCTCCTCAGGAACGTCCACACGTCCCTCATATCCTTTACACAGATCTTTACCCGGTCGCTCAAACACAATCTCACGACCAATACTCCATTTAACTTGAGGTGTTTGGATGGACAGATGTGTACAGTTACATGGCAGCACTGCTGTGGATCCCACCTGAGCTGATACACTCTGAACAACTGTAGAGACACAAAAATATTTTAGAAAATGGTTTTATATGAGAAGCATTAATTTTATTTTAGACACACACAGATCTCAGACAATAAGAAATATTGGAACCAAATATAAACAGCAAAATCCAGAACAATCAGAAAGTAAAGTAGAAAAACGAATCCTGAGCACAAGCAGGACCCGACAGCATGAGACAACAAACAGAAGACAAAGTGTGCAGTGAACGGTGAGATCTTCATCCACAAGTGCTAATGATCATGAAACGTGAATCAGGTGTAAATACAAACATGAGACCTGCTGCAGTGGCTTGTGGGAAACAGAGTTCCTGTCCATAATCCTGACAATATTGTAGTGATCTGGATGGAGTTCACAATTAATGATCAAATCAAAGCAGAGTGTAAACTGTGCTCTGTGAGAACATCAAGAGGAGGAACTACAGCATCTTCCTAACCACCTGATAAACATCTGGATGCTGCTCTAACTGTCTTTGTGTCCTCGTCCTGTCAGCTTCATATCTGACTGCTTGTTTAAACTGTTCCATCCTGCAGGATCTCAGTCCTGATGCACATCTCCATTTAACAACCAGATGACCTCTGACCCTTTCTGATCAGCTTTCTAGTAAATACAATAGTGAACCTTTTTATTTATGTGTATATTTGTATCTTTTTTTATTTTTTATTTTATTTTACCTTACCTCTCACTTTATTTCACTTAATTCTTAATAATATGAGCAAATGTGAGCAAATAAGAAACATCTGATACACTGTGACTTTTATATTTTTTCATATTTTATGTTGAATAATTTTCTCACCATCGAGTTGAACTCTGTTGATTTCTTGTATTTTGTTAGTGTTTGTAGCCTCCACATGTTCCAGCATGAAGGATCTGTATAAAGTGTGATCAGTGATTCTGACGTCCTTCAACACCAGAGAACAGTTTCCTTTACGCAGCTCGTCCTCAGGAACGTCCACACGTCCTTCATATCGTGGACCCTCATATGTACCATCAATGTTTCTCTCAAACACAACCTTATTATCAGCACGCCACTGAACATGTGGAGGTTTGCTGAAGTCTTTACTCAGGTTACAGGGCAGGAGAGCTGTGGAACCCACATGAGCTTCTACAGTAATGTTATTATCTGCACTGATGGGGTCTGTGGGGGGAAACATCACAATCTACATGATTTGGAGCATTTTATAAAAATTGTAGCATATTGTAATGAATGTGAGGACACTTGTGTGTTGTTGGACTTGAACCAGGTCACTCACCCACACAGACAGAGAGCCAGAAGATGGAAATAGAAAGGAGGATCATGATGCCTGGAAGACTCGTGTGGAGTTTTTACAGATTTCCTGCTACAAACACAAACAAAGGCAGATTATTAAACATATTAAATATAAGTGGAAGATCAGCTTCTGCAGAAAATCACACAAACAAGTGTTCACTGTATTAGTGTCAATTTTACACCCTGAAAAAACACAAATCACTTATTTAAAATCCCACGTTTCACTACGCCTTCATCACCTCAGCAACTGCACCACGACTTTACTGCCCCCTGTTGGTGGATTTTAGAGTCACAGCAGCAGTGATGAACACAGATCATGTGCTGATTTCACAAACAAATAAAAAATAAATGTAGATTCTGAGGTTAAACTTTTCTGTATATTATAAATTTAATAAAAATAATGTAAAATTAATGAAATTGTTAAATACATTTATTATGAAACTCTTTTGTATATTTGTAATTAAAATAAACAAATGAGAACATCAACAAGTACAGGAAACAATTTGATGTTCAAACAACACTAAAACTCGTCCAAGGAGAAGACATTGATTATGAGGGATGTGACAGTGGCTCGGATGAAGACTTGATGACCCTGAAGACACACAAAGACATGGATGGTGATGAATCAGGTGGGTTCATTTCCACAACCAGACAAGAACCTCAGGCAGCAAAATACAACCATACAGAGAAAAAGACATTTTCTTTCCACACCTCGAGGGTATATCAGCAAATTCATCACAGCAGAAATTCTTAAAATAATAAACAAACAAACTCATTTGTACAGTGTGCAAAATATTATTATTTTTTTTTGTGGAGAAGCCACTGAATCTGAACTACAGATCAGGGGTTTCATTTATAAAACCGTGTGTAGGATCCTTATTAAAAGTGTACATGCTCCCGAAGCCAAATTCAGCGTATGCCCCAAATAATCCAGATTTATAAACCGGTGTAATAATGTTCTCTTTAGAAATCACAGATCACCTGCAAGTGTACGTACGTGAATCAGTTTCATATTTTAAACATAGTCAATGCAAATCACCTCGTGAATGCTGATCCATATTAATATGTGCTGTCTGTTGTGTCTCTAGTGTGTGTGTGTGTGTGTGTGTGTGTGTGTGTGTGTGTGTAATGAGGAGTGTGTTCAATTTCGTTTAAAGTTTTACTTTGATTTGTTATTTTTAATTGTGTGAAATGAAGAATCTCATTTATTAAAGGAGAAAACTGTCCTCCCACCACCAGGGCGTGGCAACAACTGGTGGGAGTCCCAAGTCCTCCTGAACAAACATCACTGTACAGCAGAATCACTGCCATAACTAAGAAGGACAGTGTGTGTGTGTGTGTGTGTGTGTGTGTGTGTGTGTGTGTGTGTGTGTGTGTGTGTGTGTGTGTGTGTGTGTGTGCGTGGGAAAAGGAGGGAGACATCGAGGGGACTGAGACTGAGAAAGGAACAAGGTCAAATAGTTTTCGAGAGACAAACTCAGAACAAAGAAAAACACAAAATAATCACAAACAGCATGAATGATTAAATTAACAATATCAAATCATTAGAGAACCAACCACAGAGCCTTGAGTGACAACACAAGAGCATGAGATAGAACATTTAATAACCCAAAAATAGAGCACAGTAATAAAGGAAAATGAGCAAACACACTAGAAAAGGGAATTAAACATGAAAATCAGAAAAAAGAAGAACTTGAGGGGGCATTTGATTTATTTATTTACACTGTGTTCTGCAGTGATCTAATAGTAGGGTATGTGGTGCGATCCTCTATTCCTCTATTACCAGCCCAGTCTCACTGCATTTCCTGATATAGTTATGAAAAGTAATCTATTGATTCGTGTTCATAGACACCAATTTCCCTCTTTTTCGTGTCACTGAGGACGACAGTGTTTTATTCTCGTTTATTATTATTATTTATTATTATTTTTTTCAAATCTTCAATCTCCATTTACTCAACATTTAAGCATTAGATTTTATCCTTGTTTTTATTGCTTTATTTTTTTACAGTAAATATATTCTCCCGGTTATTTAGGGGGACTATGTTAATTAAAAACACACACATTCTGCTTTATTCTCTGATAAAAATGGGGAAAAATATTACCTTTAGCATTTCTGTCAGCATTACCTATGATCCTCTGCCTCTGTTGCTATGGAGACGGAGCCAGATGAAGGCAGTCGTGCTGAGAGACATTTACATTTTACATTTGCGGCATTTAGCAGACGCCCTTATCCAGAGCGACGTTAAAAAAGTGCTTTGAGTCTCTAGTAATGAATAAATCTACACTGGTATGCCAGATTACAAACTTAATATAAATATAACTCTTGAATTCTACAAACTTGAAAAGTGCTAATTTAAGTATTTCAGGAAGAGGTAGGTCTTCAGTCGTCGCTTGAAGATAGTCAGAGACTCTGCTGTACGGACATCTAGGGGAAGTTCATTCCACCACCTCGGTGCCAGAACAGAGAAGAGCCTTGAAGTGAACTTACCGCTCATTCTGAGAGACAAAGACTGTGTTGGTATTCCATGCAGTCGTGCATCTGCTCCTACTGCACTCCCATAGTGGACAATGTGATGGTGAGACGTTAATAAAATATATTTGATTGAATAATTTTGATTTAAGATTTGAGTTGGATTTTACAAAAAGCTGTTTATGAAACAATTATCACTCAGTATAAGTCCAAATACAACTGCTGGATTTAATATTCATGATAAAGTGGATCTTATGTATGATACGGAGTGAAATGAAATGTGTGCAAGGCATCAATACTTAATTAATAATAAATAAGTTAATTAATAAAAATAGATAATTTTCTCAAATTTACTTTCTACAATCCAACTTCAGTTCACCACCTCACCATTGGTGTCGCCATTTCCCCATTCTCGCCTTCTGTGTCTCCAGAATGTGTGTATGCAGCGCTCAGTTTACTTACAGTTTACTTACAGTTTACTTACTGTCAAGTATGTTTTTATTAAATTACAGCCTTGGTGTAGGAAGTGGTATAAGCATGTTCCCAGCACTGTTTTTTGTGTACACCACGTTTATAAATGAGACCCCAGGGACTGCAACGTAGATTAATGTTTTTGGTTCTGTGTGTGTCCATTATATTCCATTTTGCTGCAGCTCCTAAAGCTCAATAATAAATGGAGTTAACAGAGTTGTAATGTTGGGCTTCTTCTCTTTAAACCAAATACATGGTCAGCACTAATTTTTTCATTCTTTTGGATTCAGTTTATAATTTGGCACTGAATGGGTCATAGCTGACGCATGAAAAACTGAAATTTCTGTGTCTGCAAAACCGCATTTGGCCCGAATTTTTATTCCCAAATTAGCACTTTCCATCAACCCATAGCCATGTTTCTTGGCTATGGGTCGATGCCCCGGGTTTAAGAGACGCTGGCCAGCTATCTTTCCCCAGAGGTTGCATCGTCTCTTAAGAGAGATTAAAAATTTTACTATTTAGCAAAGCCTAAACATAACACACATCACATCATAACCTTGTGCCTCAGTACATTTGATCAAATGCACATTATCAACTTGTGCTGTTAATATCATGAACAGCAGCTATGCTGCATTTCTGTCCACACAGGCTGCCCAGGTGCTTGTTCATTCATTCATTCATTCATTTTCTCCCGCTTATCCGTAAGTCGGGTCGCGGGGGCAGCAGTCTAAGCAGGCCCCCGCCTTCGACTGCTGCCCAATCCTCACAGCACCGTCCCTTACGGTCCCTCCTGCAGGTGGTGAGCCCACAGGAAGGGTGCTTGTTCAGTCTCTTGTTATTTTAAGACTCAACTACTGCAGCTCTCTGCTGGCAGGTCTTCCCCTGAACGCTATCCGTCCACTGCAAATAATTCAAAATGCAGCTGCACGGCTTGTGTTCAATCAGCCTAAGTTCTCCCACACCACCCCACTGCTGCTCCTTCACTGGCTTCCAGTAGCTGCACGTATCCGATTCAAAACACTGATGCTTGCCTAAAAGGTCAAAAATGGATCAGCGCCCTCTTACCTCAGTGACCTCATCACATCTCGTACTGCACCACACTGTCTGAGATCTTCCAGAACTGCTCGACTGGTACCACCTTCTTTCAGAATAAGAGGTAAGTACACTTCAAGGCTCTTTTCTGTTCTGGCACCGAGGTGGTGGAATGAACTTACCCTAGATATCTGTACAGAGGAGTACCTGACTATCTTTAAGCGATGACTGAAGACCTACCTCTTCCTGAAATACTTAAATTAGCACTTTCCAAGTTTGTAGAATTCGAGTTATATTTATATTATGTTTGTTATCTTGCGTACCAGTGTAGATTTATTCATTACTAGAGACTCAATGCACTTTTGTACATCGCTCTGGATAAGGGTGTCTGCTAAATGCCGCAAATGTAAATGTAAAATGTACGCTAATTCCTCTCCACTGCTTATCTTTCTCTACCGTCCCTAAGCATCCTGAGGTTGTCACCCAGTCACCTTATGAAGATTGTGGACCTTTAAAGAAATAGATGCTGACCCTGCAAAAATCCCGTACCATCTAGAGACGTACCAGCATCAGTTGGATCCCACTTCACATGGAGTTTGGACACTGGACCTTTTTGAGTGTTTAAAGTCTCTGGCATGGAGAAGCTGGTGTTGGCTCTATGATGATCGCAAATGTTGAGCTATTTAATGAGTTGCTCAGCAGCTCCTAGTTTTATAACCACAAAAGACTGTATAAGACTGTAGAAAGAACATTACTTATAATCACACACTCCAGTGCTCATGTTAGTTCTCACTCTTTAGTGTTCTGTATTTTTTAAAGACTATAATAACACTCTTGACGTCACCCGAATGAGGATGGGTTCCCCTTTTGAGTCTGGTTCCTCTCAGGGTTTCTTCTTCATAACATCTAAGGGAGTTTTTCCTTGCCACAGTCTCCATGGCTGCTCATCAGGGATAAATGCACACCATTCACCTTAACTCTTGAAATTCTGTAAAGCTGCTTTGAGACAATGTCTGTTGTGAAAAGCACTATAGAAATAAACTTGACTTGGCTTGACTTGACTTGACTTGACTTGACTTGACTTGGCTTGACTTGACTAGCCTCTACGGAGAGGCAATTATGGCTTACCCTATTGGATCTTTTTAATAGGAATAGGCTCTACTGCTGAACGCACGTCTAATTCCAAATGGCCTGTTCGACCAATTTCAGGAGGCCAAGGAACAGTCTGCGGCATTCCAGCGGATCCTTAAACATTGCTCTCATGGGGCTGCTCAGCGGGAGCACAACCCAGCTCCTTCTATCAGCGGAGGGTACAGAAACAGAGCATTGCTACTTTCACTCCCCTTACGAGGAATCCTTACGATACTCTGGGATGAAGACCCATGAGGGTGACCCTGCTATGCTCAGTGATTCAGGGCACGGGCAGCTCCAGTGAGCACTCTCCTCAATCTCCGCCTGAAATTGTAGCGGACCTGGAGAATTCGCCTCCTTCGAGGCTCCTTGAGCTGCACTAGAGCATAGACCCGGCTCTAGGCGCATCAGAGGTGAGTCTTGAGAGACTGATACTCTTAAGGAACTACTTGGCAGCCTGGGAAGCTTAGACAGATGTGTCTCAATGGGTCCTACGGACTGTATACAGAGGCTACACAAGTCAGTTCGGTCTCGTCCACCCTGGTGGGACCCAAGCAGGCTCTGTTCATAGACCAAGAAATAGACAATCTTCCTGAGAAAGAAAGTAGTCGAGGTGGTCCCTCCATCAGATAGAGAGTTCAGGTTCTTCAGCTGGTACTTCATAGTTCTCAAAAAGGGTAGAGAGTTGCATCTAATTCAAGATCTATGCCATCTAACCGGCTCACCTATGAGACTTAGGTTCAAGATGCTGACTCTCAAGCAGGTTGTTTCTCAGATCAGATCCGAGGACTGATTTGTCACGGCAGATCTAAAGGATGCATACTTTTATGTAACCATCGTCCATTCTCACAGGAAGTTCCTGAGGTTTGCTTTTGGGGCTGTAGCGTACCAATATTGGGTCCTTTTGTTGGGTCTTGCCCTCTCAACTTCATGAAGTATGTGGATTGGCTCTGGGTCCCCTGAGACTTCATGGCATCCACATATTAAACTATATTGACGATTGGTTAATATTAGTTTAAACAGATCGGCCAGTGGTCCGCCATCGAAATGTCGTTCTCGCTAACATTAGTGAAAGCTAAAAATACACCAGCACCTTCTGACTTCACCACTCCTCGCACTGCACTTCACTGCCTGAGATCCTCAGCACTGCTCAACTGGCACCACCTTCTCTCAGGGAAAGAGGTACTGATGATGAAGAAGAACTTCCTCTAGATGTCCAAACAGGGGAGTCACTGGATATCTTTAAGTGATGGGTGAAGATCCTTATCTTCCTTAAACACTTAAACTAGCACTTTTGCAGGTTTGCACTCTCTTAAAAAAAAACCCTCTCAGAAATGTGTAGGCTGATTATATATAAGGTTGTAATCTGATGAACCAGTGGAGATTTTTTTCACTGATAGCAACTTAAAGCACTTCTGTACATCGCTCTGGATACGGGCATCCGCTAAATGCCATAAACGTAAATGTTAATTTAACAATTTTAAGAAGGTCTTCAAGAGCTGTTCCTGTGAGGTTGTGACTCAGAATGAAGGACATTAAAAGAAGCAGACTCTGTCCTCTGGGGATTGGTGGAGAAAGGAGCTCTTCATCTTGTGACCACTAGAAAAAAACAGCAAAAACAAACAAAAAACCCCCCAGCAGATCAGTAACTAAAAGAGTACTTACAGAAAGCAGATCTCTGCCAGGGCAAGTGCCCCACCACCATCTCCCACCACTTTCTAACAGTTCTTCCAACTGAACATCATTAATCATGTTTTATTTAAACAGGGGATTAATTTCAATATAATTATTACATGGATGCATATCATAGATGCTACACATAACCCATACAAAGCCACAATATGTGTACTTTATAACAATAACTGTGACACATCTGAGCTGCTGGTTGCAAATCAGTGGTATGGTCATGGTGTGATCAACAGCCAATACAGGCAGGAAATATAAGATTTTCAAGCTTTGACAGAAGTCTGACAAATGACATGTAGTTTGAATTGTGGATGTGGTTAATAAGAAGTTATGTATTTACCTGAGAATTTGTTTTTGGTTCTTGATGATGGTTCCCAAGAGACTCAGACAAGTTGGTCTAGTGACGCTGCCCTTTTCCATCATTATTGGTCACATCATTGACACTCTAAACAAGAAACATACTATGAAATCCCTTTTCCAAATAATTGATGACTGTTTTTATCTTAAATATAAATTGTTGACTTCCTGATGTTAATATCATTATATTTCTAGCCAGTCAGCTGTTACCTCCACTTGGTCTTCCATTTTGTATTTTTTTGTGTGTCTCTAGCACTGAGAATAATAGACACAAATTTTTCATGGTTGCCTCATTGTTAGTGTAGTTAACAGGAACCTACAACATATCGAGTTGTTGTGATTATCTCTTTATGATAATTTATTAAAGTAAACTTGAGGCTGTACGTATGAGAATTAGCCTTTCTGCAAATTTTTAGTAGACTAAAAATCAGTTGTTACACAACACAACTATGTTCCAGTAATCATTAATATAACACTGAATATTCAGCCATTTACCAGTGTTTTCCTTCTCCTGGATTCACTTGTTCTTGGGACAAACATGGTTTCTTGCTACAAACAAGGTTTTTGTAACCTGCTTGGACTGAATTCTGCAAAAATAGGAATTGGCAGTGAAGGTGAAACTACAGTATGTGGCAGGATAATGCACAGGCAAGAAGCAGTAATATATAGTATTTACTGCAGATTAATAGGTGGCCACATTCTTCAATCACAGCAAAAAATATACTTAGCTTAACAAAGTCTATAAAAACCAAAGCCTTTAAAAAAGTTGAAGAAAATTCAGTGTTACCTCTTTATTTTTCTCCTGCTTCAAGCGTCGATGTTACAGTATGGCGTTCTCAGAATCTCTTTTTGTTTTCGACTCCAGGTAAAATTTGTAATTTTTTTATTTCTGTCACTTCAGTGTGCAATGGCAATAACAGCAGGTAAAACTTCTGCAACATTCAGTTTGACCATTCAGAGCCAAGCTTTTCAAATCAACAGGTAATCGCTTAATCGCATGCTGCCATATGAAAGTACCCCTTATTGAGCAGACAAACATGATGTTTTATCAGAAATCATGTTGCTTCTCAACTTTGCTTTGTTTTATTTTACTGACTCTGACCTACAGTAGTAAAGGTGACGAGCACTGATAAAATTGGAGGAGAGCACAGACGAGTGAAATACCAGATTGGAGCCTGTAGACAACTTAGCAGTGAAGAGAACAAGGTAGAGGTTCATCTGCCATGTCAAAGCAGACATGGGCATGGAAACTCTGCCTCATCTCCATGTGGATGCCTCTATCTCCTGATGGGGCCTACAGGAAGTTATCAATACCTTAATTTGTACCTGGTGGATATGCTAAACTGCTTTGTGTTTGTCTACACAGACAACATTCTAATGTTCTCATGATCCCTGGAGAAACATAGCCTGCATGTCTGATCCATGTTGCTGTAGCTCCCTCAGAAGTAGCTGTATGTAAAGGCCTAGGAATGTGAGGTTAAGGTTTAGGGCTGTAGAGGCAATTCTCTTTCAATTTCCCCTTCAAACTAATTCTCTTGTCCTGAATAATCATTAATGTCCACACCTGGTTTATTACATTCAATAAAGCAGATTTTTTTGGAAATTGTAAATAAGTGATAATTTTCTTTATTTCCACAACAATATGGATGCATTCTTCCTAGTGTCAAGTCTTTATCACCTCTTGACCTCCATTAGCTGTTAACTTTTATTGTTTTCTATCTTTTTTCTGAATATATTTTTTTCTGTTTATTAGAATAAAAAGAAATGCAAATAATTTTGTAATAACACGAGGGTGAGGAGATGATGACAGAATCTTCATTTCTGGGTGGCACATTTATGTTAATTCAGATCAGATCATTCTCACAGCTGTAATACCTTTAATTAATATGTATTTATGATTACAGATGTGTACAAATATTCTATTGTGAAAATGTAATGCTTTCAAGAGACGAGAAGACATCTGGAAAATAATACAAAACAGGGAGAAAAACTTCTGATGCTGTAAATGATTTGGATTTTCTAACCAGTCATTAAGTCATTATGTTGAACAATGTAATTTGCTTGCCAATTTTTTTCTGTTTACTTTTTGAAATGGGAGACCAAATTAAAGGAGTCTTCAGAACTTACAAAGAAATAAATCTCCTTTGTCTGATGATTTGGATAAAACTGAAATGAACTTGAAGACAGCAGTAACACAGAAAAATAGAAGATCAAGAAAGAGAGCAGTAAGCAATGTTTTAATTTCACATTAAATATCTGAGGTAATAGAGTGAGATTATCTGCCAGATTGTCTTAGAAACCTATTTTTAGCAAAATGTTCCATTCCAGATGTTTAAAGTCTAAATTTCTTTTGAGATTGGAAACAGATGTTTAAAGGGATCATATGCTGCTTTTTTCCAAAGACACGATGCATTGTGATTGTGTGAACATCTCAAGCATGTGTCAGAAATGTAACATCCATAGGTGTAATGTATAAATTCATACCGGTTTCTAGAAACACAGATAATAAGCCTGTTGATGAGAAACTTTGCAGAAGAAACGTGAGCAGAAAGTAGCAGAGTGGTGTGTTATATGCTACACAGTGTGTGTGGGAGGGGAACACGGTCTCCACACAGCAGACGCTTCATAAGTGAAATCTGATCAGCCTTGTCTTTTAGATAAATAAAACACTTTAGTTGAAGAGTTTTGAACTCTGAGCAGAAAGCATGAAAATAAAACATGAAACATCATATGACTGCTTTAAACAGATTCCTGTAAAAATCAGGCAGTATGAGCAGAGTCAGGCTCATATTTACTGTTTGTATATCATGATTAAGAGACACATCATTTCCCTAAGTTTCTGTGACAGAGGTTAAATATTGCAAAAACTGCATGAGCCATAAAATCGCAGTAGACAGTTTAATTAGAAATATAATTTTTTTAAATAAACCAGAAAAAACAACATATAATAATATGATATAATAATTTAATTCTTACTGGTTGCTTTATTGTTTAATAATGAATATATCAATAACACTAATATAATGTACGTGGTGTTGCTGAGACTCTTCTATCCTTGTATCTAATGTAACACATACAGGCTGCGCTGGATAGTGACAACAATCAAGAAGATACTGATGGAAGTACAGATTTAGAGAACAGCTTTCTGCAGAGGAAATCTGCCCAGATGTTAGAGAGCCACCAGTCACGCCTCCCTCCACCTCTCACACTCTCTCTCAGCCTTTCCCTCCGACTAATCACC
The DNA here is from genome assembly GCF_946808225.1 of Silurus aristotelis. NCBI lineage: Eukaryota > Metazoa > Chordata > Actinopteri > Siluriformes > Siluridae > Silurus > Silurus aristotelis. Next base: position 2,137,812 of record NC_139580.1, read on the forward strand.
TACACATGTCCTCCATTTACCCATCCGCCTTATAAAGACCCCCTTTATCTTCACTCACCATCCCATCAACAGTTTACGGCTATAGATCATCCAGACGTGTTTCCCACACTCCACACTACGCTTCGGGTAACGCTTGATTCAGTTAAGTATGTCATTTCCTGAAGTTTCATGTCTGACTCTTTTGTGTTGGTTTATTCAAGAGCAATAACCGACAACCTTTTTTACTCCCGGTTCCTGAAGCCTGGTCAATCCGTGACACCAGAAAACTCATGTCGAGCTTGATGATGATGTAGTGAAAGCTCTAAAAGGTCATTTAACAGGAATTAAAATGTAAATATGAGACATTTATTTAATGATTCAAGCCTTGAGTTAAATTCAATTCATTTTCAATTTATTTTTATTTGTATAGCGCTTTTAACAATGAACATTGTCTCATTATTGAACCATGATCAGTTTTTTAATGTTACAAAATTCTTCTTCTTTAATTATTCTATTCTATTCTAAATTTAATACTGAATTATTCTAACTCATTCTAGCTTCTGCATTGGTAATCCGACCTATAAATGATGTGAAATTAAGTGTAATTATTGTTTCAAATAAAAATTGTTGTATTCTGTATGTTAAAAGTTAAACATTTTAGCATGAACACTTGCCTGTGGATACAGTGAGGAAGTCTTTATGAACATTCCTTCATAATTTCATTTAGATTTACGTGATGGAAAACACAAGTATTTAACTGAAGCTGATATTAGGCACAGAGAAAATGGTAAGAGATGTGCAGGAAAAGATACTGCCAAAGATCCTGCCAATTGGGGAGACACAATTGTATAGGATGTCATTGGATTTGTTATTATTAAATATTAATAAATACGGTTACACCAACAAAACTAAATCTTAGAGTGAGATCAGGTAGAAATTGCTCTTTAAAATAACAATTGCAGGTTAAAGTGTGTGTGTGTGTGTGTGTGTGTGTGTGTGTGTGTGTGTGTGTGTGTGTGTGTGTGTGTGTGTGTGTGTGTGTGTGTGTGTGTGTTTGTGTGTGTGTATGTGTGTGTGTGTTTGACCAGTTAATTCTTTTTAAGTTGGAGTCTATTTGAAAGTGTCTTTATGTCTTTATGGCATCATGGAGATTAAAAGTCATCATAGAGCCGTAATAACAGCCACGTTACAAAAGCATGTTGTCTTTATTCCACATTTATTAACCGTATTTTCCACATGACCAATATACATCTATATGGATGAATGTTTTGTCCTTAAACAGTTCACTTTTTAAAAACCTTTAAAACAAACTTAAAAATGTCACTTGATCAGTCCTATTTTAGCACAAGAAAATATTAAAAATTACTATATAACAATCATTTTAAAGTTACATCAATCCTTTAGTAGGAAAAAAAAGAGATTGTAAACTTAAAATGAAGAAAAAATAAAAAAATAAAGCTCAAACTTTTTACTGCATAAATTGTATTTTTTTTTCGAGCTTCATGGGATTGTAGCATTTCTTAATGCAAAAAATCTCATCTTACAGCTGAAGTTCAGGCCAAAGTTTCAGCAAGCTGTGTGAAACCACTTAGTGACAAACCCTGACTGACGCTTCCTGTGCTGGGAACAGATTCAGCTCATCCAAGAAGTGCAGCAGAGTACAGAGCCATTCAAACGAGCTCTTTTACTGCCCAAAACTGTGAGAGAAGGAACACACCCAAAATTCCAGAAGCAGAACATGACCTTTGGCTAAACGGCAATTGTGGAAAATACTGTGGTTGCACTCTAGTGAGCATGAAAACGGTCCCAGTATTAATATTAGTGTCTGCAGCCGAGTGCAGTGTAGTTTACAGTGTAGCATTAGAAGTAATGAACTGCAGTTATTCTCTACTATGTTGATAAATCTCTCCATTTCTAAAAGTGACCAATTACAGATAATCTTTTGTTCCACATTCATCAGGTCACTCGGCTGAAAGTTTGCCAACTTTCAACTCCTCATAAACCAGACGTCCAGGACCAGAGAGCTGAGAGCAAAGGAGATCGATGTGCTTATAGACAAATGTTTTGGGACACCAGACTTTTCCAACAATATGTGGTTCCTCTACATTACCACTTTTATATTTAATGTATTTTTTTTGACCCACCTACATGTCAAAGTGGACTGAATAAAACTGTTATTATTGCTAAAAATAAATACATTTGAAATTGTTATAATTATTATACAGTAATTGTGGGCTGGGTACATTAGTACTTACACAACGTTGAAGAAATTCATTCTTTTTTGGTGTCATGCTGTGAAATGCTCTGTAGACTTCATAACGGTTCAGCAAGACTTCATGTTTTTGCTATTTGTTCCTACATATTTTATGTATAAAATCCTATTCTGAATTTACATTAACATTTTTATATTTGTATATATATAATCATCACAAGTGGGTGCAGTGTGGAAGAACATTTCATTTTTATCATCTGAAAAAAAGAGAAAACTCTTAAAAAATGTTATAGCAACATAATGTATTGCAATAAAAACAGAAACAATGCTTTTATATTTAAAAAGGTTTTCTCTTTTCACAGACACTGTAACAAAAATAATTCCTGAAAGAAATGTGGCCCTACACTGTAAAGATCTGGTGACATTTGTGTTTTGTTTGGATGAAATAATGTTTGTTCTGTAACTGTTTGCTTGTTTGTTGAATTTATACTTTACTTACTTCTGCACTTAGTTTTTGTAGTACATTGTGTGTGTGTGTGTGTGTGTGTGTGTGTGTGTGTGTGTGTGTGTGTGTGTGTGTGTGTGTGTGTGTTTTTCATGATTTTGTAAAACATTTTTACAAAATAAAACATTCCTGCAGCTCTTGTAGTTGTTCTGCTGATACATTACTAATGAGCTGATATGAGAATGTAAATATTCTGGGAACACATGAATGTCAAGATTCAAATATTCTTCAACTGTACTTCAAGTAGAACATTAAAATGTGTTATAAATCAGATAAGAAATACAATTCAGTTACACTAAATGTACTTAAAGTTGTTCCATATAAACATAACTAAGTATATTAAAATATATATATTGCAATTAAAATTCATCTTAAACATATATCATTTAACACTTAATATCATTGAAGTTGTTACAAAATAACACACTTAGAATAGAATAATTAAAATAGGATTATTGAAAAATAGTCAAACTTAAGTATATTTCCTTTTCACCTGGGAACACATTTATGAGGGGAACAGACTCCACTGATGTAGGTGCCATGTAGGTGGTATTTCTAGCTGTTCTGGTAAACCAGCATGTTGCATGGTTGATCTACAGTGTAACTGTAAACTACTTGGTGTCGAAAAGCCACTGAAATAAAGCAGCTTCCAGTCAGAGGCGCCAGCCGCATTCTTTTGAAATCACAAAGCAGCAGCCCAACAGTTTGTGGAAGAACTTTAGCACCAGCAACACCACCAGTGAAGTCTATATTGGAGTTCTAGATGATGTTTGCACTGACCAGTTTGCACACTGGCCTACAAAACCTGTGGCTGCTGCAATTTCTGCAAAGTCCATGCAACCAGCACTGACTGTGAGAAATGTGAAGGTGTCTTTGCTAAATACAGAAACTTCATCAATTAGTTCCTGAATTACTGAAAGTGCTTTAAAAGGTGATTATTATGAACATAGTGAACATGAGGGAAGAGTTTTGTCACCACTGAGAATTTGTATATTTAGAGTTTTATTGCACAATGTACAGGTTTATCTTGCTGAAAAGACGTCCAGTGTGAAGTAGTTTTATTTATTTGTGTTCAGTTTGCACATTTTCATGTTGTAAAATAAATCTAAACAATCATTTGTGGGTTATAGATCACACACAAAGGTTTCATTTTGATACTTAGATAGAAAAGAGGCAAATCTGTGTGATTGTGTAAAGAAGATTTAATATATGCTGTGAAAAAGTGAATAAAAAAGAAGAAACTTATTTCTGAAAAAGATCAACTGCTATTAAACCCAGAGGAGGGAAGTAATGAAGTACAAATAGATTTTTCTGGTATCAGTATTTTACTCCACTATTTATTTTTCAGACACCGTTTTACTTTCACTCACTTTCACTCATTTTTACACAAATATCTGTACTTTCTACTTCTTACATTTTCTAAACCGGCTCGTTACTTTAGTTTTAATTTGCTGATTTGGTGACATGTTTTTTTCCACTGAGCGCCGATTTCAGCCCACCAACAGATTTCCTGTCATTGTGCATCTTTTTCAATCCGCTGGTGTATAAAGTCCTGTCTCTCACTCACCACAGATGTAGACTAGATTACAAAGCTAAGAATCAACAGGCAGAAAGCAACAAGAAGTAAAGCTAACGTGGATGAGACAGAGGGAGTCAGTGATGTGAACATGACTGAGAGCAGAGACATTCCTCATCATCATCATCATCATCATCATCATCATCATCATCTTTTCTCTGCTTGTGTTCTATATGTGGATGTTCAGCCTGGATACATTCATTAGGTAACAACATTATTTATTTGTTTTGTATTAATATATATATATATATTTGGCTGTCAAAATTTAAATTATTTTATACGGCACTACATTTTATTAACACGCTATCAATTCAGCGCACATTTCTGTTTTTACCATTTTTATAAAAATATAAATACATAAATAAATAACAAAATATAAAAGAGGCGAAATTAAAACCTCCAGCAAAACATACATTTATTCACAATGTCCTTTCTTTACTTAGATATAAAATAAATAAATAAACTCCACCGAAAAATATTTTTAAACAGTAAACTTTTTTTTTATTTCTGCACCAAGTCTCAAATCAAACACCAAATCCACCACGATTCACACAATTAATCCTCTGGGTGGCGTTTTGTGGGTTTTTCCCTCATAATGGCGACACGAAATTAAATTACTGTATTGATCGTACAGATAAGAACAATACATCATTCTAATCTGTAAAATGTCTATGATTTTATGTAACGGGTATGGAAAGCATAATGTTCATTTTATAGGTAGAATTACACAAAAAGGACATGCTTTAATGTATACGTGATTTGGGTCTCTATATGTGTGCATACCCCTTTAACTCTCTGACTGCAGCATTAAACCTAATTTCCTGTTTTTGCACCTCCTCTTCCGTTTTCGTGTTATGTCCACATGGAAGAGGTGGGTTTCTTTTGAACTCTGTTTAGTGGAGTTTAATCTTTGTTTAAAAATCTGTTTTATATTCAGGCTTTTGGTTTAAATTGTATGTATCACTTCATTTTGCTTGTGTGTACCATTATTTTAATTTTAAATGAGGACTTGTTAAACTTGAGACGTGCTGATTATGTTGCGCATTACATTTGTGTTGCAGAACTGAAGGGCAACTTTACACGTTGTTTAAAGACATCTTATCTCTTGTCAGATTAAAATCATTGAGGAGACATATCCCGACGGCTGATGTCCGCCTTTATTTCACAGAACACACACAAAAAAAAAAAAAAAGAACCACAACGCAGATAAAACCAGTTACACTTGGTGCCGTGATCTTTTCGGGTCATCAGATCAGCGCTTTGCCAATCGCCGTGGTTGTGTGACAGCTCGTCTACCTTGCCAATGTACTCTCCTGGTCTTCTTCATCACAGCTGGATTCCCATCGGCTGCGACGACTCCGTGCTCGCGCATACGGAGCGCACGCGTGTGTGCGTGACGTCACTGAGCAAACTGGTGCATCTTATAACAACGGTAAAGTGTTTCAGTGGCTTTAATCGACTCTTATTTTTCTGGAGAACAGTTGTTCTTTGTTGATGCATAATAATCCAGAGAGACTCTGTGATAAGGACTGCAAAACGATTCAGTGATCTTTGAGTATCGTATCCTTTATCTGGGCAGTATATTATGAATGAATGTTGATGCATTTCAGCGTGAAACAGTGCTTCACTTGTTAGAAAAGAAAATATTTTGTCTTTGCCTAGGAAATTCCTTATTGCTTTAAACATTCTGCATCCTATTATTGAACTGAGTTGATTTTATTTAATATATCTCAGGTTTTTAAAAGAAATGTATTTTTAAAAAATTGAGTTGTTTAGGGTTTTGCTGTTTAAAGCATATTATTTAGTGGTAATTGTTTTGCCACTTAATTGTTTTAAAACATTTGAGACATATTTGGGGATCATAGCAAAGACAATTTCAGTCTGGTGGAACAATTTAATGTCACTTTCCCATTGGGTAGGGGTGGTGGACCTGACATTAATCAGAATGCAAGGGTATCTGAAGTTACCCCCTCGTTGTTATGAAAGAGGCAGGGCTTTGGCTAATGTGGGACTGGATAATATGCACACTGTTGATTCAGCGATTGGTGCTTCAGCAGGTCCAACAGCTAGCTCCACCCCGATAACACGCCCAAATACTGAACGTGTCATTACTCCTGAGGCATTAGGGAGCATTATTTCAGATCTGGCTCAGAAAATTGGGGAACATATTTCAGCCAGCCTAAACCTTGCACATCAGCCCAGCCCAATACAGTCTAATCTATTCTATTCTATCTTATCTAATTCACATTCTCAGTCTTCTAGTGAGCGTATGGATGCTTCTAGCCTGAAAGTGATAGTTCAACAAGATTCAGCACCTCCACCGTTCTTTAGGGGCGATAAAAGTGATTCATTCACTGTCCATGAATGGGAGGACATGATGTACAGCTATTTAAACAGAATAAAATGCAAATCACATACTGATGTTTCTGATCTTATCCTGAGCAGGCTGGCTGGAAAAGCAAGAGATGTGGTTAAAGTGTCCATGCGTAGTCGCCCTGAACTAAGTGCCTGTGATTTTCCAAGCGCAGTGTTTGACATATTGAAACATAACTTCAGTGAGTTAGCTTATTCCAACATGCCTATGGCTGATTTCTATAATACTGTCCCAAGGGCTAATGAAACTCCAATGGATTATTGGATAAGGCTTAACAAAGCCATTGATGTAGCTTATGAGTGTCTGCGCAGACCCAACAAGAGTGTTGAGGATCCTGCAGCTGAGGCTGTCATGATGTTTATTTCACATTGCCCAGACCCAAATCTTGCTACGTCTTTTCAGTTTAAACCTGCTGAGAAGTGCTGCTGAGGTCCAGGAGCGGTGGGATAGTTATCAGAGGGATTTCAAAAGAGTGTCTTCGAGAACGCCACTTGCAATGTCTTTACCAGCTTGTAACCAGTGCAGTGTTATGACATATCCCAATTCTGTGTCCACTTCCCCTCAGCAGCCTACTTTGAAGCCCGGTCAGTCACTGCCTCCTGTGAATCACCCTAATCCCAATGCTGTTTCATTCTCTCCAGACACCAGTTATCATCATATGGTTGGCATGATGGATAGAGTCTTGTCCTTGTGCACTGCTTCATTATTCACGCCCAAACAGGTACAGGTGAACAAAACTTCAGACTTCGGAAATAACTCAAGCTCAGCATGCAGGCTCTGTGGATCCAATCAACACACTACTTACATGCATTGTAGACGTCAAAGACTGTGTCGTCACTGTCTCAGCCCAGGCCACTTCAAGAGTGACTGTCCTAAAGCAGCGTGCCCTGCGACTCCCTTAGATACTGCTCAGTTAAACTAAATGGCCTGTGTGATGAGAGGGGTAGCATGGGCGATTTTACCCCCAGCCTAACAGAAGAGACAGATGTGCAGAATGTATTTGTGAACAGCTGCAGACTATTGCCAGAAGACAAAACTGTTTTATATGTGGGGTCTCAGAGAGTTGATGGGGCAAGTGAGTTGTTTTATGCTCCTGTGTCAGTTGGTGGCCATTACACATTAAAGGGGTTACTGGATTCTGGTAGTATGTCCTGCACACTTAGCGAAGTGGGTTAATCCAAGCTGCGGGCTAATGGTCTTCTTCCGCATCCCCAAGCGACTCCAAGTAATGTGGTCCTAGTTGGCTGTGGTGGCCTTACAATTCAGCCAAAGTGTATTTACGACATGGAAATTGAGGTCTATGGATTTAAGTTTGTCGTTCCAACTCTTGTGGTGGCTGGACAGAGAGACGAGTTCATAATTGGAAGCAATGTAATCAAATGCATTCTGCAGAAGATGAAATCTCATAATAAGTATTGGGAGCTCGTCTCTTGTAACAATGGTAATCCAGTAATCAAGTGTGAGCAATTCCTTGAGCTTCTGACCTGTATCTCCCGATGGTCTGGTCCTCAGCAGCCCGATAAGCTTGGTACTGTAAAACTCTGTCTCTTACAATGATGTTTTCTCCAAGGATAAGTTGGATTGTGGAGAGGCAAAGGATTTTGTGCATAGGATCCATCTTTTTGATGAGCGCCTGTTCCGTCTGCCCTATCGCCGTATCCCTCCTGCCCACTACCAAAGATTGAGAGAAGTATTGTCAGAGATGGAGGAGAAAGGCATAATCAGTAAGTCCATCAGTGAGTATACATGCCCTTAGTGATGGTCTGGAAAAAGGATGGTAATCTAAGGGTCTGCACTGATTTTCGCTGGCTCAACGCTAAAACCATCAAAGACGCCCACCCTCTGCCACATCAGGCTGACTGTCTTTCAGCTTTGGGAGGTAATGCTTTTTTCAGTACCATGGATTTCACTTCGGGGTTTTACAACATTCCACTTCATGTGTCTGACAGGCGATACACTGCCTTCACAACACCGATGGGTTTATATGAGTATAACCGCCTCCCTCAGGGTCTTTGCAACAGTCCCGGGTCTGTCATGCGCATTAGGCTCAGCATTTTTGGTGACCTTAATTTTTCCAGTCTTCTCTGCTTACCTTGATGACTTGCTGGTCTTTGCCCCATCCGAACAGGAAGCATTAAGGCGCTTGGAGATTGTTTTCTCTCGATTGAGATCCAGCAACCTGAAGCTGGCTCCTAAAAAGTGTCACTTTCTAAGAAAATCTGTTAAGTTTCTAGACCATGTGATAGATGGTGCCGGTGTTTCATCTCTGCTTTCCAAAAGGCTGATTTAATGAAGGACAATGGAATCACGCCTTCACCAAAAAAACTCAGATCGTTTCTTGGTATGGTCTTGTACTACCAGACATTTATCCCAAAGTGTTCTAGTATTGCTAGACCTTTATTCAACCTAACGGCAGAAACGTTTGGTGAAAGGTGCTTCTGGTCATAAGAAAGCGGGGTACTTTTCGGGAGCTAAAGCCCCAGGACTGGAGCCCAGACTGTGATGTGGCTTTTGAAGAATTGAAAAGGGCCCTTGTTGATAGTGTAGTGTTGGCTCATCCAGATTTTGAACGTCCTTTCCTACTTTGTACGGATGCTTCATTAGATGGTTTAGGTGCCGTACTCTCTCAGATCCCTGCTGGTAAAGACAAGGCGAGACCGATAGCGTTTGCTAGCAAGGCCTTGAGTCGCAGCCAATCTAAATATCCGGCGCACAGATTAGAGTTCTTGGCTCTTAAGTGGGCAGTGTGTGACAAGTTCAGCCACTGGTTTAAGGGCCATGAATTTACTGTGTGGACGGATAATAATCCGCTTACGTACATTATGACCAACCTGAAATTGGATGCTTGCGAGCAGCGCTGGGTCTCAAAACTCGCTCCATATTCTTTTGAGATAAAATATGTTCCTGGAAAACTTAACGTAGTAGCAGACGCTCAGTAGGACGCTCAGTAGGAATCCGTTTGTCAGGCCGGTGAGTCAGCGACTTTTCTCAGAACCCTATTCTGAATTGCTAAGACAAGTACACAGTGTTGAGGATGGAAATGTGCAAGAGGTGTTCAGACTTACCTGCCAACCGCAGTCTTTGAGGTCAGATGCATTTGATGTTGGTCTAGATGTTTCAATGTCTACCACTGATGTGTCTTCCATTCTGTCCTACTGTGATGAATGGGAAACAGGAACTGAATGTAGAGCTACTTCATTCGCTGAGCATTTGAACTATTTAATCAGTGGTAATGAAGACGTGTTTCATTCCCTTTCACAGACTGACTTGCGAGAACATCAGCATAAAGACCCTGTTATTGGCAGAGTGTTGTATTATGTTGACAGAAAACATAGACCATCAAGACGGGAGCGTGCCAACGAAAATCCGTGTGTTTTGCAGATTCTGAAGCAATGGGACAAACTTTCAGTACTTCATGTAATCCTGTACAGAGCTGTTGAAGACCCACTTACCAAGCACAAGAGATTTCAGTTTATTCTGCCCGAATCCTTAAAACATCAAGCACTCACTGGTGTCCACGACTTAGCTGGCCATCAGGGGCAGCCACGCACTGTGTCTTTGGCCCGTCAGAGGTTTTTCTGGCCCAATATGGAGCGTGACGTGCGGGATTATGTGAAGAAATGCCCAAGGTGCGTCCTCAGCAAAACTCCGGACCCAGCAGCGAGAGCCACTTCGGAAAGTATTAAGAGCACAACCCCATTGGAGCTCATCTGTATTGACTTCTGGTCTGCTGAGGATAGAAACAACAAATCTGTGGATGTTTTAGTGATCACAGATCACTTCACAAAGCTGGCACATGCACTCCTATGTCAGGACCAGACGGCGAAAAGAGTGGCCAAGAAAATGTGGGACAACTTTTTCTCTGTCTATGGGTTTCCCCAACGCATCCATTCTGGCCAAGGGGCTACATTCGAAAGTGAGCTGTTTGCAGAGCTGCTTGAACTGGCTGGGATTGACAAATCTAGAACAACCCCCTACCACCCGATGGGGAATTGTGGTACGGAGCGGTTCAACAGGACATTGTGCAGTATGCTAAGATCCCTTCCATCTGCGTCTAAGCTGAGGTGGCCACAGTTGGTACAGACCATGACTTTTGTGTACAACTGTACAGCACACGGAACAACTGGGTTCGCCCCTTTTTACCTGATGTTTGGTAGGGTGCCAAGGCAGCCAGTTGACCTCATGTTTCAAAGCGTTCTGCGGGACAAGTCGGTTTGTGACTATGATCAATATGTCAGATCACTTATTGATGATCTTCAAACTGCAGTGACATTAGCACAGCAGCATTCCGTTCTGGAACAAAAACATCAGTCCAACCAATACAACAAAAGAGTTAAAGGCCTTCCTCTTGCTATTGGTGATCAGATGCTTGTGGCTAACAAGGGATGTAGAGGGAAACGGAAGCTTGCTGACAAATGGAATTCAGTTGTGTACACATTGCTTCAACAGTCAGCCTTCCATATATGTTTATAAGATCCGTGACAGGGCTGGTAATGAACGAACAGTACACCGGAATTTACTTTTGCAAGTTAACTTTCTCCCTTTGCCTGAAACGGACAGGATAAGTTCCGGTCATGAGTCCGATGACATGCATACCTGCTGCGTTCCCTTGCAGATGTCTGATGCAACACACTCTGTTGGTCTAATTGGTGAGATTGAGTCTACAGTACATGAAGATGATAAACAGTATGAAGCAAGGGATCTCTCACAGGCTGAATGCATGTCTAATATCTCCAATGTAGCTACTTTTGAGGACGACCGCACCGCTTCATGGGTGCATTCTCAGATGCCCGATCAACAGGAACCAAATGCACAAGTTCCTATGCTAGTGACTGATGATAGTACTGTGGCTGGTGCTGGTGCTAACCATTCATCCCAAACTCATGTTCCTTCCAGTGTTCCCCATGGGCTGGAACCTGTAACAGTTTTAAATACAGGTGATCATTATACCACCAGGTTTGGTAGAGTTATCAAGCCAGTATGTAGACTTATTGAATCTATGGTCCAGCTTGAAAGCTTGTTAGGTTTGGCTTCTGGGTCTTCAGTTATTCATGTATGAATACATTTTTGTTTACCATGTTGTATTTGTTACTTGCTTGTTCAATTGTGTTTCTTTACTGAAACTTTTGTACTTGGTCTACGTGTGGTGTAATGGGCACCATGACAATGTCTATAAAATGTGTTGGAATATGGCCAATTTAAAAAAAAATGTTGTCCTTTACTTGGGTAGCTTTTAATGCTGAATGTCTTTACTGATTCTTGTGTGTGGACCATGTAAGTCTTATGACCGGTGTGCAAATTTTTCCTGTGTTCTCTGAATTTTGTGTAATTCTAGGGGGGTGAGTGTAACGGGTATGGAAAGCATAATGTTCATTTTATAGGTAGAATTACACAAAAAGGACGTGCTTTAATGTATATGTGATTTGGGTCTCTATATGTGTGCATACCCCTTTAACTCTCTGACTGCAGCATTAAAAACCTAATTTCCTGTTTTTGCACCTCCTCTTCTCTTTTCGTGTTATGTCCACATGGAAGAGGTGGGTTTCTTTTGAACTCTGTTTAGTGGAGTTTAATCTTTGTTTAAAAATCTGTTTTATATTCAGGCTTTTGGTTTAAATTGTATGTATCACTTCATTTTGCATGTGTGTGCCATTATTTTCATTTTAAATGAGGACTTGTTAAACTTGAGACGTGCTGATTATGTTGCGCATTACATTTGTGTTGCAGAACTGAAGGGCAACTTTACACGTTGTTTAAAGACTGTGTTATCTCTTGTCAGGTATGCTGTTATGTTGTTTAATTATTTGTAATGATTAAATGACTTCTCTCCCCTTTTCGGGTTATAACCACATGGAAGAGACCCCAAGGGGCAACTTTACACGTTGTTTAAAGACTGTTATCTCTTGTCAGAATAAAATCATTGAGGAGACATATCCCGACGGCTGATGTCCGCCTTTATTTCACGGAACACACAAAAAAAAAAAAAAGGACCACAACGCAGATAAAACCAGTTACATACATACATATATATATATATAAGCTTCTTCACTTGCAGTTTCTCCGGTATCGCCTCATTAACTGTCCGTGTGGAAACATAGCAAAGGTTCCGTTTGGTGTCCTGATGATTTACGTCATTTAAACCCCCATTATTATTTAAAAATATTTGCAAGAAATTTTTTGTCTTCATGCTCCATGTTGCATCCATATTCCTCCATGTCCATGTTGCTTAAAGTATTACAACAGGAAGTATTAATATATGGTATATTTAGAACAGATAGAAATGTGCGATTAAATATTTAATTTGATTGACAACCTCCGCACAATTATACATAAAATCTACATAATACATAGTAAATCATTATTACTCCTCATTACATCTGCACTATATGTATCTTTATATCTTTATATCCTTACTGTACATTCTGCCCAACATTTCACATTCATGTATATATGTGTATATAATGTGCGCGTGTGTGTATATATGTATATATATACAGTGAGGAAAATAAGTATTTGAACACGCTGCTATTTTGCAAGTTCTCCCACTTAGAAATCATGGAGGGGTCTGAAATTGTCATCGTAGGTGCATGTCCACTGTGAGAGAAAAAAAAATCCAGAAATCACAATATATGATTTTTAAACTATTTATTTGTATGATACAGCTGCAAATAAGTATTTGAACACCTGTCTATCAGCTAGAATTCTGACCCTCAAAGACCTGTTAGTCTGCCTTTAAAATGTCCACCTCCACTACAGTTATTATCTTAAATTAGATGCACCTGTTTGAGGTCGTTAGCTGCATAAAGACACCTGTCCACCCCATACAATCAGTAAGAATCCAACTACTAACATGGCCAAGACCAAAGAGCTGTCCAAAGACACTAGAGACAAAATTGTACACCTCCACAAGGCTGGAAAGGGCTACGGGGAAATTGCCAAGCAGCTTGGTGAAAAAAGGTCCACTGTTGGAGCAATCATTAGAAAATGGAAGAAGCTAAACATGACTGTCAATCTCCCTCGGACTGGGGCTCCATGCAAGATCTCACCTCGTGGGGTCTCAAAGATCCTAAGGAAGGTGAGAAATCAGCCCAAAACTACACGGGAGGAGCTGGTCAATGACCTGAAAAGAGCTGGGACCACCGTTTCCAAGGTTACTGTTGGTAATACACTAAGACGTCATGGTTTGAAATCATGCATGGCACGGAAGGTTCCCCTGCTTAAACCAGCACATGTCCAGGCACGTCTTAAGTTTGCCAATGACCATTTGGATGATTCAGAGGAGTCATGGGAGAAAGTCATGTGGTCAGATGAGACCAAAATATAACTTTTGGGTCATAATTCCACTAAAAGTGTTTGGAGGAAGAAGAATGATGAGTACCATCCCAAGAACACCATCCCTACTGTGAAGCATTAGGGTGGTAGCTTCATGCTTTGGGGGTGTTTTTCTGCACATGGGACAGGGCGACTGCACTGTATTAAGGAGAGGATGACTGGGGCCATTTATTGCGAGATTTTGGGGAACAACCTCCTTCCCTCAGTTAGAGCATTGAAGATGGGTCGAGGCTGGGTCTTCCAACATGACAATGACCTGAAGCACACAGCCAGGATAACCAAGGAGTGGCTCTGTAAGAAGCATATCAAGGTTCTGGCGTGGCCTAGCCAGTCTCCAGACCTAAACCCAATAGAGAATCTTTTGAGGGAGCTCAAACTCCGTGTTTCTCAGCGACAGCCCAGAAACCTGACTGATCTAGAGATGATCTGTGTGGAGGAGTGGGCCAAAATCCCTCCTGCAGTGTGTGCAAACCTGGTGAAAAACTACAGGAAACGTTTGACCTCTGTAATTGCAAACAAAGGCTCCTGTACCAAATATTAACATTGACTTTCTCAGGTGTTCAAATACTTATTTGCAGCTGTATCATACAAATAATTAGTTAAAAAATCATACATTGTGATTTCTGGATTTTTTTTTTTTTAGATTATGTCTCTCACAGTGGACATGCACCTACGATGACAATTTCAGACTCCTCCATGTTTTCTAAGTGGGAGAACTTGCAAAATAGCAGGGTGTTCAAATACTTATTTTCCTCACATATATACAGTGGGTACGGAAAGTATTCAGACCCCATAAAATTTTTCACTTTTTGTTATATTGCAGCCATTTGCTAAAATCATTTAAGTTCATTTCTTTTTCTCATGAATGTACACATAGCACCCCATACTGACAGAAAAACACAGAATTGTTGACATTGTTGCAGATTTATTAAAAAAGAAAAACTGAAATATCACATGGTCCTAAGTATTCAGACCCTTTGCTGTGACACTCATTTATTTAACTCAGGTGCTCTCCATTTCTTTTGATCATCCTTGAGATGGTCTTACACCTTCATTTGAGTCCAGAAATTTTTGATTATACTGATTGGACTTGATAAGGAAAGCCACACACCTGTTTATATAAGACCTTACAGATCACAATGCATGTCAGAGCAAATGAGAATCATTAAGGTCAAAGGAACTGCCTGAAGAGCTCAGAGACAGAGTTGTGGCAAGGCACAGATCTGGCCAAGGTTCCAAAAATTTTTTTGCTGCACTTAAGGTTCCTAAGAGCACAGTGGCCTCCATAATCCTCAAATGGAAGACGTTTGGGACGACCAGAACCATTCCTAGAGCTGGCCGACCGGCCAAACTGAGCTATCGGGGGAGAAGAGCCTTGGTGAGAGAGGTAAAGAAGAACCCAAAGATCACTGTGGCTGAGCTCCAGAGATGCAGTCGGGAGATGGGAGAAAGTTGTAGAAAGTCAACCATCACTGCAGCCCTTCACCAGTGGGGCTTTATAGCAGAGTGGCCCGACGGAAGCCTCTCCTCAGTGCAGGACACATGAAAACCCGCATGGAGTTCTCCAAGATGGTGAGAAATAAGATTCTCTGGTCTGATGAGACCAAGATAGAACTTTTTGGCCTTAATTCTAAGCGGTATGTGTGGAGAAAACCAGGCACTGCTCATCACCTGTCCAGTACAGTCTCAACAATGAAGCATGGTGGTGGCAGCATCATGCTGTGGGGGTGTTTTTCAGCTGCAGGGACAGGACGACTGGTTGCAATCAAGGGAAAGATGAATGCGGCCAAGCACAGGGATATCCTGGACGAAAACCTTCTCCAGAGTGCTTTGGACCTCAGACTGGGCTGAAGGTTTACCTTCCAACAAGACAATGACCCTAAGCACACAGCTAAAATAACGATGGAGTGGCTTCACAACAACTCCGTGACTGTTCTTGAATGGCCCAGCCAGAGCAATGACTTAAACCCAATTGAGCATCTCTGGAGAGACCTAAAAATAGCTGTCCACCAACGTTTACCGTCCAACTTGACAGAACTGGAGAGGATCTGCAAGGAGGAATGGCAGAGGATCCCTGAATCCAGGTGTGAAAGACTTGTTGCATCTTTCCCAAAAAGACTCCTGGCTGTATTAGATCAAAAGGGGGCTTCTACTAAATACTGAGCAAAGGGTCTGAATACTTAGGACCATGTGATATTTTAGTTTTTCTTTTTTAATAAATCTGCAACAGTGTCAACAATTCTGTGTTTTTCTGTCAATATAGGGTGCTATGTGTACATTAATGAGGAAAAGAAATGAACTTAAATGATTTTAGCAAATGGCTGCAAAATAAAAAAGAGTGAAAAATTTAAGGGGGTCTGAATACTTTCCGTACCCACTGTATATATATACACACACACACAGTGTTGTGCTAGTTACTATGAAATAGTAACCAGTTACAGTTACTAGTTACTTCATTCAAAAAGTAACTCAATTACTTAACTTACATCAAAAAGTAATGCGTTACTGTTAAAAGTAACTTTTTAGTTACTTTTTTGTTCTTTAATGTTCCCATTAATGCCCTTTTATGCGTTATGGTCTATACAAACACAAAACTGACTTAAACAAAAAGTCATTTTTAAACACTATTTTATTCAAGTCAGACCAGTACAAACTGAATATATCACAAGGATTTCTGAAATAAATAACAAAACAAGCTGAATAATATATTCACAATCAAAAACTAAAGTGGCTTCTGCATCATAAAAGCTGTTGTGTTGAGCTCTTAAACATGTTCCTTTCACAGCTTGAGTATGAAAACTATCAACAATGTAGAACAGAACACCGGGTTAGCTTTTAGCTTCGTCGAGGCATGGAGTTTCTGGAGAAGCTTCGGCAGATTGGAGTTGCTGTTTATCGCAGTAGATACGAGCTTCGAACCAGAAAGACACAGCTTACATTTGACAAAAACGTTTTTGTCTTTATACTCAACTAAAGTGAAATAATGAGCATATTTCCACTTTGAGAAACTCGTCTTGCTCTCGCCTTGATTTGCCATTACTGGCGCACAGACCTGAATAAACGGAGACACGCCCACAGTGCGTCTTCTTCGTGTTTACAGTGGTTCATCCTCCAATCCTACAATGCGTCTCAGCTGTAAACAGGTTAGACTGTAGTCTACACTTCAGCCCAAATTCTTCTTCTTCTTCTTCTTCTTCTTTCGGCTGCTCCCATTAGGGGTCGCCACAGCGGATCATCCGTCTCCATACCACCCTGTCCTCTACATCTGCCTCTTTCACACCAACTACCTGCATGTCTTCCCTCACCACATCCATGAACCTCCTCCTTGGTCTTCCTCTTTTCCTCCTACCTGGTGGCTCCATCCTCAGCATTCTTCTACCAATATAATTCATGTCCCTCCTCTGCACATGTCCAAACCATCTCAATCTCGCCTCCCTCACCTTATCACCAAAACATCCTACATGCGCTGTCCCTCTAATAAACTCATTTCTAATCCTGTCCATCCTCATCACTCCCAACGAAAACCTTAACATCTTCAGCTCTGCTACCTCCGGCTCCAACTCCTGTCTTCTACTCAATGCCACGGTCTCTAATCCATACAACTTCGCAGGTCTCACCACAGTCCTATAAACTTTCCCTTTCATTCTTGCAGATACCCTACTATCACAAATCACTCCTGTCACTCTTCTCCACCCACTCCACCCTGCCTGCACTCTTTTCTTTACTTCCCTAACACACTCTCCATTACTTTGCACTGTTGACCCCAGGTACCTGAACTCCTCCACCTTCTCCACCTCTTCTCCCTGCAGTCCAACCCTCACCCTGAACGACTCTGTGGTTCCTACTGCACACTTCACTGCTGTCACACTGTCCTCATACATGTCCTGCACCACCCTCACATACTTCTTTGACACACCTGACTTCCTCATACAGTACCACAACTCCTCTCTCGGCACCCTGTCGTACGCTTTCTCCAAATACACAAATACACAATGCAATTCCTTCTGTCCTTCTCTATACTTCTCCATCAACATCCTCAAAGCAAATAAGGCATCTGTGGTGCTCTTCCTCGGCATGAAACCATACTGTTGCTCAAAGATGGTCACCTCTTCTCTCAGCCTGGCTTCCACTACTCTTTCCCATAACTTCATGGTGTGACTGATCAACTTAATTCCCCTGTAGTTACTGCAGGTCTGCACATCTCCCTTATGCTTAAAGATCGGTACCAGCACACTCCTTCTCCATTTCTCAGGCATCCTCCCACCTT
This sequence comes from Silurus aristotelis, assembly GCF_946808225.1. Taxonomy (NCBI): domain Eukaryota; kingdom Metazoa; phylum Chordata; class Actinopteri; order Siluriformes; family Siluridae; genus Silurus; species Silurus aristotelis. Next base: position 2,156,057 of record NC_139580.1, read on the forward strand.
CCAGAATCTTGTTAAACAATCTGGATAAAAACTCCACTGCCAGCTCTCCTAAACATCTCCATGCTTCTACAGGTATGTCATCTGGTCCAACCGACTTTCCACTCTTCATCCTCTTAATCGCTGCTCTCAATTCCTCCTTACTAATCCTATCTACATCCTGCTTTACCAACTCCACATCATCCAACCTTCTCTCTCTTTTATTTTCCTAATTCATCAGCTGCTCAAAATATTCCCTCCACCTTCTCAACACACTCTCCTCATTAGTCAACACATTTCCCTCTCCATCCTTTATTGCTCTAACTTGCAGTACATCCTTCCCAGCTCGGTCCCTCTTCCTGGCCAATTGGTATAAATCCTTTTCTCCTTCCTTAGTGTCCAACCTCTCATACAGCTCCTCATATGCCTTTTCCTTGGCTCTCACCACATCCCTCTTCACCTGCTGCCGCATCTCCTTGTACTCCTGCCTACTTTTCTCATCACTCTGTCTATCCCACTTCTGTTTTGCCAACCTTTTTCTCCTTATGCTCTCCTGCACTTCCTCATTCCACCACCACGTCTCCTTGTCTTCCTTTCTATTTCCAGATGTCACACCAAGTACTTTTCTAGCTGCCTCCCTCATCACTCCTGCAGTAGTTTCACAATCACCCAACACCTCTTCACCACCACCGAGCCTCTGTCTGACCTCTTCCCTGAACCTCACACTACAGTCTTCCTCCTTCAGTTTCCACCATCTTATTCTTCTTTCAGTCCTCACTCTCCTCCTCTTCTTCTTCGCCTCCAAAACCATCCTACAGACCACCATCCGATGCTGTCTAGCTACACTGTCCCCTGCCAACACCTTACAGTCTCCAATCTCCTTCAGGTTGCATCTCCTGCATAGAAAATGGTCCACCTGTGTGCACCTTCCTCCACTCTTATACGTCACCCTATGATCCTCCTTCTTCTTAAAATAAGTGTTCACCACTGCCATTTCCATCCTTTTAGCAAAATCTACCACCATCTGTCCTTCCACATTCCTCTCCTTAAAACCATACCTACCCATCACCTCCTCATCACCTCTGTTCCCTTCACCTACATGCCCATTAAAGTCTGCCCCAATCACCAATCGTTCTTTCCTAGGTACACCATCTACCACTTCATCTAATTCACTCCAGAATCTTTTCTTCTCCTCCATCTCACAGCCAACTTGTGGAGCATAGGCACTGATGACATTTATCATCATCCCTTCAACTTTCAGCTTCACGTACATCACGCTATCAGAAACTCTCTTCACCTCCACTACACTCTTACTGTACTCTTCCTTCAGAATCACCCCTACACCATTTCTCTTTCCATCCACACCATGATAGAACAGTTTGAACCCACCTCCAATGCTCCTGGCCTTTCTCCCTTTCCACTTGGTCTCCTGAACACACAACATATCTACCTTTCTCCTCTCCATCATATCAGCTATCTCTCTCCCTTTACCCGTCATAGTACCAACATTTAAAGTACCAACCCGAACCTCCACTCTCCTACACTGCTACTTTTCCTGCCGTCTCTGTAGACGTCTTCCTCCTCTCCTTCTTCTCCTTCGACCAACAGTAGCCCAAATTCCACCGGTACCCTGTTGGCTAACGATACCTGTGGCGGTCGTTGTTAACCCGGGCCTCGACCGATCCGGTATGAAATTCTCATTTGTGATCCGCATATTTGATTTAGCACATGTTTTACGCTGGATGCCCTTCCTAACGCAACCCTCCCCATTTACCCGGGCTTGGGACCGGCACTAAGAGTGCACTGGCTTGTGCCTCCCTAATGGCTGGGTTACACTTCAGCCCAAATTTATTTATTTAAAAAAGTAACGGACGAACGCACCATACGGTAACGGAGTTACTTTATTTAAAAAGTAACACGTTACAGTATTAGTTACTGTCAAAAGTAACGTGTTTCTGCCCAACACTGTACATATATATATCTGCACTGCTATAGCCTTTATATTTATTCAAGTGCTGTACATATGCTACATATTTATCTGCACTCTTTGCATGTATGCTACTTTTTGCACTTCTGGTAGATGCCAAAAAGCATTTTGTTGCTGTTTAGCTGTACAATGCAATGACAATAAAGTTCTATCTATCTACCTACCTACCTACCTACCTACCTACCTACCTACCTACCTACCTACCTACCTACCTACCTACCTATCTACCTATCTACCTATCTACCTATCTATCTATCATGATGTGAGGTCCAGTTACCAGTGTGACACTAAAACAGGTAGTAGTAATAAATACTTTTTACTGAAGTACATGTCCGAGCCAAAACTTCTTTACTTTCACTTGAGTAAAAAAGTATAATCAGTACTTCAACTTTTCCCACGAGTATTTAAAACATGAGTATCTGTACTTCTACTTAAGTAAAGGATTTGTGTACTTTTGCCACCTCTGATTAAACTGGTCACAGTTGTGTAGTTTGAAATATATTGTGGAAAAGCAAATTGTGGGAAAACCTCCGTTCTGGGAAAAAAAATTATAATGTGTACCGAGCAAAGTCATTATTTTATAAAAGAAAATAAACAGGAACATCTGATTTATGAATATACATACTGTATATATCCTGCTCTTTCTTTTTTAGTTTTAAAAACAATAAAGTGAAGAAACACATATTTTAGTTCACTCACACACACACACACACACACACACACACACACACACACACACACACACACACACACACACACATATTTGTTCATGTACAAAATATCTCATGTAGGAAAACGAAGTCATAATGTTTTATACAAGCACATAGTGGAGAACCTGAACACTGATTATACTGATCTGTAATGTAAACGTTTATAACCTCCAAAAAAAATTATTCTTGTCTCTGAAATCAATTCACTTTTTGTAAATTTTTTACCCACAGCATAACGGTGTCTTGTCAGTCCACAGATGAAGATTAATGTTTTTAAAACATCGATAAGAAGTGAAAAGTCTTACCTTGGAGAGAGAAGAAAATGTCTTGTGGCTCAGGCCATTCATTCAATGCCAGAAGATCAGCAGCATGTGGGTTTTTTTATTTTTATTTTATATGTTGGAATTGGTGGTGGTGTTGGGGGGTGTGTGTGTGCCGGTCCATTCACATCTCTCATGTAAATGTTGCTCCTCCCTGATCTGCTTTGAATTAATGTTCTGTCGTCATGCGACTCTGAAGCTCTACGTGCAGTCAGACTCATACACACTACAGTAAGAGAGAAAAAACTTCAGTTATATGACCATCTCCACCTGGTAGATCTTCAGCCAGAGCATCCTGTCTTGTTTCAGTGCACTGTTTTGTTAAGGGGGATTTTCCCTTGGCAAGTTTGGCGATCTGCTTGAAGAAGGATGGATTTGGTCGACCTCGTCAAAAAACTGAAAAGCAATTGTCTTTCTTAAAATGCTGTTTGGTTTCTATACTGGAGCCTTTAGAAATATGTTTAGAAATGTTTATTATTACTTGTTTTCTGTGACAGCAATTGACATTAATTCCACAATTTCCTATATTGAAATAGATCACTTCTCCCTAACATTCAGGTTCCTTGATTTCTCAATGTCTCAAGGAGATGTTCATGCCATGTGGTCTCTGTGACAGTCGAGATGTCAGGTTTTGTCTCCTGATACTCACATTTTAACACGTTCACATGGGCCTCAAAAGATGTTGAATCCTCCCCAACACATGTTCCCTTCATTAGAATAACAAAAACAGATAACGCTTCTACTGTGATGGATAGAGACAGATATGCAAAATGTCTAAACACTCATTAATCAACAAGATGCTTTAAATAAAATAAAAACAACACTGAACTGCATAAACAGAAAAGTAGGCAATAAAAATTTAAATGTCTGTAGTATCTGTGTTACACCGTCCTGCACTAAGTGATCATGTAAAATAATGAACAGTCAAAAATTGTTTCTGCATATGGCAGTGGACTTACAGTACATATGCTACACTCACGGGCTTCCAACACAAACTTGCAGATGCACTGGTGACTCTGGTCTGCTTTGTACAGCCAAACTTCTCTTTCACCTTTCTGACTTCACCGTCAGTGACAAGTGCTGAACGTTCTGCTTTAAATCTCTGCTTTAAGGGCATGTGCCAGGTGTGTTAGTAACATACATGTCATGATATGTGAATTGTCTGCCAATTACCAGCCTTATGCACTATAATGTGTTGTGGGGATTGAGGGGCGAGTGCAGAAATAAAGAACATGTCTGACATTTTGGTTCTCTGTGCTGGTGTCTGCTATAGTAATCGATATCAAAACATGGTGTCAGAAGTAAACTAAAATTAATTAATTAATGAAAAAAAATAAATGGAAGGTCTCAAGCCACCTGCGGGACTTGATCTGTCAAACGGTAATCTGTCGGAGAACTGGACAAAAGCCCAGATTCTGCAGATGCATGCAAACCTCGACACGTGAGACCAAGCACGTAGATTCAGTTAAACACAAGCAGACACGCAGTAATGCACCGAAAAAAAAAAAAAGTGAGTGAAAAAGACAAAGCAAGCAAGTTTAAGTGTAACAGGTGTGGAACTGAGCATGCTTCACGCAACTGTCCTGCATACAGCAAACAGTGCAAGAGCTGTGAAAAAATTTATCACTTTGCTAAAATGTGTAGATCGAAAAAAGTGCACATGGTTGATAAGGATGACGTCACAGATCAGCGTCATAGTCTGTTCGTGGGTATAGCTCTAATGCAGCCACAGACGGATGAATGGACAGCTGAATTGAAAATAGCAAGCAAGAGTGTAAAATTTAAACTGGACACTGGACACTGGAGCACAAGCCAATGTAATTCCTTACAGCTTGGTGCAAAGACTTGTAAAAAAGAACGCTCTTAGACTCACTAATGTAAAGCTGTCTACATATACAGGAGACAAAATACCTGTGAAAGGGAAGTGTAATTTGACAGTGAAATATAATGACAAAACATATGTGACATATAAGTGGAATTCATTGTGGTAACAACAGATGCTAAACCAATCCTGGGAATTCATGTGTGGCGCGAGGGAGGGGGGAGCCTAGGTGGGGGGGCTGAACAGCTCGTCACACCCAAGCTCAAATCTATCTACTTAACCAATTCGACTACGCCACCTGGGCGGGTTACACCCAGGAATTAGAAGTAAACCCCAAAGTTTATTAGATCACACAAGTTCGATTCCCTTATCAGTAAGTGTAGGAAACGTGGGCATCGTATAAAAATACATGGTTTATTGAAAACTTGGATTTAAAATAAAACAAAAAGAAAATGTTCTCACTAGTGAAAACGGTCCGATAACAATTACACAAATAACAAACATAAACAATCGGACACGAAATATTAAACAACCAATTTACACAATTTCAAAATAAGCAAAACAAAATAGAATCATTAAATACAGGGCTGGGGTTACCCACCAGAGTGATCAGCACTAATTATCAAAAAGCACACTTCCACACACAAGCCCACCTCACCAGGAACTCAGAGCACCCACTCATACACGTCAAAAAAATGTCGCACGGCAAACGTCGAAATAGCACCACCAAAGACCTTTCACCCGTGGGACCCAAGCTCCTGAAAGAAACCAAAAGCAGAATAAATCAGACAAAAAATAAAGGAAAAAGCAAATTAAGATCACAATTCCACCGTAATATGACAGACGGTCACCGAAGCACAATATGATTCACCATATACACCTCTCAAAAAGAGAAACAATGAAAAACTTTATCAAAAGTTTGAGGGAAACAAAACTAAAAAAGGAGCGGCCGCATCGTCCTTAAGCCAGCCCCGATTCTTGCATGTTGCTCGACCCCACAGTAGGCCAGACAATACCAGTTAAAAACAAATCACAAAAGCCAAACAGCAGCAGCAGAAGTCCCCTTTTTAAATAGTTTGTAAGCCGAGATTGTTCACTCGGCACGCAGCGAGGGAAAAGTCGAATCGCAGCAATAATCACCCAGGACAAAAAAAGGAGGATCCTATAATACAAACGATGATACAAGATATAAATGATATTAATAGTTGCACGAATACATGCCGTAATTCCACCTAACAAACCCAAACAACTTACCAAACGCGGATAGATGAGTTCCTGAGAATCAATTCACCGCTCAGGATACGCAGCCTTCAAATAACCTGCTGTTAAACTGAAGTTCAAGGACTGCACATTACTCACGCCACCCGACCCACGTTAAAGCTAAACATTGCTAAACAACTTCCTCATACCTGCAGGGAGGGCATTAAACAGATCCAAAACAGCATCCAACAGGGACACACACTGAAAACACAGGCTAAGGATACACAAACGAGCCATTAGTGCAACGAGCAAAGAAAAACTAATTAGTTAACGCTACATACTAACAGCACATACCTGAAATCACTATAGCAACCACAAAAGGAGAGGATACGGACGTGACGCATGCCAGTCTCTAACCAACCCGCTCTAAATAGTGCCTGCTAGCTACTGATTGGTGGTCAGGAGTGTCAATCACCACCCGCGCCTCATTCATTTGGTCACACATGCATGTGAAGAAATGAAGCTCATCAAGAGAGTGATGACATTGAACAAAGGTGACAAAATAAACATTTTCGAAGAATAGGCAGATGTTTTTGAAGGCATGGGTTGCCTAGAGGGAGAACACACAATACAAATAAACAGAACTGTGGTTCTAAAAGTACATCCACTAGGAAAATTCCTGTCACTCTGAGAGAAAAACTAAAAACAGAATTAAACAGAATGGAAAAAAATTAACGTGATAAGAAGGATTGAAGCGCCAAAGCAGTGGGTGAACCCTTTTGTAATTGTTGAAAGTCTAACGGGAAATTGAGGATCTGTTTAGACCCCCATGATCTCAATACAGCAGTGATGAGGGAACATTATCAGCTACCAACAGTAGATGAAATAACTTGCAGGCTTGTCAAAGCCAAATACTTTACAGTGCTGGATGCAAGCACAGGTTTTTGGCAACTCAAGCTAGAAACAGCACGACCACAGACTTAGGCAAGTGTTAGAGAGAGCAAGAGAAAAAAATTTTCAGACTGAATAAAGAAAAATGTAAAGCAGGTTTGGAAGAAATCAAATATCTGGGTCACATCCTCACAAAAGATGGTTTAAAGCCAGATCAAAGTAACTGCTGTCACACTGTCCTCATACATGTCCTGCACCACCCTCACATACTTCTCTGACACACCTTCCTCATACAATACCACAACTCCTCTCTCGGCACTCTGTCGTACGCTTTCTCTAAATCCACAAATACACAATGCAGCTCCTTCTGTCCTTCTCTATACTTCTCCATCAACATCCTCAAAGCAAATAAGGCATCTGTTGTGCTCTTCCTCGGCATGAAACCATCCTGCTGCACACAGATGATCACCTCTTCTCTCAGCCTGGCTTCCACTACTCTTTCACATAACTTCATGGTGTGACTGATCAACGTAATTCCCCTGTAGTTACTGCAGGTCTGCACATCTCCCTTATGCTTAAAGATCGGTACCAGCACACTCCTTCTCCATTCCTCAGGCATCCTCTCCCCTTTCAGAATCCTGTTAAACAATCTGGTTAAAAACTCCACTGCATCTCTCCTAAACATCTAAACGCTTCTACCGGTATGTCATCTGGTCCAACCGACTTTCCATTCTTCATCCTCTTAATCGCTGCTCTTACTTACTCCTTACTAATCCTATCTACATCCTGCTTTACCAACTCCACATCGTCCAACCTTCTCTCTCTCTCATTTTCCTCATTCATCAGCTGCTCAAAATACTCCCTTCATCTTCTCAACACACTCTCCTCACTAGTCAACACATTTCCCTCTCCATCCTTTATTGATCTAACTTGCAGTACATCCTTCCCAGCTCGGTCCCTCTGCTTGGCCAATCAGTATAAATCCTTTTCTCCTTCCTTAGTGTCCAACCTCTTATACAGCTCCTCATATGCCTTTTCCTTGGCTTTCGCCACATCCCTTTTTACCTGCTGCCGCATCTCCTTGTACTCCTGCCTACTTTTCTCATCACTCTGTCGATCCCACTTCTGTTTTGCCAACCTCTTTCCCCTAATGCTCTCCTGCACTTCCTCATTCCACCACCACGTCTCCTTGTCTTGCTTTCTATTTCCAGATGTCACACCAAGTACTTTTCTAGCTGCCTCCCTCATCAATCCTGCAGTAGTTGCCCAATCATCCAGCACCTCTTCACCACCACCAAGCCCCTGTCTGACCTCTTTCCTGAACCTCACACTACACTCTTCCTCTTTCAGTTTCCACCATCTTATTCTTTTTTCAATCCTTACTTTCCTCCTCTTCTTCTTCGCCTCCAAAACCATCCTACAGACCACCATCCGATGCTGTCTAGCTACACTGTCCCACCGCCAACACCTTACAGTCTCCAATCTCCTTCAGGTTGCATCTCCTACACAGAACATAATCCACCTATGTGCACCTTCCTCCACTCTTATACGTCACCCTATGATCCTCCTTCTTCTTAAAATACGTGTTCACCACTGCCATTTCCATCCTTTTAGCAAAATCTACCACCATCTGCCCTTCCACATTCCTCTCCTTAAAACCATACCTACCCATCACCTCCTCATCACCTCTGTTCCCTTCACCTACATGCCCATTAAAGTCTGCCCCAATCACCAATCGTTCTTTCCTAGGTACACCATCTACCACTTTATCTAATTCACTCCAGAATCTTTCCTTCTCCTCCATCTCACAGCCAACTTGTGGAGCATAGGCACTGATGACATTTATCATCATCCCTTCAACTTCCAGCTTCACGTACATCATGCTATCAGAAACTCTCTTCACCTCCACTACACTCTTACTGTACTCTTCCTTCAGAATCACCCCTACACCATTTCTCTTCCCATCCACACCATGATAAAACAGTTTAAACCCACCTCCAATGTTCCTGGCCTTACTACCTTTCCACTTGGTCTCCTGAACACACAGCATATCTACCTCTCTCCTCTCCATCATATCAGCTATCTCTCTCCCTTTACCAGTCATAGTACCAACATTTAAAGTACCAAACCGAACCTCTACTCTCCTACACTGCTACTTTTCCTGCCGTCTCTGTAGACGTCTTCCTCCTCTCCTTCTCCTCCTTCGGCCAACAGTAGCCCAATTTCCACCGGTACCCTGTCGGCTAACGATACCTGTGGCGGTCGTTGTTAACCCGGGCCTCGACCGATCCGGTATGAAATTCTCATTTGTGATCCGCATATTTGATTTGGCACATGTTTTACGCTGGATGCCCTTCCTAACGCAACCCTACCCATTTACCCGGGCTTGGGACCGGCACTAAGAGTGCACTGGCTTGTGCCCCTCTAATGGCTGGTTTTTTATATATATATATATATATAATATTTAATAATTTATTTGTTTTCATTTGTTTGTTTATTTGTTTTAATTAATTATTTTATTTCTGAAAGTTTTTTTCCATTTTGTAATTTAAGTATTTTGTGTCATTTATAATGATTAAATTCTAAGCAATTTCCTATAATGTGTTATTTTATCATAATTTTTTTTTAATATTTGTTATTTCTGAAACTGAGCCAGACAATGTTTACCTATTTGTTAATCAAATAAAACACACAACAATTTAATTCAGTCTTTAAACGACTAATTAAACGGAGTTTTTTATGTATTTATATACACCAAAGACTTAGACTCCCTGTGTTCTACCACCGGTCACAAATGTGACCAGAGATAAAACACATTTTTCATGGTCTTTTCAAATATTTTTTTACTTTATTGACAATGATTGTTTAATATACTTACAAATACAACACAAATTCATATGTCATCTTTGGGAAAAATTTGTGATTAAATGGGTTAAGCTCATGCTCAAGAAAGCTAAATCTAAAAGGAAAGATCCATATCTCTCTACTGAATTTGAGGAGCACCCCTATTGAGGATATAAGTGCATCACCAGCTCAACTGCTGATGGGTCGATGAGTGAGAACTAGACTTCCGATTACATCTTATTTTCTGAAATCGGAAACAGTGACCACTGCAGTACAACAACTGCTGGAGATGAGGCAAAGGAAGCAAAAAGAACACTTTGACCAAGGATCCAAAGCACTTCCAAGACTCAACATTGGTAATAACATCAGGATCTGGCAGGATGACACTTGGAATCCAGGTCAGGTAACAGGACTCGATGAACAGCTGAGATCCTATGTTGTCCGGACGCCAGATGGACAGGTGTATAGAAGGAACAGAAAGTTTTGAATACAACCAAAAGAACAGAGTCACAAGACATACAAAGACATAGATCAAGAAACTATTAACAGGCAGAGTGTAACTAACGACACACAGGAAGAATATCAGCACTCAAAACCAAAAACCGGAAAGAGATCTAAAGTCTTCAAGTTTCCCTGTTAAGACTGCAAGTGGCCGAGTTGTCACTAAGCCACAGCTGCTGATTGAGGAGTAGCTGTATAGAATATTCATGGCCTATGTTTATAGTGGTTCATGTTAATGTCACTAAAAAAAAAAAAATTAAAAAAGAGGACAAAGGGAAATGTGGCCTGTTGAAATATGCTGTCATTTCACGCTGGTATGACATTTTGTTTAGAGTGATAGGCTTTACACAGTGCTGTAATAGTTCTGTTGTTATTTGTGGTGTTAAAAAAAAAAAAAAAGAAAAAAAGGGTGATTACCAGCCTTATGCACTATCATGTGTTGTGGGGATTGGGGCGGGGCGAGTGCAGAAATAAAGATCATGTCTGACATTTTGGTTCTCTGTGCTGGTGTCTGCTACAATAATCGATATCAAAACAATACACACACTTAACGGTTCACCATTTTCCAGCAAGTAAAGCTAAAGTAATAATATCTTGAGATTATGGTGAGATTATGGAGATAGAGAAAACCAGTGAATTAAAAACTATGCAACTATGCAACTCAGGCCACCAGTGACTCTCACACAAACATCGACTGCTACACCTCCTCTGTACTGGATTACATCAGTTCGACCATAGACAGTGTTACTACCCAGAAACAGATCATCACATACCAAAATTAGAAGCCATGGATGAACAAGGAGGTGCGCCTCCTGCTGAAGGCACACACTACTCCCTTCAGGTCAGGCGACGCTCAGGCCTACAGCACATCCAGAGCTAACCTGAAGAGGGGCATCAAAGAGGCCAAGCACTGCTACAAGCAAAAGATAAAGGAGCATTTTTCCAACTCTGACCCTCGACGCATGTGGCAAGGCATCCAGGCCATCAGTGATTACAAATCCTCCCACTCCACCCCCGCTGCCACTGATGTCCTCTTCTTGAATGAGCTTAATGACTTCTATGCTCGGTTTGAGAGAGACAACAAAGAAACTGCCACAAACCTCAAACTCTCGGCTGATTACACTCCAATCACACTCTCCTCCACAGATGTCTGCAATGCACTGTGCCGAATCAGCGCACACAAAGCCGCTGGACCAGACAACATCCCTGGACGCGTACTCAGGGCATGTGCGGAGCAGCTCGCTGGGGTCTTTACTGACATCAACTTGTCTCTTGCCCAAGCAGCTGTTCCCACTTGCTTTAAATGCACCTCCATTGTGCCAGTGCCAAAACACTCCAACCCAACGTGCCTAGTGACTACCGCCCTGTAGCACTGACACCCATTGTCTTGAAGTGCTTTGAGCGGCTGGTTCTGGCACACCTGAAGGACTCTTTGCCATCCACATTAGACCCTCACCAGTTTGCCTACCACAGCAATAGGAGCACAGAAGATGCAGCTTCCACTCTGTGCTCACACACTTGGATAATAAGAACACTTATGCACGTATGCTGTTTGTTGACTTTAGCTCAGCATTATCCCATTATTCCATCCAAGTTAATATCCAAAATTGTAGATCTGGGCATTAACACCTCCACCTGCAACTGGATCATGGACTTTCTGACCAACAGACCCCAGCAGGTTCAATCTGGCTCTATCTGCTCCAACACCATCACACTCAACATTGGTGTACCACAGGGCTGTGTGCTGAGCCCCTTCCTCTACTCCCTCTTCACCTCCAACTGCAGGCCTGTGAATGGATCTAACTCCATCATCAAGTTTGCAGATGACACTACCGTGATCGGTCTCATCACCAACAATGATAAGCCTACAGGGAGGAGATCCAGCACCTAGCCACATGGTGCAACAATAACCTGCTCCTTAACACCTCCAAGACAAAGGAGCACATTGTGGACTTCAGGAAAGAGTCAAGAGGCACACGACACCACCCACATCAATGGGATGGCTGTTGAGCGGATCTCCAGTTTCAAGTTCCTGGGGATCCACATCTCGGCGGACCTGTCCTGGACTATCAACACCTCCAGCCTGGTCAAGAAAGATCACCAGCGCCTCTTTTTCCTGAGGACACTAAAGAAAAATCACCTCTCCTCGGATATCCTGGTGGACTTCTATCGGTATATCATGTTCATAGTACATATATATTCATTTGTATATTATATTAATAATACATATATTTAAATCAACAGATATACAGATATTCATCTGTATATTATATTCATAGTACATATACATCTGTAAATTACTGTTTATAGTCCCATATTACCATTCTATTTAACTTATGTAAATCATGTAAAAACTGTATATCCTGCACTTTCTGTTATTGCACTCTAGTTAGACCCAAACTGCATTTTGTTGCCTTGTACTTGTACATGTGTAATGACATTAAAGTTAAATCTAATCTAATCTAAAACTATGTCCTTGCCTTCATGATCTCTCAGGAAAAGCAACTTCACAATCAGTGACTTGGCAACTTGAATATACTCTGCATTAGTTGGATACCTACAGTAGCACAAAGTCAGAAACATACACTAAATCAGTCTCTTGGTTTTGTCTAAAAGTTGTAGAAATATAAGTAGTAATTATAATACTTACAGAGTGCATTCTGCCATCATCTCATACAGCATTGTGATTATTTTGTTGCGTACTTTTGGCACTCCTGGTCCCTTGGCATTAGCCTCACCTGGACATCTCTGGAAAAGACCATTACAATGTGTAGTCCCCTGTGAGCTGCTTCACCACTGCAATACAACATCATTACATCAGTAACCAACCTTTATTGTACAGCCAGGCTACACATTAAATACACCAATCATTATCTATAATATAATTATAAAATATTACTTTTCTTATAATAATGTTCAAGTTGATAATGCTGTCTTTACCTTGGATGTGTGGAAGGATTAGACTGGGGTCATGAAAAAAACAGGTTGCACTGCACAAGTCTGCAGGGGCTTTAATTAATAGCTAAAGTTAACAGTAGCATTAACAGAAACATCAAGATCCAGTTACTTACCCCTGAATTTCCTCGTCTCCTCTTTGGCAACTTGTATATCAGCTTTAATTATTTTCTGAATCAATCCACCGTGAACAAACTCGACAAAGAAGAACAAACCCACGTTTTCTCTCAATTATCTTTTGCATGGAAGAAAATGCTATACGGAATATGGTAGAAAATTCCCCCCTTCTAAATTAAACAGCCAGTCGCTGATTAGTAAATTCTTTACATCCTTATAGTTGCAGCTAAAATCTCCGGTTGCTGTGGCACACAATCAGTGTTCTTTCATGAAAATGATGAGAGAATGAGAAGCCAATTTTACACAACAGTGATGTCTGTAAATAATTTTTATTTTTATTTTTTGGTAAATCTGCTGTTCACACAAGAATATCAAAATCAATTGTAATAGTTTTTTTTAAAGTTCCTGTTCACATTTATTTGTATTTAATTCTTTAGTAGTGTGTGGGAAGGGCTGAAGAGGGATGGAAGTGTGTAAATGACTGAAGAATTAATGGACGATTTTGAAATGAACAGAGGGTTAAAACAGTTATATTTATTAGTGTGTGATGTTTATATTTAATATTTTAATCAATTTATTACATTTTTCTCGAATGTCGTAGTGTTCAATGATTATCCATAGATATGACCATTCACTAGAGATTCCCTCGAGATATAGTCAAAATCACAAACATCTTTTTTTATTTTATTTAAACGAATAATAAATTGCTGCCTGGTGCATTTATAATTAAATCTCTAACCGTTCCAAGGTTGTCCCATGTGTACCTTCCTACGATTGCCCAATTCTGTGTTGTATATCGATGATTCTATATAAATGAATGTTAATTCTATTTACTATTGTCTTTGTGAGAATTTTATAGTTTATGCTCATAAGACTAATTTGTCTCCAGTCATCTAATTCACACTTATCTCCTTTTTTTGTGAATTATAATATGTTTGTAAAATGAATTGGGAAACACTCCTGTATTTTTCCTTCATTATTTACTTCAGTTAACAGGTTGATGATTTCCCTAATGTGTGTGTCAGGGTGCGGACCACGAACCGAAAGCAGAAGTAACTCTATCATGCTTTATTTACCACACAAACACAAACAAGTCATGAAAAGTTACGACCCGACAATAATCAACAGAACGGAAAGTAATCCACAGAACAAAAAGTAATCCACAGAACTGGAACATAATCCACAGAACCAGCAGGGAATGCTGGTAGCCTTGAGCAAGGTCAGTGTCCGTATCCATATAGTAGGTCCGACACGAGTGAGATGGGAACGAGTGCTTATATAGCGAAAACGTTGACGAGAGACACCTGTCTCTCGTTAATGCCGAGAGCGTCAGAGCGAGGCAGCGTGACAGCTACCAAGGGGGGCGTGGCAAGTGGATCCCTGACATTGCCCCCCCCCCGCCTTTTCCAGGAGCGGCACCTGACGCCCCAAAACCACCCACACCAGGCGGGCCAGGGCACTCTGAGGATGGCCCCGCCAACCGTCCAGGGTCGAAGGAGGAGACCTGGAACGCACCGTCAAGAAACCAGGGAAGGTTGGAAAGGACCCGAGGCGGAGCGACGTCCCCTGTGGATGCCTGGAGTGGCGTGATGCCCTCTGCGAGGAACTGGAACAGAGCGACGTCCTTGCCGAAGACCGGTGGCTGAGCGATGTCCTCGGCAGGGATCTGGGACAGAGCGATGCCCACTATGGAGTTCTGGAACAAGGCGGCATCCTCTGTGGAGGCCTGGAGTGGAGTGAAGTCCACCATGAAGGTCCGGAACGGAACGGCGCCCTTGGCGGAGATCAGGGGCAGAGCGACGTCCTCGGTGGAGCTTACGAGCTGGACGACCCCCTGGGCTGAGATCGGATGCGGAGAGATCCCCTCGGCAGAGATCGGATGCGGAGAGACACCCTCGGTGGAGATCAGGGGTGGAGCGATGTCCTCGGCAGAGATAAGCGGTTGAGCGATGTTCTTGGCAGAAATCGGGGCCCTAGCGATGCCCTAGCGGAGACCCACTGCAGGGTCCAAAGGCCGTGCAATGCCCACAGCGGGGTCCAGAGGCCGTGCAATGCCTTGGAGCAGAAACAGGGGTCAGACAGTGCGCTCTGTAAACCTGATAGAAGTTCACTTTTTGTCTTGTTGAATAAACAAGACATTTCAAGTTTAATGTACTTAAGATTTTGACAGTATTTAATTACAAATATTCAGTTTATAATGCAATTTTAAGCCGCGCTGGCATGCTCAGGAGCATGCTCAGGAGATCCACAAGGAGCAGCACAGAGCTTTCAGGGGAAATCCGAAGCAGAGTTCCGATCTATCCCGGTAGGGATCGCGGTATGGCGATCCCGTCGGTCGGACCTTTTGTCAGGGTGCGGACCACGAGCCGAAAGCGGAAGTAACTCTATCATGCTTTATTTACCACACAAACACACAGAAGTCATGAAGAGTTACGACCCGACAATAATCCACAGAACACAAAGTAATCCACTGAACTGGAACGTAATCAACAGAACCAGCAGAACGGGTTTGGGACCAGCACTAAAAGCAATTAACCGGTTGAATTCTTGAAGCAAAAAAGCATTTGACATCAGGAAAGTGTCAAAATTTAACAATTGGTGTATGAACATGTGACTATCATTTATCGATACTCATTTTATTAGAAATAATGCAAACATTTCACTTTTTTTTTCTCTAAAAAAGTGCTGGTCAGCTGGTCAAGTCCTGGAGCTTTATTGATCACATCCTGTTTTCTTAAGAACAGAGTCATGTCCATCTTCTGGTCATCAATTGCTGTCTGATCTATTAATTGCTCTCTGAGCATTTCAAGACTGGAAGCATCCTGGAATAACATATCTCTTTGCAGGCAGGTGACCTCTGAACGCAATTTATCCACTGCAAATCATCCAAAGTGTAGTTGCATGACTTGTGTTTAACCTGCACAAGTTCTCCCATACCACCACACTGCTGCATTCCCTCTACTCTGCACTCACACATCAGATTCAAAACACTGACGCTTGCCTACAAAACTAAATATGGACCAGCACCCTCTTACCTCAAAGCTCTGATCACTCCTCATTTTGCACCACTCTGCCTGAGATCTTCCAGCACTCCTCGACTGGGAAGTTCATCAAGACTCTTCTCTGTTCTGGCACTGAGGTGGTAGAATAAACTTCCACTAAATGTCTGAACAGCTGAGGTGAAGACCAACTACTTCCTGAAACAAAGACTTAAATGTATTTATTTATTTATTTATTTATTTAAAAGCATGCTACAATTCCTCTCCAGTGAGTTCTAGGCTGATGGTATCTTAAGTTTGTAATTAGTGTTGATTTATTCATTGATGGAAACTCAAAGCATTTTGTATGTCGGATTCACATATAACCTTTTTGAAAAACTTGGGTTTTGATTCAAAACACATTGTCCAGACTTCAGTAAGTGGACCATGTTCCCTAATCAGTTCAGAGTAGTGTTTAATGTAGTGGTGTTTTGGTCGTAGTGTAAAGTCAGGGAAGGTTGATAGCAGAAGGTTTCTATGCTCTGACACTTTGTAGTTAAAGATGTATAATAACTCTTCAGTAGACTGAGGTGCCATAATCAATGCAACGTCCTTGATGAGCAGGAGAACTTCCCATACGTAGGAATGTTATGGTTCCTCAGGGTGTGTGTGTGTGTGTGTGTGTGTGTGTGTGTGTGTGTGTGTGTGTGTGTGTGTGTATATTTGTGTTTGTCTTTTTAACATCTGCAGCAGATAGAAACAGGAATGAGTTCACTATCAAAAGCTACACTCGTTGGTGTGTTCCATAACGCTATGAGAACATTGTTTGGTTGACCGGTTATGAAGCGTGTGTGAGAGAGTTATAGAGAGGTGTGTGTCTTTCCAAATCATGTCCAATCAATACAAGTACAAGTGTGACTTTTAATAGTGCACTTTAATCTAGGTGTAGAAACAACTCAAGTGAAGTCAGGTCAAGACCTTTTATTGTCATTTTAACCATATATAGCTGACGCAATACACAGTGAAATGAGAGAACGTTCCTCCAGAGCCCTGGTGCTACATTTAACAACTTAAAGCTACATAACAGAAAGAAAAAAAAAATCTAAGGACTAGTAAGTGTCCTCCCCACATAAAGTGCAACCTGGTGCAAACAGACAGACAGTGTAAGACAACAGTCTTGGTCCTGCCTCAAATTGATTACCTCATGGCTGAAGCCTCTTTAAGGAAGAGGAAGAGAAGCAACCGGGAGAGTTGTAGTGGAGTTGGTGTGGTGTGGTATTGGAGTTGGTGTGGTGTGGTAGTGGAGTTGGTGTGGTGTTGTAGTGGAGTTGGTGTTGTAGTGGAGTTGGTGTGGTAGTGGAGTTGTTTGGCTTAGTGATATATGTTTGTGCTGGTTTTTGTCTTTGGCCTGTATTTTGACCCTGAACTTTGTTTGCCCTTTTTTTACTTGGTTTACCATTTACCATAGATACCACTGTACAAATAGCACTTAGACTGGGAAGGAAGCTTCTAAACTCAGATATTTTTGTTTATTATTTTGGCCTTGGCCCACCCTGAAGACAAGCCATTGGACAGTTGTGTGTGTATATATGTGTAAATAATTCCACTTGTCATATCAATATACTAACACCTTGTGTATCAAAATGTGGTTTGTATTTTTCCAAAAAGATATCCAATCTTTTGAATTCTGAGCTAGTTACTCTGTGCAACCTAACCCTGGACTGGGCAAAACCAATAAAAAATACAATTGTGCCCCTTTATTAATATCTATATTTGTATTTTTTTCACTTTATCTGTTAATTCTAAATATTTTTTTGATCAGAAGAAATCTATATATATATAAAGCTCAAATACCACTGACTGACTCACTCATTCATCACGAAATCTCAAAAACCACTGCACGGATTGCAATGAAATTTGGAACATACCTTCCTCTTGGGTCTTAGGTGCTCACTAAGAAAGGGTTTTAAAAAATTCCCCCTGGATCGCGGCTAACTCGCGGAAAACGCGATTTCTCACGCATTGTAAACTCTTCGAAATAACATTACGGATCCTAATGAAACTTACTACATTGTTGCTCATTAGATGTTAGATGCACGAAAAAAAAAATTTTCTAAGTAGTTTGCCCTGTATCGCTACTACAAAGGGGTAGTACGTTATTTGTTGACGTTACATTCTGATCTCTGATCATCCAGTCCTGCTCAGTGCTTACTGCTTATTGCCATATTGCTTGGCGTTCTGCCTTCCGTTGGGAAGCACGAGTACTTTCAGCTAGTAGATTATAGATTTCTTAATCTTATCTGATGCACTATGACTTTTATATTTTATGTTTCATAATTTACTCACTGTCAAGTTTTACAATGTTGTTAGTTGGTGTTTGTTAGTGTTTGTATCCTCCACAAGTTCCACCACAAAGGATCTGTAGAAAGTGTGATCAGTGATTCTGACGTCCTTCAACACCAAAGAACAGTTTCCTTTATGCAGCCTGTCCTCAGTAACGTCCACACGTCCTTCATATCCTGCACCCTCATGTGTACCATCAAAGCTTCATTCAAATACAACCTTATTATCAGCACACCACCAAACATGTGGAGTTTTGCTGAAGACTTTACTCAGGGTACATGGCAGGAGAGCTGTGGAACCCACATGAGCTTCTACAGTAATGGGAGGATCTGCACTGATGGAGTCTGTGGGGGGAAACATTACAATCTACATGATTTGGAGCATTTTATAAAAATTGTAGCATATTGTAATGAATGTTAGGACACTTGTGTGTTGTTGGACTTGAACCAGGTCACTCACCCACACAGACAGAGAGCCAGAAGATGGAAATAGAAAGGAGGATCATGATGCCTGGAAGACTCGTGTGGAGTTTTTACAGATTTCCTGATACAAACACAAACAAAGGCAGATTATTAAACACATTGTATATAACTCTAAGATCAGTATTGATGAAAAAATAAATGTAGTAGATGCTGAGGTAATCTCTGTGTCGCTTGTCTGGTAGCGGAGCATGCTAGGTTGGTTCCCGAGGGACATGTGAGTGCTCCGCTCCCAGTGAACACTCTTTGAGGAGGTTCATAGTTCTGGCCCCGCTTTAGCTAAAGGATTGCGCCGTTTGATGACCTGGAGCTCGCAGCCAATCCAGCATTCCAACAGTCCCCTTTGGTTTGGGGGAAGCCTTATTCAGTCTGGCCCTCAAAAAAATGTTTATGGAACGATTCCCTGGGTTGTACAGATGTTTGCTCTGGCTCTCCTCAATTGCTGCGTCTTCTCTTAAAAAAAACCCGGGGGCGCTGCTCACCAAGTCCTACGGGAGTTATATGTGGGAGACTCATTGGGTGGCCAGGAAGCCAGAGCTTTGCTGTGCAACAAACTTCTTAGATCTCAGGGCATCTAAAGAGACCGCTAGGGCAATTGGCCGGTCAATTGCCACATTTTTCATGTCTTTATATTGCCTCTTGATTTCTGTTAACTTCCATAATATTCTTTCTTTTCTATCTTTTTTTCTGAATGTATTTTTTCTGTTTATAAGAACAAAGAAATGCATACAGGTTTGTAATGACATGAAGGTGAAGAAATGATGACAGAATCTTCATTTCTGGGTAAAACATTTGTGTTCATTCAGACCAGTTTAGACTGACAGCTGTAATACATTTAATTATTATGTATTTATAATTACATATGTGTACAAAGATTTTATTGTGAAAAATGAATTCTTTAAAGAGATGAGAAGTCATCTGGAAGACCAGTTCAAAACAGGGGGAAAAATGCTTCCGATGCTGTACATTTTGATTTTCTTACCAGTCAGCAATGTTGAGCGACGGTTTAACAGCAGAAATTTGCTTGCAATTTTTTTCTCCTTCCTTTTTGTTTTTATGTCACAAGTAAAACTCAAAGTGCAGCTGCTGTTGTAATGAGAGACCAACTTAAAGGAGCCTTTCCAAATTAACATAGAAATAAAATTGTCATAGAAATAAAATTGACAGAGAAAAAAAAACATTTCATTAAGAGTTTGTAAACTAAAAATGAAGAGAAGCAAAAACTTTTTACTGACTGAACTTCTGACTTCTCCTTTTCTTTTTTTTTGAGTTTCTTGGGGAAAATGTCTTAGACGCCTGGAAAAGAGACTTGTCTTAAAGCTAAAGTTCAGGGCAAAGTTCCAGAATGCTGTGTGATGCCACTCTGTGCCAAACCCTGACTCACGTTTCCTGTGCTGAGAACAGATTCAGCAAATCCAGGAATTGCAGCAGAGTACAGAGACATCAGTGATGGACAGTAATAAAGTAAATATAATGTTACTGTATTCAAGTAGCTTTTTCTTTTATCTGTACTTTACTGAAGTGTTTCCATTTAGGAAAACTTTAACTTCACTACATTTCAAACTCAAATAGTGTACATATTTATATTATATATATATGTATATTTTACTTAACTACATTTTGCAAAATCAATCGTTCTTTTTTATTTATGAGTTTATTTTTATTTAAAAACTTTTGTTAATTGTGTAGTGAGTAAAGTTTTAAGAGCTGGAGAGAACAACCCGAGAACATCACCCCCGATTTAGAGTCGGAGTACAGGAGAGTCTGTGCAGCGGGAGTGTGTGTGTGTGTGTGTGTGTGTGTGTGTGTGTGTGTGTGTGTGTGTGTGTGTGTGTGTGTGTGTGAGTGTGAGAGAGAGAAAGAGAGAGAGAGAGAGATTATGGCTACAGTAACATTATAGTAATAATACATTATAGCACTTTGAATAATTTACATATTGAACATTTGGCAAAAAAACTTTTGTACTTTTACTCAAGTGAAACTTTAACTTTTACTGGAGTGATAATACATAGCCCTCAGAGTACTGACTGCATCTCTACTTTAACTCTACATGCGTTGTGTATTTTATCCACCACTGAGGGCCTTAATGTTACATGGTGTGTAGTTTGACTAGTGAAATGCCGCATACTTCTGACAAACCCAACAGTAGTTATATCTTTTTAGGATCTTGCAGTCTCCTGATTCCTCGTCTCGCTTGGGTTAATTTTTTCATGCTGCCTTAGCCAAGGGGTGATTAGTCAGGGGATTGTTGGCAAAAGCAGCTGTGTGCTGTGAGAGAAGTTACACACCCACACGTCTGGAAGCAAAACATGAACTTTGCTTCATATTTAAATGACAAATGTGGAAAATACTGTGGTTGCACTCTAGCGAGCATGAAAATGGTCCCAGTATTAATACTAGTGCTGCAGCAGAGTGCAGTGTAGTTTACAGTGTAGCATTAGAAGTAACGAACTGCAGTTATTCTCTACTTTATTGATAAATCTCTCCATTTCTAAAAGTGACCAGTTACAGATAATCCTTTGTCGCTCCACATTCATCAGGTCACTCGGCTGAAAGTTTGCCAACTTTTAGCTCCACATACATAACGTGGATGTCCAGGACCAGAGAGCTGAGAGCAAAGGAGATCGATGTACGTACACTTCAAGGCTCTTCTCTGTTCTGGCACCGAGGTGGTGGAATGAACTTCCCCTAGATGTCTGTACAGCGGAGTCCCTGACTATCTACTACTAAGACCTACCTTTTCCTAAAACACCTAAATTAGCACTTTCCAAGTTTGCTTTGTAGAATTCAAGAGTTATATTTATATTAAGTTTGTAATCTGGCGTACCAGTGTAGATTTATTCATTGCTAGAGACTCAAAGCACTTTTGTACGTCGCTCTGGATAAGGGCGTCTGCTAAATGCAGCAAATGTAAATGTAAATGTAAATGTCTCATCACTTTATGCCCAGCATGGAGATTAAAAGTAATCATAGAGCCGTAATAACAGCTATGTTACAAAAGCATGTTGTCCACATTAATCAACCTAATTTTCCACATGAACAATATACTTCTATATGAATGTTTTCGTCTTTGGCTTTTTTTCCCTTTAAAAATGTACTTTTTTTTAAACATTTATCAACTACAACCAACTTGAAAATGTCAATAAATAAGTCATATTGTATCACTGTCAGGAATCCACCTGCCACGCCCCCTTCGGCGGCTGTCATTGCCTCCGCTTTCTCCAAAGCTCCGGGCTTCAATCATGCACACCTGGGGCTCGTTATTCACTCATGTTTATGGACTGCCTCTCACCAGTTCGGGACTGTGTGCGCCGTGCTCCCGGAGCGCACCACCGGATTGTATTTACAGACTGCCTCTTGCCAGTTCGGGACTGTGTGCGCCGCGCTCCCGGAGCGCACCACCGGATTATCCCTATCACTACGGGTATTTTGTGTTGGCTCTGCCGTTTTGTTAATAAATCTCTGTTGGCTGTTACTTCGGCTTCCCCCTCCGTATCTTCGCATGACAAAAAAACATTTAAGAATTACTACTTAATAAAAGTTTCATCACTGCTTCATTATATAAAAAAGAACATTTCATTAAGAGTTTGTAAACTTAAAATTAGGAGAAGCAAATACTTTTTACTTTTAACTTCTGACTTCTCTTTTTCTTTTTTACAAAAGTTTCTTACAAAAAATGTCTCAGACACCTGGAAAAGAGTTTTGATTTAAAGCTGAAGTTCAGGATTCCAGGACGTTTCCTGTGCTGATAACAGATTCAGAAAAAAAGTGAACAATTACAAATAACAATTTGTCTCCTTCCACATTCATTAGGCCGCTCGACTGAATGTTTGCCAACTTTTAACTTCTCATAAATCAGACGTCTAGGACCAGAGTGCTAAGAGCAAAGTTCAAGTCAAGTTTATTCCTACAGTGGGGAAAAAAAGTTAGCCACTAATTGTGCAAGTTCTCCCACTTAAAAAGATGCGAGAGGCCTGTAATTTTTATCATATGTACACTTCAACTATGAGAGACAAAATGAGAAAAGAAATGCAGAAAATCACATTGTCTGATTTTTAAAGAATTTATTTGCAAATGATGGTGGAAAATAAGTATTTGGTCACCTACAAAAAAGCAAGATTTCTGGCTCTCACATACCTGTAACTTCTTCTTTAGAGGCTCCTCTGTCCTCCACTTGTTTGTCTTGTTTTTCCTGGGAGTTCCGTGTTTGTATTTCTCTCTGCGCTTTCAACTCATCCGAGGTAAATTCCCAGGTGGAACTTAACTCTCCCAGCACATCAACTCCGTGTGTTTCTCTGCCCAGGCCCAGCGCACTTACAACGCGGCCCGCCCAGGTATCGTTCACTCCGGCACCGGTGCACCACGGACCTTGGATGCGGCAGCAGCGGAAGCCGCGAGCCAAGCCCCGGTCGAGGACGTCTCCCCTGCCACCACCGGCCTTCGAGATCTCGACCGAGAACCGCTTCGCCCCTCTCCGCGAGACGGAACGCAATACCGTGAGTCTTGGAGATTCCATCGTCCAGCATGTCCGCGCTACCGGAGACAAAGGTAAGGTGCACACTCGCTGTTTTCCTGGTGCTCGTGTTCTTGATGTCGCTGCGCAGGTACCCGCGATCCTGAAGGAGAACTTCGGAGCGGTTGTTCTCCATGCCGGAACGAACGACACCAGGCTGAGGCAAACAGAGATCTTAAAAAGGGACTTCAGGATCCTGGTGGAGACGGTACGCAGCACATCACCCACAACGAGGATCATCGTGTCAGGACCTCTTCCCACTTACCAGCGAGGGGCTGAGAAGTTTAGTAGACTTTTAGCACTAAATGAATGGTTACAGTCATGGTGTCGAGAGCACAAACTTCTCTTTGTTAATGACTGGAACTGTTTCTGGGAGCGTCCTAGGTTCTTCCGCCCGGATGGCCTGCACCCCAGCAGAGTTGGAGCAGCAGTGCTATCAGATAACATCTCTAGGATTCTTCACATCATCTGACTGGTAAGACATCAGGAAACCTTCAACTATGAGAGCACGCATGCAACAGACCAAATAGTTACAAGTTCACACACAGCCCAGTTTATAGAAACCGTATCTATTCCTCGGGTAGTAAAACCAAGAATTACATACACAATATCCAGAAATAATCTTATTACAGTTAAAACTGAAAAATGCCAGATAAGCAAACACCAAAAAGTTCTAAAGTTTGGTCTTTTAAACATTAGATCACTTGCACCCAAAGCACTGATTGTAAATGAGATGATCACAGATAATAATCTCTCAGCACTCTGTCTCACTGAGACCTGGATTAAACCAGGTGATTATATGGGTCTAAACGAGTCGACACCGTCAGGATATGTTTATAAGCATGAGCCCCGTCAGACTGGTCGTGGGGGGGGTGTAGGAACCATTTATAGTGCCTCTCTTAATGTCAGTCAGAGATTAGGATTAGGCTTTTAATCATTTGAAGTGCCCATTCTTAAAGTTGTACTTTCAGACATACATAGAAAACTCGCTCTGGTCACCGTGTACAGACCCCCAGGACCCTACGCTGATTTTCTTCAAGAGTTTGCTTGTTTTCTATCAGACCTCTTGATTAATTTTGATAAAGTGCTGCTTGTAGGATATTTTAATAATCATGTAGATGATGTAAACGATGCTCTAGGATTATCATTTGTGGATTTATTAAACTCTTATGGGGTTAAACAAAACGTCACCAGACCAACCCACCGTTTTAACCACACACTAGACTTAATAATATCCCATGGAGCAGACGTCACTGATATAGATATTTTACCTCAGAGTGATGACATCACAGACCATTATCTTATACTGTACACACTACCGGTAGAGCAGATTAGCCGTGTTTCACCACGCTATCGACTTGGTAGGACTATTGTTCAGACCACTAAGGACAGATTCATAAATAACCTGCCTGATTTATCTCAATTTCTCACTAAACCCATAACTGCTAATAATCTTGATGACATGGCAAACAACATAGACCTTATCCACACTAGCACATTAGACACCGTTGCCCCCATCCGGTTAAAAAAG
This sequence comes from Silurus aristotelis, assembly GCF_946808225.1. NCBI lineage: Eukaryota > Metazoa > Chordata > Actinopteri > Siluriformes > Siluridae > Silurus > Silurus aristotelis. Next base: position 2,181,224 of record NC_139580.1, read on the forward strand.
GTTAGAGAACAAGAACCTGCACCTTGGTATAATAGTCATACGCATGCTCTCAAGAGAACAACACGTAATCTGGAGAGAAAATGGAGGAAAACTAAATTGGAGGTATTTAGAATTGCGTATAAAGACAGTATGCTCAGCTACAGACAGGCGCTTAAAGCTGCTAGAGCTGAACACCTGAGCAAACTCATAAAAAAAATTACAAAAACAATCCAAGGTTCCTTTTCAGTACAGTAGCTAAACTAAATACAAATCAGGGATCTGAAAAATGTGTTCCATCACAGTTTAGTAGTGAGGAATTTATGAATTTCTTCACTGAAAAAATAGATAACATTAGAAAAACAATTGTGGCAGTTCAACCTCTGACAGCATCTCCCGACACAATCGTACTTACAACCCCACAACTACACTGTTTTACATGTATAGGACAGGAAGAGCTGTATGATGTTATTATCAAAGCTAAATCAACAACATGTCAGTTAGATCCAATTCCAACAAATCTACTAAAGGAAGTGTTATATACAGCTGGTGAGCCTCTTCTGAATATTATTAACTCCTCACTATCTTTAGGTCATGTCCCTAAATCCCTCAAGCTAGCAGTTATTAAGCCCCTCATTAAAAAACCTAATCTGGATCCGAACACGCTATTGAATTACAGACCCATTTCAAATCTCCCATTTATGTCTAAGATTTTAGAAAAGATTGTCGCTGCCCAGTTCTGTTCCCACTTGCAAGAGAACAATATCTTTGAAGAGTTTCAGTCAGGTTTTAAGCCCCATCATAGCACAGAAACTGCTCTAGTTAAAATCACTAATGACCTGTTTTTAGCTTCAGACCAAGGCTTCATCTCGCTGTTAGTTTTACTAGATCTTAGTGCTGCATTCGACACTATAGATCATGATCTTCTCCTAGATCGCTTACAGAATTACATCGGCATTCAGGGACAGGCATTAAGCTGGTTTAAATCCTACCTGTCCAATCGTTACCATTTCGTAGATTTAAATGGAGAGCTATCCAGGCTAATGCTAGTGAACTATGGCGTGCCACAAGGTTCAGTTCTAGGACCCCTGCTCTTCACAATATACATGCTTCCCTTAGGAAATATTATTAGAAGCATTGAAATTAGCTTCCATTGTTATGCTGATGATACCCAGCTATATATCTCATCTAAACCAGCTCAATTAGCTCAGATAACTGAGTGTGTTAAGGAAATAAGAGATTGGATGACCCATAACTTTCTACTTTTAAATTCAGATAAGACGGAGATTTTTCTCATCGGCACAAAAACCAGTATACAGAAGCTCCAGCACCTCAACCTGCATTTAGACGAATGTTCTGTAACCACTAGTTCAACAGTAAAAGACCTGGGATTTATTTGACAGCAATTTATCTTTTAAAAATCATATCAACCAAGTTACAACAACAGCCTACTTTCACCTTAGAAATATTTCTAAGCTAAGAAATATGTTGTCTATATCCGATGCAGAGAAGCTCGTCCATGCGTTTATGACCTCCAGAATAGACTACTGTAATGCATTACTAGGTGGATGGCCTAAAAATATCCTGAACATGTCCTGAAACAAGCTTCAGTTAGTTCAGAATGCGGCAGCAAGAGTTCTTACTAGGTCAAGAAAATATGACCATATAACCCCAATCTTATCGTCCCTACATTGGCTTCCTGTTAAGTTTCAAATATACTACAAACTACTGCTTCTTACTTATAAAGCACAAAATGGTTTGGCTCCCATGTATCTCTCCAGTCTTTTAACACGCTACAATCCGTCACGCTCCCTGAGATCTCAGAACTCTGGGCTTGTTGTAGTTCCTAGAAAAGCAAAGTCCACTAAAGGGGGTAGAGCATTTTCACATTTAGCTCCCAAACTTTGGACAGTGTTCGGGGTTCAGACACACTCTCCCAGTTTAAGTGCAGATTAAAAACGTATCTTTTTAGCAAAGCCTACACATAACACGTCTCACATCATAACCTTGTGCTCCAGAACATCTGATTAAATGCACATTATCAACTTGTGCTGTTAATATCATGAACAGCAGCTACGCTAATTGCTCTCCACTGCTTCTCTTTCTCTCCCCATCCTGAGGCTTCCTGAGGTTTGGCCAGCTCCAGTCACGTCCCACCTCGTGAAGATTATGGACTTTAAAAAAGTAGATGCTGAACTCGCAAACATCCTGAACCATCTAGAGTCGTACCAGTGCCAATTGGATCCCACTACATGTGTGGAGTTTTGACATTGGACCTCCTGGAGTGGTTAAAGGCTCTGGCATGGAGAAGCTGTTGCTGGATCTGTGATGATCACAAATGTTGAGCTCAGTAGCTCCTATTTTTATACCAAAGACTGTAGAAAGAACATTTACTTATAATCTTACAGTGCTCATGTTAGTTCTTTCTCTCCAGTGTTCTGTAGTGTTGAAAGATTTATGATCAAACTCTTGATGTCACCCAAATGAGGATAGGTTCCCCTTTTGAGTCTGGTTCCTCTCAAGGTTTCTTCCTCATAACATCTAAGGGAGTTTTTCCTTGCCACAGTCACCACGGCTTGCTCATCAGGGATAAATGCACACCATTCACCTTCACTGTTGATTTCTATAAAGCTGCTTTGAGACAATGTCTGTTGTGAAAAGCGCTATACAAATAAACTTGACTTGTTACCTGTATTAATGGCACCTGTTTGAACTCGTTATCAGTATAAAAGACACTTGTCCACAACCTCAAACAGTCAGACTCCAAACTTCACTATGGCCAAGACCAAAGAACTGTCAAAGGACACCAGAAAAAAAATTGTAGACCTGCACCAGGCTGGGAAGACTGAATCTGCAGTAGGTAAGCAGCTTGGTGTGAAGAAATCAACTGTGGGAGCAATTTTTAGAAAATGCTAGATATACAAGACCACTGATAATCTCCCTCGATCTGGGGCTCCACGCAAGATCTTACCCCATGGGGTCGAAATAATCACAAGAACGGTGGGCAAAAATCCCAGAACCACACGGGGGGACCTGGTGAATGACCTGTAGAGAGCTGGGACCAAAGTAACAAAGGCTACCATCAGTAACACACTACACCACCAGGGACTCAAATCCTGCAGTGGCAGACGTGTCCCCCTGCTTAAGACAGTACATGTCCGAGCCCGTCTGAAGTTTGCTAGAGCGCATTTGGATGATCCAGAAGAAGATTGGAAGAATGTCATATGGTCAGATGAAACCAAAATAGAACTTTTTGGTAATAATTCAACTTTGGAGGAGAAAGAATTCTGCCAAAGAACACCATACCTACTGTGAAGCATGGGGGTGGAAACATCATGCTTTGGGGCTGTTTTTCTGCAAAGGGACCCGGACGACTGATCCGTGTAAAGGAAAGAATGAATGGGGTCATGTATCGTGAGATTTTGAGTGAAAACCTCCTTTCATCAGCAAGAGCATTGAAGATGACACGTGGCTGGGTCTTTCATCATGACAATGATACCAAACACACCGCCCGGGCAGCGAAGGAGTGGCTTCGTAAGACGCAATTCATGGTCCTGGAGTGGCCTAGCCAGTCTACATATCTCAACCCCATAAAAAATCTTTGGGGGGAGTTGAAAATCCGTGTTGCCCAGCGACAGCCCCAAAACATTACTGCTCTAGAGGAGATCTGCATGGAGGAATGGACCAAACTACCAGCAACAGTGTGTACAAACCTTGTGGAGACTTACAGAAAACCTTTAATCACTGTCATTGCCAACAAAAGGTATATAACAAAGTATTGAGATTTACAATCTTTGACTTTTTTGACTTTTTGACTAAATACTTTTTTGCCCCACTGTATAGAGTATAACGAGGCTCACTGAAAGAAATGTGGCCCTACACTGTAAATATCTGGTGACATTTGTGTTTTGTTTGGATGAAATAATGTTTGTTCTGTAACTGTTTGCTTGTTTGTTGAAATTATACTTTACTTACTTCTGCACTTTTGTAGTACAGTGTGTGTGTGTGTGTGTGTGTGTGTGTGTGTGTGTGTGTGTGTGTTTGATGATTTTGTAAAAAATAAACATTTTCTATAAAACATTCCTGCAGCTCTTGTAGTTGTTCTGCTGATACATTACTAATGAGCTGATATGAGAATGTAAATATTCTGGGAACACATGAATGTCAAGATTCAAATATTCTTCAACTGTACTTCAAGTAGAACATTAAAGTGTGTTATAAATCAGATAAGAAATACAATTCAGTTACACTAAATGTACTTGATGTTGTTCCATATAAACATATTTAAGTATATTAAAATATATCATACATTAAATCTTAAACATATATCATTTAACACTTAATATGCTTGAAGTTGTTCCAAAATAACACAATTAATATGCACTTAGAATAGAATAATTAAAATATGATGCAAGATATACTGATCTACTGAACACAATTATAAACGCAATACTTTTGGTTTTGGCCGCATTTTTCAGGAGTTAAACTGAAAGATCTAAGACTTTTTCTGTGTACACAAAAGGTCTATTTCTCTCAAATATTGTTCACAAATCTGTCTAAATCTGTTACTGAGCTCTTCTCCTTTACCCAGATAATCATCCACCTCACAGGTGTGGCAGATCAGGATGCTGATTAGACATTTAAAGACTGTAGAAAGAACATCACTCATAATCACACACTCCAGTGCTCATGTTAGTTCTCACTCTCCAGTGTTCTGTATTGATTAAAGACTAGAATCACACTCTTGATGTCACCCAAATGAGGATGGGTTCCACTTTTTAGTCTGGTTCTTCTCAAGGTTTCTTCATCATTACATCTAAGGGAGTTTTTCCTTGCCACAGTTGCCCCAGTCTTCATCATCAGGGATAAATGGTCTAAATACAGGGATATCAGGGGTAAATATCAGGGATAAATACACATCGTTCCCTTTTATTCATAAATTCTGTAAAGCTGCTTTGAGACAATGTCCGTTGTGAAAATCGCTAGAAATAAACTTGTACTTGAGCAATAATCTGATTTATTATATTTTGTTTTTATAAAATATTATAAAATATTACTTTGTATTTTTTAAACAAGCAGGCATTTTATTTAAAATAGTTTTAAAAATCTAAACTGTTGATGTTCACAAATGCTATTAATAATCAACTGTTCATAAAAAACAACAAGCAATTTTATGTTGCATTTCTTCCCCCAACTGAACCGAAATTGTACCAAACTGTGACATAAAAACTGAGGTACGAACTGAACCGTGAATTTTGTGTACCTTTACACCACTACATCCTGTCTTCTTCAGGACAGAGTCATGTCCATCTTCTGATTGATAAAGACTGCATCAGAGTTTTTTTTTCTTCATTTCATCCATTAATTGCTGTCTGAGCGTTTCAAGACTGGAAGCATCCTGGACTACTGCAGCTCTCTGCTAGCAGGACGACCTCTAAACTCAATTGTGCACTGCCTGAGATCACTCTTGTGTTCATCAAGACTTTTCTCTGTTCTGGCAACGAGGTGGTGGAATGAACTTCCCTTAGATTTCTAACAGCTGAATCACTGGCTGTCTTCAAACAATGGGTGTAGACCAACCACTTCCTGAAACAATTCAACACAAATGCATTTATTTATTTATTTATTTATTAAAAAAGCATGCTACAATTCCTCTCCACTGAGTTCTTGGCTGATGGTATCTTAAGTTTGTAATCACTGTTTATTTATTCATTGATGGAGACTCAAAGCACTTTTGTACGTCGCTCTGGATAAGAGCATCTGCTAAATGTTGTAAAAGTAAAATGTAAACTTGTGTAATTTCTCAAAAGAACAAAAGAGCTGCAGTCTAGCTGGTGACTAAGAGCACTTTTTTTGTTCAGTGCAAATGTCATGGCAACATTGTTGAAGTTCTGGGATTCACATATAACGAAATATGAAATGGCATCGTAAAACATCAACTGGGTTTCGTCTAGTTGTTTTTATTAGTGGTTTTCTTCTAGATACCATCACAAATTCACAATTCTACACTTCCCCTCGACACACACATCATGCTCTGTAATTGTCTGTTATTGACGAATGAAACCATCTCAGCTAGCAAAACGGCTCTGACTAAAGCACAGATGCTGAAGTTTATTTTAGTCCATTTCCACTAAAGTTTATTTTATTGTCGAGCATGCTGTAAGCAAGCTATAGAGTCATGTAAAATAAAGAATGAATAAATACATTAAAACCTTCAGAAAAAAACATTGAAATGTGCTTGGTAGATTCTACCTGGATACATAAGCCATGCTTCCTCGTTATTATGAAGCCCTGTTTTTTATTTCCTCATTAGATGCACTATTTATTTATTGTCTCTTTAATTTTTCAGTATAGCTTTTGTTTTTGTTGTGTTCAAGTTTCTTAGATTAGCATTAGCTTAGCCCTCTTGATTAGCTTTTTGTTCCAAGTCCTTGTGTGTATGTTTGCTGTTGTGGTTCTTAATTTGTCTGTTCATTTATTTACCTCAGATGTTTTATGTCTTTTCTGTATTTAAATGTATTTATTTCCTCAGTATGTAGTAAATATAAATGTCAGGATGTAAAATAAGATGTAAGAAGTGTATTGAACTCTACAGCAGAAGAGAAGGACAGGATGTAGGAGGTGAAGCAGTTAAAGCAGAACACTAGAACATCTCTGTTCACATGCTCAGAGGAGGGAGTGTGTTAGAAATGGCAGCGTATCTGCTTCTGTTTACTCTGCAGCTGCTGTTTGGTGAGTTCACTACAAATAAATAGAAGATTTTGGACTAAATCATTTGTACTTTCCACATTAGCTGTGTTCAGGACGTCTGTATAGAGATTAGTGCACTCAGTTCTACAACAAACATGTTTTAAAGGGAGTTGAGCTGTGAGCTGTGTGTTTCTAGAGTTTACAGAGTGGAGATGAATCTTCTCTCTTCATGTGCTGTTGTTCTTTCAGGTCTCATTAGGCCGAGTCTCCTTCAGAACATTTCAGCTGATCTCATATCTGTTTCTCCAGGAGCAAACATCACTCTGCTCTGTAACATCACTAATTACTCAGAGAAATCCTGGTATCAGATGATCTCAGCAGGGTTGAGGCAGATTATATCAGCCAGACAAAGCAGCCTGGACAAACACTTTTATGTGGATTATAATGTAGATAAGAGTCACTTTTATTTAACAGAAAGCAGCAGTTCAGTCAGTTTAGTGATTATTGGAGTTCGAGAGACGGATCTGGGGTTTTATTACTGTGGAGGACGAAATGATGAGACACACATTCAGTTTGGGAAACTCATCAGACTGAACTTTACAGGTCAGTAACTCAACTTTATTTACACACTTTACTGATGTCTTAGATTTTGTTTATTTACATACATATTTAATGCTATTAAATAATATCTTGTAAATTTTATCTTATAGATGTTATTATTCAGACACTGGACATGAATTTTCCAGCAGTAAAACAGACAACAAACATATACACACATTTATAAAGATTATAAAAATGTACTTTTGAAAATAATCCATTTATAATGTGATGGTTTTAAATATCTGTATTATTATAACATTTCCAACTCAGTCTCACGCCATTTCCTGATGTAGTCACAAACTTAAATCTATTGATTCATGTTCTTTTTCCCTATTTTTATCAGCAAATAAGACAGAAAATAGATGCTCGGTTAGGATTAGGATTAGGATTAGGATTTGGGTTAAACTGTAATAAATGTGTGTGTCTCTAATTAATGCAGTCTTGTTAATTAATCAGCAGAATATATTTATTGTATTTTGACTGGATGGAAACACTGAGGATGATTTATAACAGCGAGTAGAAAATAAAGCAGTAAAAACATGTCGAGTAAATGGAGCTTGAAGAATAAAAAATCTGTAATAAACGAGAATAAAACAATACAGTGTATTGAAATACATCACATAGAAAGTCGTCCTCAATGACATGAAAAAAAAGAGGGAAATTCGTGTCTACAGTATGAACATGAATCAGTAGATTACATTTGGTGTCTTTCTCAGGAAAAGTAGTGAAACTGGTCTGAAATATGATTCTGTAATTCGAGTTTCTGTTGCAGCACAAAACTGCTTATTATTCATGGTTCAATAATCACATGATCTGAATGGAAAGTTCACACTGAGTCTTCCAGAAGCCTGAAGTTTCCCTCAGCGCTATACTGAGATCTCTGTGTGCTTCTGTGTGTGTTTTAGGTGGCAGCAATAATGGATCTTCATCTGAGGCTTCAGATTCACAGCCGCCTGCTAGAAATGTTACCGACTGGATTAGAAATGAGATTGTAATGTGTTTCGAACCGAGAGTGAGAGACTCTGTAGCGCCGCACCGCGGAAATCACCGTGAACCAACGTGTGGAGACTCAGAGACAGTTGTACAGATGATGATAAATTTATTGCAGATATGAAGGGAAACACAAAGAAAATTGCGGAAGTGAAAAAATAAAAAAAAGGAGAATAAAACAGAGCAAACTGAGGTAAAGTAACAAACAACCAAACAGCAAACATTCGGGAACAAAGTAGCAACAGAAAACTAGACAAAATATCACAGAATTAAACAAAAACAGAGACAAAAACACAGGTGATCAGAGAAATAATCTTGAACAAGAGATCAAAAACCAAACAGAGAAAAAAAGCGCTTTAAATAGTCCATGTGGAGGCAGATTCAGCAGCAGACAGCGGTGATGTGGTCGTATCTTCTAGTCCTCATAAAGACACTTCAATTTTACAGTTTTATCTCATTTTTCCTCCTAAATAATCTTAAATTATGATTTTTTTTCCAGTCTGAAAGACTTTTTACTCTGATATTTTCAAATACATGCAAGAAATATGAGCAGACACACAAAGGGAATGATGATGATGATGATGATGGCCAGATTTTTTCTACCAGCTTCACCTGCAGACGCAAATAATTTATTTTAAATATTATTAAATAAAATATTAAGATAAAGTCTGGGTAGAAATGTGATCAGCCTTTTATCTGACAAATATGACTGGAGCTTTAGAGGATTAATGATTCATATAATCTATTATTATTACAACAAATAATATATATTTACTCACCTAAGGGGGGAGATGGATCTTACTTCATCTCCAGATTTTTCTGTAGATTAATTAGAATTTGCTTTTTTTTTTTATAATTTAATATTTATTCTTTTAGAACTGTGGAACTGATACTGTACGTGTCGTATTCAGCATCATCTGATACTAATCCACTTACCACTGACTGAGAGTTTAATGTTCTGCACCAACACAGGTTTCTTTGTGTCTGTCATTAAAATGTAGCTGCTGTACAGAGTTTCATCAGTAACACTGACGTTCTTCAACACCAGGGAACAGTTTCCTTTAAGCAGCTCCTCCTCAGGAACGTCCACACGTCCCTCATATCCTTTACACAGATCTTTACCCAGTCGCTCAAACACAGTCTCATCACCAATACTCCACTCAACATGAGGTGTTTGGATGGACAGATTTCTCCAGTCACATGGCAGCACTGCTGTGGATTCCACCTGAGCTGATACACTGAACAACTGTAGAAAAAGAAAAAAAAACTATAGAAAATTATTTTATACAATATTAGTTGAATTTATTTTACACACACAGAGATATTAAAACATAAATAATAGACCCAAAAATAACCCTGGGAATATTTGAGCTTCTTGACTTTCATGTAAAAACTCAGATGAAGTACAATATTGTGGTAAATAAACTCATTTGAATGTTAGTGTACCAGCGGTGTGAGAGTGGAGGGGGAGCCGGACGGACAGAGCGGTAAGAAACACCTGCAGCTGATGAGAGTAATCAGTGCGCTCTGTTTCAGCCCGGCGACACCAATAAAGAGGCGAGAGACCCCAACCTCGGGGAGAGACACCAAGCAGAGAGAAAAGAATTAAGGTCGCCGAACGGGGATTAAGCGCGAGCGGGTGCCGGTGGAAGGACGTGTCGGCCGGCGAGTGATCTCGTGGACGCGAGAAAAGGCGAGCCGGTCGGCAAGAAAACTCGGGCGGGCGCTAAGAGAGAAAGCGGCCGATCCGTGAGTGAGACGGGGTCGGACGCCGAAGGAAGCGCGTGCCGATCCGGGAGGGACTGCCAGCAAACATCGGAAAGGAAAGGCGTCTCGAACCACGAGTGTGTGGGTGAGCCCTGGCGTGAGTATTGGGAAGGAAAGGGATTAGGATTTCGTGAGTACTAGCAACTACACACACTTTCACATGAGCTCCAACATAGCGCGCCGACCAGAGACTTAAATCCCAGCTGGGTACTATTTCTTCTGTGGGGTTTTCTTTTCTTTTGTTTTCTTTACATTTGTTTCTGTTAATAAATGTTTATTGTTCATACAATATATTATCATGTTATTTCTGAGTGATAGAAGAGAATGTCTTAAAGAAACACTGAAGTCTGAAGCCCGAGGTTAATAACAGTATATTGGGGTTACAAATTACACCAAGTAAATTAAGATGTGCCTCTCACGTGTAAAATTTCCCTAGACATAGTTTGAGCCAGTGAATCAGTGAGAGGGCTACATACATAAATAAATAACTAAATATAAAAGAGGCGAAATTAAAACCTCCAGCAAAACATACACTTATTCACGACGTCCCTTCTTTACTTTCACTTGAGTAAAAAGGTATAATCAGTACTTCAACTTTCACCCGAGTATTTTAAAACATGAGTATCTGTACTTCTACTTAAGTAAAGGATGTGTGTACTTTTGCCACCTCTGCTGTGTTGTAGCTCTGTGTTGTTTATTGTAGCTCCACATTTCTGGTGAACGTTTTCTTGTTGTTTCTGTGCACTGTGTATCACTGTGTAAAGTAGAAATGACAATAAAAGGCTCTTGACTTGACTCTTCACTTGAATTAGAAATTCTTCTGTATCTCACTGTTGTTCGCTTGTTGTTTTAAAGGAGACTCACTGAGATCTTCCTCATTTCTATTATTCTGTGATCTGGAGCTCCTGAGATCACTGGAGTCTCTGCAGTTTGTGAAATTACACTGATTTTTCCTCCATATTAAAATTGCAATAAATATGAGAAGAACTGAACACACGATGAAAACAGTGATGATGAGCAGCAGGTTCATTTCATCAGCTTCATCTGAAGACACAAATATTTTATTCTAAATGTTATTTAATAAAATATTAAAATAAAGTTTGGGTAGAAATGTGATAAACCTTTTATCTGACAATAAAACTGAGATAAATGGAGATTTAGAGGGTTAATGAAATAATATAATTATTATTAATACAACAAATAAATATAATATTTACTCACCTGAGGGAGCTGATGGATCATCTTTCCTCTCTTCAGATTTTTCTATTGAGGAAAAAGAAATAAAGGTATTTTACATTTCATTCTTTTCTTCAAAATATTTGTACTTAATAACTGCAGAAGTGTCAAAATTCCTATAAATAAAAGTGCAGAGTTTCTCCCAGTCCTGTCCTGCATTTTAATTTTGATGGATCAACTTCTCCTCGTCTCCATTGGTCTCAGTGTGGAATAAAACTCATTCTCACAGTTAATATTATTGCTGATTCAGGATTTAGCTTTAAGCAGCTCCTCCTCAGAAACGTCCACACATCCCTCATATCCTTTACCCTGAAATGACTCTTTACCCAGTCGCTCAAACACAGTCTCATCACCAATACTCCACTCAACATGAGGTGTTTGGATGGACAGATGTCTCCAGTCACATGGCAGCACTGCTGTGGATCCCACCTGAGCTGATACACTCTGAAAAACTGTAGAGACACAAAAAAAAAACTTTTAGAAAATAATTTTGTATAAGGTGTATTACATTTTATTTATTTCACACACACACACACACACACACACACACACACACACACACACACACAGACATTTAAACTGTAATAAATAATGGACTCAAATAAAACCCTGGGAATATTTCAGCTTCTTGACCTTCATGTAAAAACTCAGATGAAGTACAATAATGTGGTAAATAAACTCATTTGAATGTTAGAATCAGTAAATGTTTAATCTGTTCAACAAAACCCCACACTGATACTGTTCCTGGTGTTCACTCAGTTCTAGCAGTAAAAATACTCAGATAGCAGCATCTGATATCATGTAACACTCTGTAGAGTAAAACCTCGTGTAGATTTGTCATGGAACACGGCAGGAGCAGCTACAAGTGCAGATCATTTCTTACAGAAAGTGCAAACAAACCCCAAGGAACAAAATCCAGAACAATCAGAAACTATTTTTACATTATTTTAAATAAAGAGTTAGAATGGAGTAATGTCGTCTTCTTCTTTCGGCTTCTCCCATTAGGGGGCGCAACAGTGGATCATCAGTCTCCATACCACCCTGTCCTCCACATCTGCCTCTTTCAAATCAACTACCTGCTTTGTCTTCCTTCACCACATCTATAAACCTCCTTCTTGGTCTTCCTCTTTTCCTCCTTCCTGGTGCCTCCATCCTCAGCATTCTCCTACTGATATACCCCATGTCCCTCCTCTGCACATGTCCAAACCATCTCAATCTCACCTCTCTCACCTTGTCTCAAAAATGTCCTACATGTGCTGTCCCTCTAATAAACTAATTTCTAATCCTGTCCATCCTCATCACTTCCAACGAAAACCTCAACATCTTCAGCTCTGCTACCTCCAGCTCCACCTCCTGTCTTTTACTCAATGCCACTGTCTCTAAACCATACAACATCTCAGGTCTCACCACAGTCCTATAAACTTTCCCTTTCACTCTCACAGATACTCTTCTATCACAAATCACTCCTGTCACTCTTCTCCACCCACTCCACCCTGCCTGCACTCTTTTCTTCACTTCTCTAACACACTCTCCATTACTTTGCACTGTTGACTCCAGGTACCTGAACTCCTCCACCTTCTCCACCTCTTCTCCCTGCAACCGCACCCCTCCACTGCCCTCCCTCTCATTCACACACATGTACTCTGTCTTACTCCTACTGACTTTCATTCCCCTTCTCTCCAGCGTGTACCTCCACCTCTCCAGGCTCTTTTTAACATGCTCCATACTTTCACCACAAATCACAATATCATCCACAAACATCAAAGTACATGGAGACTTCTGTCTGACCTCGTCCTTCAAACTTTTTTTGTTTTGCATTGGAATGACACAAGAAAACAGAGAAGAAAAGTCAAATCTGATACAATTTCACACAGAACCCAAAAAATGCACTGGACAAAACTATTGCCACCCTTAACTTAATATCTGTTTGCTCCCCTTTGGAAAAAAAATAACTGAAATCAATCGCTTCCGTAACCATTAATGAGTTTCGTACATCTGTTTACTGGAATTTTGGACCACTCTTCTTTTGCAAACTGCTCCAGGTCATTTAGATACAACTGTCCTATGTGTTCTATGGGATTCAGATCTGGACTCAGATAGTTTGTAAATATTTCTAAGTGCGTTTTAAAGTGTGTTTTGGTTTATTGTCCTGCTGGAAGACCCATGACCTTTGGTGGAGATGCAGCTTTCTGACACTGGCCACTACATTTCCCCCAAAATTCTTTGGTAATCAATGGATTTCATGATACCATTCACACAGGCATGGCATCCAGTGCCAGAAGCAGCAAAGCAACAATAAAACAACTTTGAACCTCCACAATGTTTGACTGTAGGGGCTGTGGTCTTTTCTTTGAAGGCCTTGTTTCTGTTTCTGTAAACAGTGCTATGATGTCCTTTACCAAAAAGCTCTACTTTTGACTCATCTTTCCACAGTTCATTCTCCCAGAAGGATTGTGGTTTTGTCACATAATTGGTGTCCTCCTGGGTCTCCTACCATAGTGTCCTTTTTTATTCAAATGGAGACGGATAGTGCGAGCTGACACTGTTGTACCTGCATATTAGCTTGAATTTGTTTGAGAGTTGATCTGGGTTCTTTATCCACACATATGACAGTCGTGTTCAGAGCACTTGCCTTTCTATGTGTGTGGGTTTGTCCGTCACCACAAAATACATGCACAAATTAGACAGAAAGGATAGATGTGTATGACAGATATTGACAGAAGAACAGATGTAATATAATAAGTGTAATGTTTATATTTGTCTTTTATTTTACTTTATCTGTTTTCAAATGTGAGCAAATGTGTTCATTATTTCTAACTCTTATCTGATTCACTACGACTTTTATATTTATATACTCACCATCAAGTTGAACCTTGCTGATTTCTGTTTTCTTAGCATTAGTAGCCTCCACATGTACGACCATGAAGGATTTGTAGAAACCGTGATCAGTGATTCTGACATCTTTCAACACCAGAGAACAGTTTCCTTTACGCAACTCGTCCTCAGGAACGTCCACACGTCCTTTATATCCTGGACCCTCATGTGTACCATTAAAGCTTCGCTCAAACACAACCTCATTATCAGTACGCCACCGAATAACTGATGTTTGGGTGAAGACTTTACTCAGGGTACATGGCAGGAGAGCTGTGGAACCCACATGAGCTTCTACAGTAATGTTATTATCTGCACTGATGGAGTCTGTGGGAGGAAACATTACAATCTACATGATTTGGAGCATTTTATAAAAATTGTAGCATATTGTAATGAATGTGAGGACACTTGTGTGTTGTTGGACTTGAACCAGGTCACTCACCCACACAGACAGAGAGCCAGAAGATGGAAATAGAAAGGAGGATCATGATGCCTGGAAGACTCGTGTGGAGTTTTTACAGATTGCCTGCTACAAACACAAACAAAGGCAGATTATTAAACACATTAAATATAAGTGGAAGATCAGCTTCTAATATAAGCTGTAAGGATATAAGACAGAGATGGTTGGGCATCACTAGAGTGAATATGGAGAACAATAAACTTATTTCATAGAGGAGCCCAAATTCCTTTATTTGGAATAACAATAATAATTTTATTGTTGTTAATGTTATATACTGTAGGTGGCGGTAATGCACCAGAGTGTAGGATTAGAAGAGCAAAACAAAATAAATGCGTATATTCTCATTCACAAAATAACTCATGTAGAAACAGAGAATTCATCCGCTAAACACACTAAATAACCCGATCTATAATGTGAATATTTATGTATTTATTCAAGCATTTTTCTATCCAACCAGAAGCGCCGTTTTATCAGTCCACAAACTGAGTCTTACCTCAGTGAGAGAATTAAAGGTCATGTGATGTACGTTGACCGATAATTATATATTTTTTTTTGCCATTTTCCTGTCAGAAAATTCTTCAGTTCGCGGTTAGAGTTAGCATCCAGCTTTTCCTTCTAGCGTGCGATTATCGTTTACTTCCGGTTTGCAGCCCACAAACTAGTACACAGAAGCTCCAGCATCTCAGCCTGCATTTAGACGGTTGTTCTGTAACTACTAGTTCAACGGTAAAAGACCTGGGAGTTATTTTAGACAGCAACTTATCTTTTAAAAATCACATCAATCAAGTTACAAAAACAGCCTTCTTTCACCTTAGAAATATTTCTAAGCTAAGAAATATGTTATCTATATCTGATGCAGAGAAGCTCGTCCATGCGTTTATGACCTCTAGAATAGACTACTGTAATGCATTACTAGGTGGATGTCCTGCATCATTAATAAACAAGCTCCAGTTAGTTCAGAATGCAGCAGCAAGAGTTCTTACAAGGTCAAGAAAATATGATCATATAACCCCAATCTTATCGTCCCTACATTGGCTTCCTGTTAAGTTTTGAATAGACTACAAACTACTACTTCTTACTTATAAAGCACTAAATGGTTTGGCTCCTATGTATCTCTTCAGTCTTCTAACACGCTACAATCCGTCACGCTCCCTGAAATCTCAAAACTCTGGGCTTCTAGTAGTTCCTAGAATAGCAAAGTCCACTAAAGGCGGTAGAGCATTTTCACATTTAGCTCCTAAACTCTGGAATAGTCTTCCTGACAGTGTTCAGGGTTCAGACACACTCACCTAGTTTAAGTGTAGATTAAAAACTTATCTTTTTAGCAAAGCCTACACATAACACACATCACACACATCACATCATAACCTTGTGCCCCAGAACATCTGATCACATGCACATTATCAACTTGTCCTGTTAATATCATGAACAGCAGCTACGCTAATTCCTCTCCACTGCTTCTCTTTCTCTCCCCATCCCGAGGCTTTCTGAGGTTTGGCCAGCTCCAGTCACGTCCCACCTTGTGAAGATTATGGACCTATGGGTGATCATGGAGAAGTAGATGCCGAACTCGCAAACATCCCGAACCATCTACAGATGTACCAGTGCCAATTGGATCCCACTACATGTGTGGCATTGGACCTCCTGGAGTGTTTAAAGGCTCTGGCATGGAGAAGCTGATGCTGGATCTATGATGATCACAAATGCTCAGTAGCTCCTACTTTTATACCAAAGACTGTAGAAAGAACATTTACTTATAATCTTACACTCCAGTACTCATGTTAGTTCTCACTCTCCAGTGTTCTGTATTGTTGAAAGATTTATGATCAAACTCTTGATGTCACCCAAATGAGGATGGGTTCCACTTTTGAGTCTGGTTCCTCTCAAGGTTTCTTCCTTATAACATCTAAGGGAGTTTTTCCTTGCCACTGTCTTGCTGGCTTGCTCATCAGGGACAAACGCACACCATTCACCTTGACTGTTGATTTCTGTAAAGCTGCTTTGAGACAATGTCTGTTGTGAAAAGCGCAATACAAATAAACTTGACTTGACTTGACTTGACAATAACGATACCGACGTTGGTATTGGTATCGAATCGATACAAGTCTGATGAGTTTAAACTGTAAAAAATAACTTTTAGTCAAGTCATCTTGTTGCATTGACTCAGTTAAGTTTAGCATACATTAGGTGTTAAGTTCACTCAACTTTTATTCATTTGTTGAAATTATTGAGCCAATGTACTGTAACAATTGATGAGCATTTAAACTCTTTAGTTAAGTCAACTGAAAAACCTATTGGTAAAACATCATTTTTCATGTTTTCACAACAATAGATCAAGTCTAATTAACATAAAATAGTATTTTTTTCCTCAACATAACTACTTGAGTTTACTGGACTTCATTGGTTTGACAAGTAGTTCTGGAAATCTAACCAGGTTTTTTATGAAATCAACACAACTGCAAAATTCAAACTCTCAGCATTTATGTTTTAAACAGATACACTGCATCCAAAAACACACACATGAAGAATTCTCTTGCAAAGATATAAAAACACTAGACAAGAAAAACATTCACATATACACAGCTCACACAAACAGGTGCAAACTTTTGTATGCACAGACCCATCTTAAAACCAAAATAGTACAAATAACTCTCCTTGTCATCAGATATATTAAACTGTTCAAAAACTGTCTTCAATTCCCAATCATAGAAAAACCAAGGAAAGAGGAAGCAGTACAAGCTAACAAGAAAACAGTCAGTGTAAAAATATTTCAAGAATAAAAATTTCCCACATAAAACAATGAGATCTAAAAACAACAATGCTCTTAAACTTTAAACCAGTACAACAATTAAACAGTAGCAAAATGGAAAAAAAGGTTTTGTTTGTTTTCTGTCTTATCACAGCAACTTGGTCTTCAAAGAGTCTGATCCAACTCCAATAAACAGCCGCTGTATTACTTCAAAAGTGAATTTCAGTTACTTTGGGTAGTCAAGATTTAATGCGTACACCAGGCCCATCAGGTTCAGAAAAGCATTAGGTATACCAGTCAGGTGACGCATTACCACTTTTTCCTCAATCACCAGGGCAACGTCATTGTAGAATGCTGGGAGAGGTTCCATCACATTTTCCACAACCACAAGAATTCCAATCACCACACCCTTGATCACATCCTCTTCATGGTCACTGGGCTTTATAGCATGTAAACAAAACAAGGTATTATTACTTAAAAACAATTACACAAATATAGTCCCCAGTCCCCTGAGACAAACTGAGAGATCTAATGTTCAATTTTCCCTGGTTTTGCCTTACATGATTTAGCTTACCTTGCATATCTTCATGAGTTTTGAAGGAGTCTATCGCATGTACCATGGCAGACCCAGCAATGCTGCTGTCCTCATCTTTTGGTTTGTTGTCTGTAAAATATAATGTTTAAAGTACGAGCTTTATTCTTTCAATCCTTTGTTTTTCTTTATCATTTCTCCCCCTCCATCGTTCTTCGATCCTTTTGAAAAAAATGTAAACTTTTTTTTTCAAATTTGCACATTTACACTTGTCTACTTTTATTGTAAATAAATTGACAATGATGTGGTGCAACAACAGTTGCTTGTAAAAAAATTTTTTAACCAAAATAAGATTTAATAGTGGATGAAACACGCTCATGCCACTTAATTTAGGGGTGTCTAATCCTGCTCCTGGAGAGGAAAAATGTATTGTAGAGTTTAACTCCAACCTGGTTTAACACACCTGCCTGGAAGTTTGAAGTGATCCTGAACACCTTGATTAGCAGATTTGGTGTGTTTAATTGGGGTTGAAGCTAAACTCTGCAGGATCTTGTCTCCCCAGGAGCAGGATTGAGTACTAATGCCTTAAATTCATTGGGGATGTAACAACAATTGACAGATTTTAAAGGATAGGTTCTTCTTCTTCTTCTTTCGGCTGCTCCCATTAGGGGTCGCCACAGCGGATCATCCGTCTCCATACCACCCTGTCCTCTACATCTGTCTCTTTCACACCAACTACCTGCATGTCTTCCCTCACCACATCCATGAACCTCCTCCTTGGCCTTCCTCTTTTCCTCCTACCTGGTGGCTCCATCTTCAGCATTTTTCTACCAATATAATTCATGTCCCTTCTTTGCACATGTCCAAACCATCTCAATCTCGCCTCCCTCACCTTGTCACCAAAACATCTTACATGTGCTGTCCCTCTAATAAACTAATTTCTAATCTTGTCCTTCCTCGTCACTCCCAACGAAAACCTTAACATCTTCAGCTCTGCTACCTCCAGCTCCACCTCCTGTCTTTTACTTAATGCCACTGTCTCTAATCCATACAACATCGCAGGTCTCACCACAGTCCTATAAACTTTCCCTTTCATTCTTGCAGATACCCTACTATCACAAATCACTCCTGTCACTCTTCTCCACCCACTCCACCCTGCCTGCACTCTTTTCTTTACTTCTCTAACACACTCTCCATTACTTTGCACTGTTGACCCCAGGTACCTGAACTCCTCCACCTTCTCCACCTCATCTCCCTGCAACCGCATCACTCCACTGCCCTCCCTCTCATTCACACACATGTACTCTGTCTTACTCCTACTGACTTTCATTCTCCTTCTCTCAAGCGCATATCTCCACCTCTCCAGGCTCTTCTCAACCTGCTCTCTACTCTCACCACAAATCACAATATCATCTGCAAACATCATAGTCCAGGGAGACTCCTGTCTGACCTCATCCGTCAACCTGTCCATCACCACTGCAAACAGGAAAGGGCTCAGGGCCGATCCTTGATGCAGTCCAACCTTCACCCTGAACCAGTCTGTTGTACCTACTGCACACTTCACTGCCGTCACACTGTCCTCATACATGTCCTGCACCACCCTCACATACTTCTCTGACACACCTGACTTCCTCATACAATACCACAACTCCTCTCTCGGCACCCTGTCGTACGCTTTCTCTAAATCCACAAATACACAATGCAGCTCCTTCTGTCCTTCTCTATACTTCTCCATCAACATCCTCAAAGCAAATAAGGCATCTGTGGTGCTCTTCCTCGGCATGAAACAATACTGTTGCTTACAGATGGTCACCTCTTCTCTCAGCCTGGCTTCCACTACTCTTTCCCATAACTTCATGGTGTGACTGATCAACTTAATTCCACTGTAGTTACTGCAGGTCTGCACATCTCCCTTATGCTTAAAGATCGGTACCAGCACACTCCTTCTCCATTCCTCAGGCATCCTCTCCCCTTCCAGAATCCTGTTAAACAATCTGGTTAAAAACTCCACTGCCATCTCTCCTAAACATCTCCACGCTTCTACCGGTATGTCATCTGGTCCAACCGACTTTCCATTCTTAATCCTCTTAATCGCTGCTCTCACTTCCTCCTTACTAATCCTATCTACATCCTGCTTCACCAACTCCACATCCTCCAACCTTCTCTCTCTCTGATTTTCCTCATTCATCAGCTGCTCAAAATACTCTCTCCATCTTCTCAACACACTCTCCTCACTAGTCAACACATTTCCCTCTCCATCCTTTATTGCTCTAACTTGCAGTACATCCTTCCCAGCTCGGCCCCTCTGCCTGGCCAATCGGTATAAATCCTTTTCTCCTTCCTTAGTGTCCAACCTCTTATACAGCTCCTCATATGCCTTTTCCTTGGCTTTCGCCACATCCCTTTTTACCTGCTGCCGCATCTCCTTGTACTCCTGCCTACTTTTCTCATCACTCTGTTGAACCCACTTCTGTTTTGCCAACCTCTTTCCCCTAATGCTCTCCTGCACTTCCTCATTCCACCACCACGTCTCCTTGTCTTGCTTTCTATTTCCAGATGTCACACCAAGTACTTTTCTAGCTGCCTCCCTCATCACTCCTGCAGTAGTTGCCCA
The DNA here is from genome assembly GCF_946808225.1 of Silurus aristotelis. Lineage (NCBI taxonomy): Eukaryota > Metazoa > Chordata > Actinopteri > Siluriformes > Siluridae > Silurus > Silurus aristotelis. The sequence continues at coordinate 2,201,709 of NC_139580.1, forward strand.
ATCATCCGGCACCTCTTCACCACCACCAAGACCCTGTCTGACCTCTTCCCTGAACCTCACACTACACTCTTCCTCCTTCAGTTTCCACCATCTTATTCTTCTTTTAATCCTTACTTTCCTCCTCTTCTTCTTCGCCTCCAAAACCATCCCACAGACCACCATCCGATGCTGTCTAGCTACACTGTCCCCTGCCAACACCTTACAGTCTCCAATCTCCTTCAGGTTGCATCTCCTACACAGAACATAATCCACCTGTGTGCACCTTCCTCCACTCTTATACGTCACCCTATGATCCTCCTTCTTCTTAAAATACGTGTTCACCACTGCCATTTCCATCCTTTTAGCAAAATCTACCACCATCTGCCCTTCCACATTCCTCTCCTTAAAACCATACCTACCCATCACCTCCTCATCACCTCTGTTCCCTTCACCTACATGCCCATTAAAGTCTGCCCCAATCACCAATCGTTCTTTCCTAGGTACACCATCTACCACTTCATCTAATTCACTCCAGAATCTTTCCTTCTCCTCCATCTCACAGCCAACTTGTCATTGTTAACCCGGGCCTCGACCGATCCGGTATGAAATTCTCATTTGTGATCCGCATATTTGATTTGGCACATGTTTTACGCTGGATGCCCTTCCTAACGCAACCCTCCCCATTTACCCCGGCTTGGGACCGGCACTAAGAGTGCACTGGCTTGTGCCCCCCTAATGGCTGGGTTATTTTAAAGGATAGGTTACCAAAGATAATTGTCATTTACTCACCAACACGCCACTCCAATCATTCATTCCATAAAATTAAAATGAATAGTGGCTAGGCTGTTCAGATGTAAAAAGCAAAGAATTCTGTAAAAGTAGTGGATCACTTTTTGTTTCCATTTTTTAAACATTTTTTAAAGATAACTTTGTGTAATAAAATGATCATATCAGTTTTTATGTTACTACCACATAATACTTCAAACCTCAGTTGTTCTTGTGTCACAACATTTGATCAAAAGAACCAATGAGGTTTGATATTAATCTAGTAGTCAATACAAACTTTATTCTAAACAAAGACTGAAATTTTTATGTTTTCATTATACAAAGAGAATGTATGTTTTCAGAAGACTTGGAATATGAACACAAATCGTATGGGTTACTTTTTTAGACACTTGTATGAAAGGTGTCACTATCACTAGTTTTATGATTCATAGAGTATAAAAGGTCATAGAGGTTCACAAACATGAAAATGAGTAAATGATCACAGAATTTATTATTTAGAAATTGTGGGGAGAGAAAGACTGATTTAAAATAGACTTCCTGATCTGCAGTATTGACGTCATTTCTGGAATGTCCTCATAACGCTTTGACCTGAAGAACTGTATCAGCTTCGAGAGATGACCATCAAGGCCTTCAAAAAAGGCAACACCACCTCATTGATATAAAGTTGTGCTTCCACTCTACTTGCACTGTACTGATCCTGCAAATAAAAAAATACAATAAAGTCAAACTCCATCAAAGTACACATACACGTTCAACACAGAAATATTCACTGAACATCTTACTTACCAAATACAATGAGGAAAAAAGTATAAACACTTTATTTCTATGACTGGGTTATACATTGAATATTATAGTGATGATATTGCTGGCATTATGAAATTAATCAACACTGGAAATATAGCTTTTATTAGCTGAAAATGTTTCTACATTTCATGATTCTCCAGGGCTTCATAGAGAACACAAATGACAAAAGTTTAATGATGTGATTATTAAACTACAAAAAGTTGTGACGTTACATTAATGCAAGATCAACACGCAAGTTAGCTATACAGAAGACACACCGTTTGCACGTGCTCAGATGTATGTCTGTTTCTTAAACGATCAGTCGTTAATTTTTCAATTCAAATTTTTACAAAATTAACGACTGATCTTTTAAGAAACATAACTTAATCAAGCATTTTTATAATATTAAAACAAATTTGAACTAAATTTTGTTGCAACCATGTATAAATAAAAATGCATATTTCTCATTGAACACAAAAATGGCGTGTCAGCGGTGCTTCGAATATTACTGATCATTCTGTGTTTCTTTGATAAAAATGATAATGACATCCGATTAATAACACGGTAAAAATTCACTTATGTTTTCATAACTTTAGTTAAATAATAATATCATCGTTATCTTGGAAAAGCAACCGTAGTGTTCTAATGGGCAAACAGATTTTTTCTTATAGTCTTATAAATTGAACTAGTCTCCATTACCTTTTTACAGAGACGAAGATTAAGCTTATAAAGCTTAAACTAGAACATGCTCAGCACAGCAGGTCTCACTTCAGTCAAAATTGTATTCAGTATTAATGAAGTTCGCAACATGTGATTGACTAAAATCAAAACGCGGACGGTGAGCGCTAACGAAACACGTCTAAATCAACATTAAAGAAAGTATACTTACTCATTTCATTATTTGCAGTGAATAAAGTTCATCTGTAATCGCGGGCTCCTTCATCTTTTCTGGATGATCAGCAACTTCCAGTGCAGAAAATGGCGGATGGCGCGTTTGTCTCAACTTCGTTAAAATAGTACGTTATAATGACGTACAGTTTACAGCACATGTGCATTACACAGAAAATTGATAGAACCTATGTTTTGTTGTTATATCAACTTGTTATTTAAAGTTTTCCATTTCCCATCAAGTCGAGGTTGTTAGAACTCATCCAGCTGTGTAGTGAGGCACTGCAAGTTGACAGGATATGATTTTACTTGTTCACCTGACTAAAACTCGAAATCATGTTTTACAGTGTAGTTGAAGTTTCTCTCTTCTTCGTTCACTACATTGTTTCTGCTCGTGTTCTGATCACGTGTTCTGATCACGTGTTGTCATCACGTGACTCTTCGACTTCTGTCGTATACTGCAGTGAGTGAGAGATGAGAGATAAGAGATGTTCTGCAGAAAGGCAGAGGATCATCATGTGGAATTCTTTTACAGCAGGAACTGACACGTTTTAAACTCCCAGCTATATGAGAAGGATTTTCACTACTGCAGCATCACCACCAACTTACACAAACACAAAATACAGAAATACAAAATACAAAAGAAACAGAAAGGAGCAGCGAAGTCCTTTAGACAGGAGACCCCAGCAGGGTTCTGTCAGAGAGGCAGAGAATATTCTGCTAAATCACGCTGAAAGAAATCTTATAGTCTGATCAGATCTTCAGCATTGATCATCACAGCTTTTACTTTATTCAGTTCAATACATGTTTATTTGTAGTGTTTTTAACAATGGACATTTTCTTAAAGCAGCTTTACACAGATAAAGTTGTATAACAGTGGCGGAGGAGGGAAAGACAGGTTATCTGAGTGGGCAGTAGACAATGAAGAACGCTTCTAACTCCACTTGCCTTAATCAGACTTCCAGATCTACCTCAAGTTCCATCTTACGCACAGCTATCCTTAACTCCATCTCTGCTTTATGTGCCTCTGTTTTCTCTTGAGCCTCTAATTGGAGACGTGCAATGCGCACTGTGGCACGGGCTTCACTGTCTTCCTCCTTCCTTTCACAACTATTTCTCTCGGGAGTTTTTCTTTTGGCATCGTTGTGCGTTTAAAAATCACCATGGGTGAAGCTTTTCTCCCGATGCAGTGCAGCTCAGAACACAGGTGAAGTGTGTGTTTTCATGCCCGGTTGTTTTCAGCGTGACGAATGATTCGCATTTCCTGTAGACAGTCCGAGTGAGCGGCAGGTCAAACGTCAGAGGAACATCATCCATATTTATGATGTGGTGCGGCCCGATTTAGTGGGAGCGCATCTGATTTAATATAAAGAGTTCCATTGGTTCACCTGAACCCGTTCAGCAATTTCATTGGTCTAATGTTATGTCGCTCAGTTTTTTGGCTTGAAGTTTGTGAAACTGGGAAAAACCCAGGAAAAATCCATAAATAAGCCGCTTCGTTGTTTAAGCCGCGGGATTCAAAACGTGGGGAAAAAGTAGCGGCTTATAGTCCGGAAAATACGGTAGGCCTTTTGTGTACATAGAAAAAGTTTTAGCTCTTTGACTTCAGCTCATGAAAAATGGGGCAAAAACAAAAGTGTTGCGTTTATAATTTTGTTCAGTTTATTTTGGAATAAAGCTGTAACATAAGAAAATGTGGACAAAGTGAATAGTTTCTGGATGCATTGTTTATTGTAAACGAGGTTATTACAAGTTTTTCACTAATATGGTCTTATCAAAAGCTTTTGGCAAGTGACTGTAAGAGCGTACACCCTTGATTTCTGTCTGATTTCACCTGAGGCTTTTATACTCAGTGTTGGGGGTAACGTGTTACAAGTAACGTGCGTTACGTAATAATATGACTTTTCTGGAGTAACGAGTAAAGTAGCGCGTTACTTTATAAATGTACACATTAATATCTGAGTTACTTTTTTATAAAAGTAATGCGAGTTACTTTTCAGTTCAATTATTTTGCATTAAAATGAACGTAATCTCGTAGAATCGCGCACCCCTACGTGCGAGCAGCGGGAACAGAAGCTGGTCAGAAGCGGAGATGGCAGGCCAGAGCATTACTTTACTGTGATGGAAGTATTCACATTATATTGAAATAGTGGAGGAAAAGGAGAAGGGAATAATCGTTAAGTGTAAATTATGTGTTGGTGAAAAGCTCTTGTCAACGGCAAAAAATACCACTTCAAATTAAAAAAAACATCTGCAAGCAAAGCACAGCACTACAGATGTGGAAGAGAGAAAGCTGAATGAAACCTGCACCCCGCCTCAAGCTAAACAACAAAGGCTTGATTTCAGTACATTAATATTTACTAAATAGATTTTCAGAAGATTTTCAGATACTAATCCTAACTTGAGCCACATCATACACATTGGCACACATGAACATCACCCATCCCTTCCTCTCTCTCTTACACACACACACACACACACACACACACACACACGCACACACACACACACACACACACACACACACACACACACACACACACACACTCTGTTCAGCCAGATTTATTGTAAATGTCACACACCAACATAATGACAGAAAACACAGACTTTGTTTGTGTTGGTTTTTTATGTGCGTGTTCGCTTGAGTTCAATACGGTATTTTCGTCAAATGCGCATGTGCGTGAGATGAATATACCGCAAAGTTTCCCAGTAGGGGCGAGATCATTTAAGTCTTAAAAATACCGTATTGAACTCAAGTGAAGCGAACACGCACATTAAAAACAAACAAACACAAACTTCGATATGAACGTAAGAGCCGCATGAAACCAGCCATAAAACGCCGCATGCGGCTCGCGAGCCTCGGGTTGGCCACCCGTGCATTACTGCATTAAACACTAGTACAAGAACTTTTCACCTGTTACACCTGTAAGGCCTGAAAAAGATCAAACCTTAGCCAGGTAAGAAAAAGTAACGCAAAAGTAACGCAAAAGTAATATAACGCATAACTTTCCATTACTTTTAAAAGTAATGTTCCCCAACACTGATTATACTGTATGCTTTTCCATCATTTACATTTGACTTTCCATTTATGTGATGCTACAGAGCAGCAAACTAGTTCAGGAGAAAGCACAAGGTGTAGCTCTGTTATGCTAGCTCTGTTATGCTAGCTCTGCTATTTACAACTAAAAAGTTCATTAAAAATAAAAGGATTCAGTGTAAAGCCACTCTTTATTTGTTTAAAGCACCTGTAGTGATAGAAGATCACATGATCGAGGAGATTTGTTTTAAAACTCCTGCCCTCATCTGACTGACTTCCTGCCCTCAGGTTGTGGAGCAGGTTTGCTGGGGCAATAATGAGGCCTGCTGAATAAACAGGTTTAAAAAGAAAACAAATAACATGCAGTTCCATTTACATAGTGAGAAGATTTGGTTTCCTGTAAATCACATGACCAATGGATGTGAACATTCTGCTGCCTTCATCAAATCCTTCACCACTAAACAGGTATTTATGGTGAAGTCTTCTGGGAAACACAATTTCTACAATCTTTAATTGAATTAAGTACTTACAAAATTAATAAAAACTGGACAGAAACTAAACTGAGACTCTAAACATTCTTCTGTACTTCTCTTTTTTATTAAACATTATTGTTAATAACAATATTAATAATAAGAACAAGAGAATCTTTCAAAAATCTGTCAAACTGTCAGTCATAAACAGGTGTAATCTTCAGTGTGTAATCCCCATATTTAATAATGATAATGATGATTATTATTATTATTATTATTATTATTATTATTATTATTATGTAATGGTACATTTATGGAATGTAAAAAAAAATTTTTTACAACTAATTATTTTAGTAAAATATCAAAAACACAAAAAGAAGTTGGCTTTTTCTAAACCAAATTTATTTCATTTTTAAAATGTGATTTAAATGATATGTAAAAATAATGTAATTTTAAATGTCAATAAAATCAAGGAGCACTGAACATGTCATGTGACCTGTAAAAGCATTAAAAAAAAAATTTTAACCATTAAAATACATTTCTCAAAATTCAATCAAACAAACAAACAAAACAGTACATCCAGTAACTTTAAAACACTTGCTTTAGTTCCTTTCTTGAGATCTTCCTCTTTTGAAATCTGGTTGTTAATGTCTGTTTTTTTAATGCATTTTTTTACTGGAATGTGGAGCATTTGACAATAAATGAACAAACAAACAAACAAATTAGTGTATTGATATTCACATATCTGTCATAAATCCTATTTATTAACTTTTTCTTCTTAACTCTGTAATGTAACTCTTATTAATTCCTCTCTGGAGGAGTCGAGTCCACGGCTCTCGGATCTGCTCTCCGTGTTCTGAATGTTCGGATGAGATATTTTACTTTGGAACAAGAATACTGTACAAACACACAGTATAATACAATTCACACTACAATGTAATAATCTGAACTGATTATTAAACACTGACCAGAAGCTGCAGATCAAAAAATCATATCAAAATTATACCAAAATAATTTTTTATGTGAAATAAACTACACATTGTTTGTATTGTGTGTTTTTGAGGGAAATATCCTCCAAAAAATGACAATCTTGTGACATGCTGGTGGGCCGAGGCCTAGAATGCTGTACAATGGATGCACTTGACTGATTGTTAAGAAAGAGAAACATAAAAAGGGGGCAAAAGCAAAACCCGGTGTTTTTCCCTTTTCTGATAAGAGAATCGTGAATTTCTAAACGTGACGTTCAGGAATTAACGGGGTTTCGTTCCATCATACACACTGAGATGCTGCAAACTAACTCTATTAGAATCCATTGGAAAGGACGTGTTTGAACATGATTTGGGGTTTTGTACACGTAGGATAAACATGGGTATTGCTCTTGATAAAGAATGTGAAATATGATTTGTTCTCACTGCCTCTGTCCTGTGGTTCATGTTGCTCTCAATCGTGTTAAATAAATCTGTTATTAACCTGTTAGAACATGTTAAAGCAGTACAGACAGCAGCAGCAGTGTCATCAACCAGTTTTTCCAGCATCTCGTTCTGAAGCTTATGTAGATGTTGAGTGGTTCTTGCTGTGCTTCGATTGGTTTCTTCCATGTTCTCAGCTGTCTTGTTTGAAGCGAGGTCCTTGTTTTACATGCTTCTATCGTATATTTGTGCGTACGTCCTGATATTGTGGTGTTTCAGGATCACAGCTTCATGTGAGCATCAATCAAAAAGGTTGCACTCGATGCACTTTATGTAGCTTTGTGTTGTGTTGTAGCTCTGTGTTGTTTAGTGTAGCTCCAGGGTTTTATTGGAACGTTTTCTTGTTGTTTCTGTGCACTGTGTATCACTGTGTAAAGTAGAAATGACAATAAAAGGCTCTTGACTTGACTCTTCACTTGAATCAGAAATGTTCTTCTGTATCTCACTGTTGTTCGCTTGTTGATTTGAAGGAGACTCACTGAGATCTTCCTCATGTCTATTATTCTGTGATCTGGAGCTCCTGAGATCACTGGAGTCTCTGCAGTTTGTGAAATTACACTGATATTTCCTCCATATTAAAATTGCAATAAATATGAGAAGAACTGAACAAATGATGCAAACAGTGATGATGAGCAGCAGGTTCATTCCATCAGCTTCACCTGGAGACACAAAGATTTTATTATAAATGTTATTTAATAAAATATTAAAATAAAGTCTGAGTAGAAATGTGATAAACCTTTTATCTGACAATAAAACTGAGAAATAGAGATTTAGAGGATTAAAGAAATAATAATAATAATTATTATTAATACAACAAATAAATATAATATTTACTCACCTGAGGGAGCTGATGGATCATCTTTCCTCTCTTCAGATTTTTCTGTGACAGAAAAAGAAAAAGAAAATGTATTGTTTGTTTTTTTTCTTCTAAATATTTTACTTCATAACTGCAGGAGCATCAAAATTTCCTATTAATAAAAGTGCAGAGTTTCTCCCAGTCCTGTCCTGCATTTTAATTCTGATGGATCTACTTCTCCTCGTCTCCATTCAGTGTGTGTTGATCTGATGAGGGATTTTCTTCAGTCTCCTGCATGTGTTTAAACACTTCTGCTGTTTGCTTTGGGATTTTTTATACAGTTTATGAAGCTGTTGTTCTGTTTTTCATTTTCTACTCTGAAACATTTACACACTGCAGATGCTGAAGGAGTTTCAGATCAGAACATCACATTTATAATAAATTACTCACATTCCCATAGAAACTCATGTCACATGTCAGTTCATGTGTCTTTTAGATGAGGACTGAACGTCACTCTACACTTCAGAAGTGAAAAATTCCTGTGTGTAATGTAGGAAACACACTTGATCTCGTACGGGGAAGTCAGTGAGTGTGTGAGGTATAAAACAGTATTGAAATGCAGGACAGGAGGTGTGTGTTCTCCACACTCAGTCTAACAAAACCAAACAGTAAACTGTGTAGTGCAGCTTCAAGCAGAACTGAGAAACACTGACATCTACATTAAATACAGAATCCTGTTCACCTGAGTTTAGTCATTTTCATTCTTTTAGAACTGTGGAACTGATACTGTACGTGTCGTATTCAGCATCATCTGATACTAATCCACTTACCACTGACTGAGAGTTTAATGTTCTGCACCAACACAGATCTCTTTGTGTCTGTCATTAAAATGTAGCTGCTGTACAGAGTTTCATCAGTAACACTGACGTTCTTCAACACCAGGGAACAGTTTCCTTTAAGCAGCTCCTCCTCAGGAACGTCCACACGTCCCTCATATCCTTTACCCTGAAATGACTCTTTACCCGGTCGCTCAAACACAGTCTCATCACCAATACTCCACTCAACATGAGGTGTTTGGATGGACAGATGTCTCCAGTCACATGGCAGCACTGCTGTGGATCCCACCTGAGCTGATACACTCTGAAAAACTGTAGAGACACAAAAATATTTTTTATATAAGCACATTAAAATGTATTTTACACAAACACAGATATTAAAACATAATAAATAATGGACACAAATAAAACCCTGGGAATATTTCAGCTTCTTGACCTTCATGTAAAAAGTCAGATGAAGTACAATAATGTGGTAAATAAACTCATTCGAATGTTAGAATCAGTAAATGTTCAATCTGTTCAACAAAACCCCACACTGATACTGTTCCTGGTGTTCACTCAGTTCTAGCAGTAAAAATACTCAGATAGCAGCATCTGATATCATGTAACACTCTGTAGAGTAAAACCTCGTGTAGATTTGTCATGGAACACGGCAGGAGCAGCTACAAGTGCAGATCATTTCTTACAGAAAGTGCAAACAAACCCCAAGGAACAAAATCCAGAACAATCAGAAAGTAAAGTAGAAAAACGAATCCTGAGCACAAGCAGGAACCGACAGCATGAGACAACAAACAGAAGACAAAGTGTGCAGTGAACGGTGAGATCTTCATCCACAAGTGCTAATGATCATGAAACGTGAATCAGGTGTAAAAACAAACATGAGACCTGCTGCAGTGGCTTGTGGGAAACAGAGTTCCTGTCCATAATCCTGACAATATTGTAGTGATCTGGATGGAGTTCACAATTAATGATCAAATCAAAGCAGAGTGTAAACTGTGCTCTGTGAGAACATCAAGAGGAGGAACTACAGCATCTTCCTAACCACCTGATAAACATCTGGATGCTGCTCTAACTGTCTTTGTGTCCTCGTCCTGTCAGCTTCATATCTGACTGCTTGTTTAAACTGTTCCATCCTGCAGGATCTCAGTCCTGATGCACATCTCCAATCACAACCAGATGACCTCTGACCCTTTCTGATCAGCTTTCTAGTAAATACAATAGTGAACCTTTTATTTATGTGTATATTTGTATCTTTTTTTTTATTTTTTTTTACCTTATCTCACTTTATTTCACTTAATTCTTAATAATATGAGCAAATGTGAGCAAATAAGAAACATCTGATACACTGTGACTTTTATATTTTTTCATATTTTATGTTGAATAATTTTCTCACCATCGAGTTGAACTCTGTTGATTTCTTGTATTTTGTCAGTGTTTGTAGCCTCCACATGTTCCAGCATGAAGGATCTGTAGAAAGTGTGATCAGTGATTCTGACGTCCTTCAACACCAGAGAACAGTTTCCTTTACGCAGCTCGTCCTCAGGAACGTCCACACGTCCTTCATATCCTGGACCCTCATATGTACCATCAATGTTTCTCTCAAACACAACCTTATTATCAGCACGCCACTGAACATGTGGAGTTTTGCTGAAGACTTTACTCAGGTTACATGGCAGGAGAGCTGTGGAACCCACATGAGCTTCTACAGTAATGGGAGGATCTGCACTGATGGGGTCTGTGGGGGGAAACATCACAATCTACATGATTTGGAGCATTTTATAAAAATTGTAGTATATTGTAATGAATGTGAGGACACTTGTGTGTTGTTGGACTTGAACCAGGTCACTCACCCACACAGACAGAGAGCCAGAAGATGGAAATAGAAAGGAGGATCATGATCCCTGGAAGACTCGTGTGGAGTTTTTACAGATTTCCTGCTACAAACACAAACAAAGGCAGATTATTAAACACATTAAATATAAGTGGAAGATCAGCTTCTGCAGAAAATCACACAAACAAGTGTTCACTGTATTAGTGTCAATTTTACACCCTGAAAAAACACAAATCACTCATTTAAAATCCCACGTTTCACTACGCCTTCATCACCTCAGCAACTGCACCACGACTTTACTGCCCCCTGTTGGTGGATTTTGGAGTCACAGCAGCAGTAATGAACTTTCACACACAGAACTTTGTTGTGGATTGATTTTGGTCCTGGAGTAATGTTGGTTCTTTTCAGTGTGTACTGCATTGTGTATGGTTGAAATGACAATAGAATCCTACTTGACTCAACTTTGGTCTCAGAGCTGAGCTCATCATGAGTGAGATCATGAAATCTGCTTTAATTAATGTTTTTCTGCCTGATGGTTTGTTTTACTTCAAAGATAATTCCATTTTAAATCATCTAAAGCAAATCTGTTCATTTATTTAATTTTTTCATCAACAAAAACTTTAAATAAACTCAAATTACATTTAAATAAACAGTAAAAATTGAAGTGTAGGTTTCTACAGAATGTATATTTATAATATTTATTGAGTATTTATCTTATTTTACATTACATTGGACTACTTTGAGTGTTTAAAGGCTCTGGCATGGAGAAGCTGGTGTTGGATTTATGATAATCTGAAATGTTGAGCTATTTTATGAGTTCCTTAGTAGCTCCTAGTTCCATAACGTCAACTGACTGTATAAGACTGTAGAAAGAACATCAGTCATAATCACACACTCCAGTGCTTATGTTAGTTCTCACTCTCCAGTGTTCTGTATTGTTTAAAGACTATAATCACACTCTTGATGTCACACAAATGAGGATGGGTTCCCCTTTTGAATCTGGTTCCTCTCAAGGTTTCTAATAACATCTAAGAGAGTGCTTCCTTGCCATCGTTGCCCCCAGGCTTCATCATCACAAATAAATGCACACCATTTACCTTAACTGTTAAATTTTTTAAAGCTGCTTTTTTGAAATGTGAATTGGTGTTTTTTTTGTTAAATGTGAGCCAAAATTATCACAATTAAAAGAAACAAGGACTTAAACTACTTCAGTCTGTGTGCATTGGATATATTTAATACATGAGTTTCACAATTTGAGTTGAATTACTGAAATAAATTAACTTTTCCACGATATTCTAATTTATTGAGATGCACCTGTATAGGCAGATATAGAGGACAGAGTAGTATGGAGACAGATGATCCTCAGTGGCGACCCCTAATGGGAGCAGCCGGAAGAAGAAGAAAAGCATCAACAGTTTACATTTTTAAAACAATTTAAAATAAAATGCCTGCTTGTTTAAATAATATATAAAATAATATTTGCTAAAAATTTATATATAAAAGTACACTTTATTATATTGATTAAATTAAGAAATCAATCAAATTGGCACAAATTGAATTGATTGAATAAAATAAAAATGGAAAAAATGTAATTAAATAGTTTAGGGAACGATTCCTCGAGTAAAAAGTAACTCGATAAAAATTTTTTATATATATAAAAAAAAAAACGTTTCCCACGGACCATTATTATTGACGCACGACCCACTAAACTCTGGAGCGCTCCGGACAGGTAACACAGAAGATGCTGCAATATGAAAAATGGAAGAACGAAACTTTAATATTGATTTAATAAATTAATATGGAGTAAGAATAATATTTCATTACATAAAAACTTTCCCATAACTTACACTACACGGCCACTGCAGAGGGATTTTTGAACACAGCTGTATTTGAATTTTGATGTTATTTGGCAATTAAATACTCTAAATGGGTTTAGATTTCACAGATATTCTTGTCTGCAATTTCTGCAATAAAAATGTTGAAAATATTTTTTTTAAGAAACAAAAAAACCAATTACTTGTTCATTTTAAGAGACCTGTCTTATTTACTTTCTCTTATTAAGTATTGCTCTTCAATAAAGAAAAAATAAAAACTTATCTGATTACTTGATTAATCAATGGAATAATTGGCACAATACTCGATTTCTTAGACCCCGTTTGGGTAATACAGATGTGTATATAAATGTGTGTTTTACATTTACTATTTAATTTTCTGAAGATATGTTCTACTTAATTGTTCTTTATTACAGTACTTTTAACTTTTTTAGTCATCAATCCTTCCAACCCAGCCATTAGTGCCGGGATAAATAGGGAGGGTTGCGTTAGGAAGGGCATCCAGCGTAAAACGTGCCAAATCGAATATCCTATCACGAATAGGAATTTCATACCGGATCGGTCGAGGCCCGGGTTACCAACGCCCGCCACAGGTATCGTTAGCCAACAGGGTACCGGTGGAAATTGGGCTACTGTTGGCCGAAGGAGGAGAAGGAGAGAAGAAAGACGTCTACAGAGGCGGCATTGAAATTAGAAGTGTAGGAGAGTAGAGGTTTGGGTTGGTACTTTAAATGTTGGTACTATGACGGGTAAAGGGAGAGAGATAGCTGATATGATGGAGAGGAGAAAGGTAGATATGCTGTGTGTTCAGGAGACCAAGTGGAAAGGGAGTAAGAGCAGGAACATTGGAGGTGGGTTTAAACTGTTTTATCATGGTGTGGATGGGAAGAGAAATGGTGTAGGGGGGATTCTGAAGGAGGAGTACAGTAAGAGTGTAGTGGAGGTGAAGAGAGTTTCTGATAGGGTGATGAACGTGAAGCTGGAAGTTCTATGCAGGAGATGCAACCTGAAGGAGATTGGAGACTGTAAGGTGTTGGCGGGGGACAGTGTAGCTAGACAGCATCGGATGGTGGTCTGTAGGATGGTTTTGGAGGCGAAGAAGAAGAGGAGGAAAGTAAGGTTTGAAAGAAGAATAAGATGGTGGAAACTGAAGGAGGAAGAGTGTAGTGTGAGGTTCAGGGAAGAGGTCAGACAGGGCCTCAGTGGTGGTGAAGAGGTGCCGGATGATTGGGCAACTACTGCAGGAGTGATGAGGGAGGCAGCTAGAAAAGTACTTGGTGTGACATCTGGAAAATAGAAAGCAAGACAAGGAGACGTGGTGGTGGAACGAGGAAGTGCAGGAGAGCATTAGGGGAAAGAGATTGGCAAAACAGAAGTGGGATCGACAGAGTGATGAGAAAAGTAGGCAGGAGTACAAGGAGATGCGGCAGCAGGTTAAAAGGGATGTGGCGAAAGCCAAGGAAAAGGCATATGAGGAGCTGTAGGAGAAGTTGGACACTAAGGAAGGAGAAAAGGATTTATACCGATTGGCCAGGCAGAGGGACCGAGCTGGGAAGGATGTGCTGCAAGTTAGAGCAATAAAGGATGGAGATGGAAATGTGTTGACTAGTGAGGAGAGTGTGTTGAGAAGGTGGAGGGAGTATTTTGAGCAGCTGATGAATGAGTAAAATGAGAGAGAGAAGGTTGGAGGATGTGGAGTTGGTGAAGCAGGATGTAGATAGGATTAGTAAGGAGGAAGTGAGAGCAGCGATTAAGAGGATTAATAGCAGAGGATTAACCCCTCTGCCATTTTTCTAAGCGGCTGTGTCATCGTGCCGTTACTCTAAACCGTAACCCGAGCAGCCCAACTAATCGATAACGGCATTCATTGACAATAGATTTCATTATCGATTATTATAATTTTATCAATTAGTTGTTGCAGCTATATTATATATATATAATTCTTTCAAATGATTAATTGATTTTACTGTACAGTGTAACTGACCCATAAGTCAGTTTGTATTTCTTGTTTATTTAATTGGTTTTAATATGTTTTGTTGAGGACATTTATTTTGAAACTGCTTAGGAAAATGCTGGATTAAGAAGAGACTTTTATTTTGAAACACATGCATAACTTTGGCACAGCAGGGCAAGTTTAAATGTGTTTTAATGTTTATTTTGTTCATCAATAGTTAAAAAGTACGGAGTGCATTGCATTCACAAAGAGAAAAATAATTCACAGAAAGGATCTCATAATTATGGCTTAATATCTCGTAATTTTGAGATCCTGACACTAAGTCCTAATTATGAGATATTAAGTAATAATTATGAGATAAGTCATAATTATGAGATCTTTTCTGTGATGTTTTTCTCTTTGTGAATGCAATGTGCTTCCGTAAAAAAGGACATCAGATGCATGTTGAAGTTCTTCCTTTGGTTACAATCCGCCAATAAAGTAAATTCCTCCTCATTTGTATTGTATTGTAGATTGTGTTGCTGTATGGGGAGAGAATGTCTGTATGAATACTATGGTTAAGATGTTAAAGTGAACATGTTTATGATGTTTACAAAGACAACATTTATTTATGTAATGTATTTGTTTTTTATATTCTTTGTTTTTACTTTATTTTTGTATATTTAATTCTCACTGCATTTTGAGTTGATTGCTTATGAACCAGACAATTAATCTCCAGTCATCAGAAAATTATTGTGCTAGTGAAATTACTGGGGGGATCAAAGGCAAAATAACCCAAAACATCAAAGTGCATTATTGCCTTTGGATCATTTCCTTAATGTTTTCTCACTCTTTCAATTGATATTCGTTCTGGATGACCCTAAATAATGCTCTATTCAATCATCAACACTAATAATCAAGTTATTTACTGCACAGTTTTGAAGAAACTCAAAGTAAAACTATTTTAAAATAAACACCGTGATAGTCAGAGTGACTCAAACAGGAAAATATTTTTCTCTCAGCACTGCTACAGATATTATAGCAGTTTTAGTGAATTTATCTGGTTAAATTAGAGAATCAGGATTTCCTGTAGATCACGTGATTCTTTCACACAAACCGAAACTCAGAAACTGCTGCGAATAAAATCCATTAACACTCAGTAAATAATACTATGAGCTAAAAGTCTGCTTTATCACCACATTACACCATTACTGCTGTTTTTAGTTTCAAAACCCAGAAAGTAAAGAAAAAAATATTTCAGTTTACTAATAAACACGAGACGAGCTTTTCTTCATGTAGAAAACACGGAAGTCATCCGCTTCAACATGGCGAAGAACATTAACATTTACATAAGAACTGAAAACGGAGTCTTACCCTAGAGAGAGAACATTTCTCGTGATTCAGGATCATTTAAGTAGAAGTTGATAAGGTTGTAAGGCAGCAGGATTTTATTTAGTGGTTTATCGTTTCTCGTTTCTTCCTGTATAAAGAACTGCGGTGAAGTCAGCCCCACTGTTCTTTGTGTTGTGCGTCTAATCGTACACTTACGGTACGTGTGGTGGGAGCGGCCAAAATAGATGTAAACACTCTTTAGAAAGGCATTTCCGTTATAAATAAATAAATAAATAAATAAATAAATAAATAAATAAATAAATAAATAAATAAATTTATGTTTGAGTATAAGTCTACTCATGTCTGTCTATTACTCTATTAAATGTCAACTGATTTTACTGTGTAGTTTTTGAGAAAATTGAATTAAAAATAACTCTAAACATCACTGTATTTTCAATCATGTTCCATATTCACTCTATAGACAGAGACACTGTAAATGAGAATTATTTAAAAGATTGAGCAAAGCAATAAAGGAGAATGTTTTATGAGTGTTTGAATATGGAACATGATTAAACATTCACTTATGTTTGGAGTGATTTTGCTTTTACCTTTCTCTTTAAATTTAAGACTATAATATACATGGACACTGTAAATTATTTAAAAGATTAAGCAAACCTATAAGGAAAATGTTTTTATTTGTTTGAATATGGTGATTAAAATACACTGGATTTTTATGTTTCTTAAACACTGTACAGTAAAACGGGCTGAAAATGAATTCAGTGATATTCAGGGTCCCTCTGAGTGAAGATCAACTGAATGATTAAGCAAACATTTAAATGAAGGTCAAATAAAGGTGATTTTGCTTTTACATTTTACTGCATGTCCTCAAACACCATACAGTACAGATATTTTTTTAAGTGTTAAAATATAAATCTTAATATCTTGATTTTATATATATATGTATATGTATATAATCTTATTTATTATTATTTCTTGTTTTTAATATATATATATATATATATATATATATATATAAAATCACAAACAAGAAATGATAATAAACGAGATAATAATATAATTATTATATATTATATATATATTATATATTATTATTATATTGTATTATAATAATTATATTATTATTATTATTATTATTATTATTACTATTATATAATCACAAACAAGAAATGTTATTATTGGTGTTTGATAAAAAAATAATAATGTATTTATATTTTATGTCTTTTTTGTTATTTTTTTAGAACGGAAACTGATTCTGAAGAGTCTTTACTTCTATTTTACTTCACCGTGTATTTTCAAGTTGGTTCTGTTCTGTGAACATGGAGTTCTATTTTCCCCTATATGCGCGCTATTTTTATTTAAAGTGTTGGTCTAATTCAAACAACAGCGTGAATTTGTAGGCGTGAATACTACTGCTGGAATGTACGATGAAAATACTTTTTGGTGGTTGTGCATCTGTAAGGAGTATCTGAACTCTGAAATTGCTGGAATTTTGTGACCTGGAATGGAATCTAAACTTTCGCACGAGTCGTCGGTCATTCACACATTTGTGTGGACTGGTAGAGGGATTTCTGAAGAGAAGAAGAGACTGTCAGAAATCCAGTTCCCCTGATAATTAGTGTTGTTTTTTTTGTTTGTTTTTTATACAAATTCAGAAGCTGTGCGGAAAACCGTGTTGTGTAACCAATAATCGGTTTAACGCGGTTTATAGAAATGTTTGTCAGACCCCTCTCAAACAGATTACAATTTCATTCGATTTGGGCATTTTTATTATGACAGGGGTGTTTATATTGAGCATTTTCATTCAGATTGGACTTTTAAACCGATTACAATGCTCCATGTAAACACACCTATTGTCTGAGCATGATGCCTACACAGAGATAAACTCAAATCCTTCTGTTTTTAAAGGAATACTTCACTCAAAAATTGCCCATAAATTCCTCAAACAGCCCAGGTGTATATGACTTATGATTATATAGGGATGGTGTAATGTGCTCTTTTGGAAGAAGCTGTGTGTTCATCATCATTATTGGATTGAGCCTTTATTTCCAAGGGTGTTTTTCCCCCAGTTCTATTTCCTTTATAAAAACGGTAAGAGGGATTATCACTGTTCTCCATAATATCTGTTAAATTTACCCAATTATATTAGCCATCCATGTTATTAAAATAAATATTTTGTTTTAAAAAGGGTTTAATAACATGTGAAATTATATTTGATGGATGGTTGTATATATTTTATTTTTTTTGCATGTTTTCTGTGTTCCATGTGGTGCAGCATATTTTATGTTGTGTTTGAGGTTAAATTATATTTTTTTTACGGTTTTATTTTTATTTTGGATACAGCCAATATTTCCCTTTGTAATATCATCTTCTTTTGGCTGCTCCCATTAGGGGCGCCACACGGCTCATCCATCTCCATACCCCCCTGTCCTCTACATCGCTTTCACTCTCACAGATACTCTTCTATCACAAATCACTCCTGCTATCACTCTTCTCCACCCACCCCACCTCTTCACCACCACTCTCCATTACTTTGCATTGTTGACCCCAGGTACCTGAACTCCTCCACCTTCTCCACCTCTTCTTCATGCAACCGCACCTCTCCACTGCCCTCCCTCTCATTCACACACATGTACTCTGTCTCACTCCTACTGACTTTCATTCCTCTTCTCTCCCAGCAGCCATATCTCCACCTCTCCAGGCTCTTCTCCACCTGCTGCCTACTCTCACCACAAATCACAATATCATCCTCAAACATCGTAGTCCATGGAGACTTCTGTCTGACCTCGTCCTTCAACCTGTCCATCACCACTGCAAACAGGAAAGGGCTCAGGGCCAATCCTTGATGAAGTCCAACCTTCACCTTGAGCCAGTCTGTCGTTCCTACTGCACACTTCACTGCTGTCACACTGTCCTCATACAGTTATGTTCAAAATAATAGCAGTACAATGTGACTAACCAGATTAATCCAGGTTTTTGGTATATTTTTTATTGCTACGTGACAAACAAGTTTCCAGTAGGTGCAGTAGATTCTCAGAAAACAAACAAGACTCAGCATTCATGATATGCATGCTCGTGAGGCTGTGCAATTGGGCAATTAGTTGAAAGGGGTGTGTTCAAAAAAATAGCAGTGTATGCCGTTGACTGTACAAACTCAAAACTATTTTGTACAAACATTTTTATTTCTAGGATTTAGCAATCCTGTGAATCACTAAACTAATATTTAGTTGTATGACCACAGTTTTTTAAAACTGCTTCACATCTGTGTGGCATGGAGTCAACCAACTTGTGGCACCTCTCAGCTGTTATTCCACTCCATGATTCTTTAACAACATTCCACAATTCACTTACATTTCTTGGTTTTGCTTCAGAAACAGCATTTTTGATATCACCCCACAAGTTCTCGATTGGATTAAGGTCCGGGGATTGGGCTGGCCAATCCATAACATTAATTTTGTTGGTTTGGAACCAAGACTTTGCTCGTTTACTAGTGTGTTTGGGGTCATTGTCTTGTTGAAACAACCATTTCAAGGGCATGTCCTCTTCAGCATAAGGCAACATGACCTCTTCAAGTATTTTGACATATGCAAACTGATCCATGATCCCTGGTATGCGATAAATAGGCCCAACACCATAGTAGGAGAAACATGCCCATATCGTGATGCTTGCACCACCATGCTTCACTGTCTTCACTGTGTAGTGTGGCTTGAATTCAGAGTTTGGGGGTCGTCTCACAAACTGTCTGTGGCCCTTGACCCAAAAAGAACAATTTTACTCTCATCAGTCCACAAAATGTTCCTCCATTTCTCTTTAGGCCAGTTGATGTGTTCTTAGGCAAATTGTAACCTCTTCTGCACATGCCTTTTTTTAAACAGAGGGACTTTGCGGATTCTTGAAAATAGATTAGCTTCACACAGACGTCTTCTAACTGTCACAGTACTTACAGGTAACTCCAGACTGTCTTTGATCATCCTGGAGCTGATCATTGGCTGAGTCTTTGCCATTCTGGTGATTCTTCGATCCATTTTGATGGTTGTCTTCCGTTTTCTTCCACGTCGCTCTGGTTTTGCTCTCCATTTTAAGGCATTGGAGATCATTTTAGCTGAACAGCCTATAATTTTTTGCACCTCTTTATATGTTTTCCCCTCTCCAATCAACTTTTTAATCAAAGTACGCTGTTCTGCTGAACAATGTCTTGAACGACCCATTTTCCTCAGGCTTTCAAATGCCTGTTAGTGCTGGCTTCATCCTTAAATAGGGGCCACCTGATTCACACCTGTTTTTTCACAAAATTGATGACCTCAGTGATTGAATGCCACACTGCTATTTTTTTAACACACCCCTTTCAACTAATTGCCCAATTGCACAGCCTTACGAGCATGCATATCATGAATGATGGGTCTTGTTTGTTTTCTAAAAATCTACTGCACCTACTGGTAACTTGTTTGTCACGTAGCAATAAAAAATATACTAAAAACCTGGATTATTCTGGTTAGTCACATTGTACTGCTATTATTTTGAACATAACTGTACATGTCCTGCACCACCCTCACATACTTCTCTGACACACCTGACTTCCTCATACAATACCACAACTCCTCTCTCCACCCTGTCGTACGCTTTCTCTAAATCCACAAACACACAATGCAAAGCCTTCTGACCTTCTCTATACTTCTCCATCAACATTCTCAAAGCAAATAAGGTGTCTGTGGTGCTCTTCCTCAGCATAAAGCCATACTGTTGCTCACAGATAGTCACCTCTTCTCTCAGCCTGGCTTTCACTACTCATTCCCATAACTTCATGGTGTGACTGATCAACTTAATTCCCCTGTAGTTACTGCAGGTCTGCACATCTCCCTTATCATTTTCCTCATTCATCAGCTGCTCAAAATACTCCCTCCACTTTCTCAACACACTCTCCTCACTAGTCAACACATTTCCCTTTCCATCCTTTATTGCTCTAACTTGCAGCACATCCTTCACAGCTCGGTCCCTCTGCCTGGCCAATTGCTACAAATCCTTTTCTCCTTCCTTAGTGTCCAACTTCTCCTACAGCTCCTCATATGCCTGTTCCTTGGCTTTCGCCACATCCCTCTTCACCTGCTGCCGCATCTCCTTGTACTCCTGCCTACTTTTCTCATCACTCTGTCGATCCCACTTCTGTTTTGCCAACCTCTTTCTCCTTACGCTCTCCTGCACTTCCTCATTCCACCACCACGTCTCTTTGTCTTCCTTTCTATTTCCAGATGTCACACCAAGTACCTTTCTAGCTGTCTCTCTTATCACTTCTGCAGTAGTTACCCAATAATCCAGCACCTCTTTACCACCACTGAGCCCTCTCTGACCTCTTCCCTGAACCTCACACTGCAGTCTTCCGCCTTCAGTTTCCACCATATTCTTCTTCTTTCAGTCCTCACTCTCCTCCTCTTGTTCTTCAACTCCAAAACCATCCTAAAGACCACCATCCGATGCTGTCTAGCTACACTGTCCCCCGTACCACCCAAAGATTGTACTAGTGCCAGCTGGATTCCACTACATGTGTGGAGTTTGGACACTGGACCTCCTGGAGTGTTTAAAGGCTCTGGCATGGAGAAGCTGGTGTTGGATCTGTGATGATCACAAATGTTGAGCTATTTTATGAGTTTCTCAGTAGCTCCTAGTTTTATAACCATAATAACTGTAAAAGACTGTAGAAAGAACATTTCTTATAATCACACACTCCAGTGCTAATGTTAGTTCTCTCTCTCCAGTGTTCTGTATTGTTTAAAGATTTATGATCACACTCTTGATGTCACCCAAATGAGGATGGGTTTTGAGTCTGGTTCCTCTCAAGGTTTCTTCCTCATAACATCTACGGGAATTTTTCCTTGCCACAGTCTCCATGGCTGCTCATCAGTGATAAATACACACCTATACCTTAACTGTTGATTTCAAGGAAAGCTGCTTTGAGACAATGTCTATTGTGAAAAGCACTATACAAATAAACTTGACTTGACTACATGCCCATTAAAGTCTGCCCCAATCACCAATCTTCCATTCCTAGGTACACCTTCTATCACTTCACTCCAGAATCTTCCCCTCCATCTTACAGCTGACTTGTGGAGCATAGGCACTGATGACATTTATCATCACCACATCAACTTCCAGCTTCACGTTCATCAACCTATCAGAAACTCTCTTCACCTCCACTACACTCTTACTGTACTCTTCCTTCAGAATCCCCCCTACACCATTTCTCTTTCCATCCACACCATGATAGAACAGTTTGAACCCACCTCCTGTTCCTGGCCTTACTCCCTTCCCACTTGGTCTCCTGAACACACAACATATCTACCTTTCTCCTCTCCATCATATCAGCTACCTCTCTCCCTTTACCAGTCATAGTACCAACATTTAAAGTACCAACCCGAACCTCCACTCTCCAGCACTTCTCCTTTCCCTGTCGCCTCTGTAGACGTCTTCCTCCTCTCCTTCTCCTCCTTCGGCCAACAGTAGCCCAAATTCCACTGGTTGGCTAACGATACCCGTGGCGGTCGTTGTTAACCCGGACCTCGACCGATCTGGTATGAAATTCCTATTCGTGATAGGATATTCGATTTGGCACGTTTTACGCTGGATGCCCTTCCTAACGCAACCCTCCCTATTTATACGGGCACTGGATTGTGCCTCCCTAATGGCTGGGTTTTATCTTTGTAATATGCAGTAGCTTATTTTATTAATTTTTTCAGTGAAATTGTGAACCATGACTTACTATTAAGCTGTAGCCGCACCCATATTTAGTTTAACTATAATTTGTTATGAATGTATGTATATGTATCTATATTAGAAGTTATATTTCCTTGTGAAAAGGCTGTTGTACTGCTGGTTCAACTGTGAAAGTGACTGAGTTGGAAAAGAAGCCTAAAAAAAAAGAAAGCTGCTCTGTGTGACTTCATAGAAACACAACGCAGAGACAATCGGGGGAGCACACCGACGAAGAGGGTTTTATATATATATATATATATATATATATAAATATATATATATATATATATATATATATATATATATATATATATATATATATATATATATATATATATATATATATATATACATACATATATTAAATAATATCCTGGCTCTTCCCAGCAATATAATGGCACTAATGAGTAAACACAAAATGGCAGAACACCTGCTTTATGTCAATACAAATCCATTCATGTCCATTTAGAACCAAAGAGATTCAAAGTTATTGATGTGTATAGTATTTAATTTAACTGTGTTCAGCTGAAGAAAGTCATAAACACCTAGAATGCCTTAAGGTTGATTTATGGGATAATGTTCATTTTAATTGAAGTGTCCCTTTAAACTGAGCTCTAGTGAACTACAGAGAAAAAAGCAGCACTTTGGAATTGAGATTTTCAAGTCTGTTTTATAAATTGTATTAAAGGCACTGCTGAAGTGTGGTGTTCTAAGCCATTATAAGCGTATGCTTTACATATGTTAACTTGCAGCCTAAACGCATGTTTGTATTCACTCAAGCAATCCACCACCATTGCTACGACACTGCCCAGTGACCAGCCAATTATATAAAGGTGTTTAAATTTTCATAAAAATTATAAGTGTGCAATGTGTATCAATAAAGAGAAATAATAAATGTGAATATCAAAGCAAACACTGTTTTACTAATACCGAAGAATATGTATACAAAAGTATGTATTAAAAAGTTAACTTACCCAAAATTTGCAAATCCACTTTGGTCAGTGTTGTAGCAAGCATGTGCTAACTATTGGTGTTCATTCAACTTTTTTATTCATGTTTATGTGTACTTAATTTATTTGGCATGGTCTAAAACCACAGTTAAACAAGTTGGCCAAACAAAATTGCTTTATGCTGAAGGACAGCCATGATTGATTGAAGTGCATTCTAAGTAAAGAATTACATTTGAATTGACATTAAAAGGTTGTGCTTCAGCAAAGTCGACTTGGTGTTAGGAGTAGAAATATGAACACAAAACCACTGTTCAACAAGTTTAATTAACAAAGGTACATGAGTCACATAAGTTCACACCATTCTTTGCACAAAGGTGTTGGTTTTGTAACATTTTTACAATACAAATTTCTTGAAAACATATAGTATATTTTTTATAATAATAATAATAATAAAAAAAAAACTTATTTTCTGCAAAGCTTCAAATGTATATTAATGTTTTGGAAGGTAGTAAAGATGTAAAGAATACACTAAGATAAGCAATATGGCCAATGCAAAAGGTACATTCTCCAGTTCACAGAGTACAGTCACCCCCTCTAGAATGACTCGCACATCCTTTGGGGGATCACTAAGCTCAGCACCTTCAGGTCGAATAACATAGATGCCAAAGAGGGTCTCTTCCATGGATGTGTCTGCTTACATCATCTGCCTACAAAAAAATAACCAGTTCTTTTAAACCCTGGTGTTAAATACATCCCACCCCATACCTTAATTGAATCCCTTTTCATAACGTTATAAAAATATTATTGTACAACAGCTAACAGTTAAATTAGAAAAAGATATAACCAGATATTTGAAATGCCTCGCTTATACATATTTACAAGGAACATCCTTGAATTATCACAGAGACTATTCCCTTACTGAAGCTAAAGGTATAACAACATACCATGTATTTCTTCACCAGCTTCTCCGGATCTTCATTCAAGTACACACAAAGTCCCTTTAGGATGCATTCACATTCAATATCACTGCTATCCACCTGCAAATCAGAGAAATTATATAACTAGGTTAAACAGACCATATTTCTTCACCCTAAAACTATCAAGGATGCAATTTCCAGAGAAAGAAACATAATGCTAGCTTTTTCACATAGAAATAAAATTAACCAAGATTTCACAGTATGTTTAGACATACATGTTTTGTAAAATATCAGGTTTTTTTACCCCTTTTTAAATATTTTAATTCATTATTTCTTATTCTTTTTATTTCATAAAATGTTATATAGGACAACAAGTAAGAGTCCACAAGACCTAAGATTCAATATCTTTTACACTAGTATAAGAAACATTAAGATCCAGCTTGTGTTAGATGCTATGAATTGAAAGCACAGACAGCATGTGTAGTTTATCTCTAAATAAAGAGATTTTGTGAAGGTCACATTTAAAGCTGCTTCTAAACTTTGAACATGGCATTTCACACATGATGTGTAGCTTTTCTCCTAATACCATATAGAGCAATGTCAGTAAGTAAAATCAAATCACCTCCCTAATCAAAGCAATAAGGACATTTCTGTGAGCATGTGTCTTATTTTTAAAACTCAATACCTGGGTCATGGGTGTCATGATGCTCTTTTAATTGTATGCTAAATCCTCTAACAAAAGGAGTATGTTGTTTCACTTACCTCACACACACTGAAGAATGCTGGCCATCTTGTTTTAAAATCTGCTATCATGGTGCATCTCAAACCACTTCTTGCCTTCTGTGAGCAAACGTCTTCTCCATCAACATTGCCACCTTATTTTCCCTGTTTCTTTTTTTTCCACTTCTGAGAGGAGAGCTAGTCTTAAAAGTATTTGAGTCTCCTTTGTTTCACCAGAGGGATAAGCAGGGCATTAACTAAATTATGCTTTTCTTAGCTTCTATCACCATAAGCAGGACTGCATTTATCATTAGGTTTGTTTATAAGAGCATGTACTGTTACTTCTGGGCATCCAAGATGTCTCAGCTTTGTTTGAAAGTTACCTAGTTTATACTTTAAGCTTGTCTTCTATCTGGCATATCCAGTGGCTGAACCAGGCTTTTCCAAACAAGGATGGGCTGACACACGAGCTGCAGCTACATCCTTGATCTCTGCCTTAGAGAGGTAGACTTTGAATAATTGTTTTAATTAAGCCATCAAAAATGGAAGACTTAAGTTTAGAATAGGGCTCAATAAAGTTCCATTCTCTTTAAATGCAGCATTGTCCCTTTCCAGCTGTACTTCAGCATCATAAGAGAACCGGGGCACCTTGAAGACTAAGGGCCATGCAGAGAATATTGAGGCGATCGACTCGGGAGAAGGCAATTTGTCTGCATCAAATGAGGTAGAAGATAAAAAGGACATCTGAAGAGTGAGAGGAGGCAACAGATAAATAGGGGTGGGGGGAGAGTCACCAGGCAGGGCAGGATGGTGTGAGGCTACTGTATTAAAGATGACTTTAATTGCATTGAGTTTAGGTTGGTAAACTCATTATTAAAATATGCATTCATGAACTGGAGTCTAAAGTCCCCTTCTACTCCACATTGCCTCTTTATATGCTGTATGAGTTCACTGACAGATTCTGGTAATCCGTCTTTAAGCATCAATCTCTGGGAAGAAATTTCACAACTATAAATGTGTAAAGAGTACATTTTAAGAATACATAAAGCACAGAAACAGCATTTAAAATTTACCGTGAAGATTGCTACACTTTATATGATTATGTATATTTTTAATGTTACCATTGTGACTGAACCAACAAAATTTGCCAGTTCATCATGCTCAAAAAAAAAAAAGGCTCTGAAGTGTTCCCTGTACCATCCCGACTTCTCACTATGAAACACAATCTTTCTTTTAGAATACAAATCTGAAGGAGCTCTCAAAAATCAGGCAGTCCACTTGTAAACCTATAAACCACAATCACGACATTTTTAAAACTTAGACTTTTGCTTGATGCACATTTAGTAAGGTGAACATTAGTTGTACCAGGACATTTTTGTTAAATAGTAATTTCTTGTTTCAAAACATCCACAGGAACTAGTAAGACACTTGTGATCTCAAGACCAGGTTATTCAAAGCTAGATGAACGCAGGTGATAACACATTACTATCTCATGATTACTGGCAAGTGAAATAGGGACACTGTGTTTCGAATAACCTGTTTAAAAAAATCTGTGCTTTGCCTCAAATTGCATTGTTTAATGTCCCACAAGGGGACCAAAAGTCTTAATCAGGTGAGGATAGTGCTCCAAAAAAACATGCTTTAGTAGCAGTGATATATGGGGAAATAGTTCTTCTTGATATTTATGTCTTTGCTCTGATATTTTGCACTTAAGATCAAATTAACTCATCTGTGTGTGGTGGAGCAACCACAAGCCCCACAATGTCTTTTAAATCTAACAATACCTGCCATGCTATTTCAAGTATTGCAAGTGTGAGGGAGAGAGATACACACGAGCACACACACACACAGACGCGCACACGCATGCAGCTCATTGCAGAGGCCAGTAATAGAGCAAAACCACCGGCGAAGATCGGAGCCAGGACGAAGGCCGGATATGGAGAGACACCTCCAGCGGCGACCGGGGATGGAGAGCTGCTTGTAGCAGAGACTGGAGACGGAGAGATGTCTTCAGCGGAGGCCGGAAGCGGAGAGATGTCTCCGGTGTGGGACAGGGGCCAAGCTGTACCCGCAGCGGGGCCCAGAGGCTGAGCGACCTCCACGGCAGAGACCAGAGACCGAGCGACACCCTCGGCGGCGATCAGGGGTGGATTGATGCCCACTGGGGAGGTCTGGCAAGGAGTGATGTCCAGCACGGAGGACCGGAGTGTAGCAATGTCCTCCCCGGAGACCCAAAACGGAGTGACGCCTTCAGTGGAAATCTGGACTGAAGGGGTGCCCACAACGGAGGTCAGGAGCGGAGCTACGTCCGATCGGGAGCAGAAAAACCCCCTCGGTGGTGTCCAGAGGCCGAACAATGGCAGAGATGAGGAATGCAGTGACACCTTCGGCGGGTCTGTGAGCCATGACGATGCCTTCAGAGGAACTCGGAGGTGTGGCTTCGCCCGGAAAGGAGCCCAGAGGCGAGAAGTCTACTGGAGAGGGACGCTGAGGCGTGACTTCGCCTTCAGATGGTCCAGGAGGTGTGGTTTTGCCTTTTGGGAGACTTGGGTCTGAGACGTCTTCGTCCAAGGAGCTTAGGAGTGAGATGTCACCTCCGGAGTAGTTCAGGGGCGAGATGTCACCTTTAAGGGAGCACGGGAGCGAGACGTCACCTTCAGGCTATGATGTCGCCCTCAAAAGAATCTGGGACCGCGACATCACTGCCGGATGGCTCTGGAAGCGACCTGGGGCTGTGAGAGGAACCGTGAGTTGCCATGCCACCGTCACAGGCGGACGGAGGTAATATGACCTCCTTCTTGCGGCTAGGCAGCGGTGCGACGACCATTTTGTGGCCAGGCGGCGGCACAATGTCCCTTTTGCGGCCAGGCGGCGGCACAATGTTCCCTTCACGGCCAGGCAGCGGTACAAAGTCCTTTTTGCGGCCAGGCGGCGGTACGATGTTCCTTCTGCGGCCAGTCGGTGGCACGAGGTTCCCTTCGCGGCCAGGCGGCGGCACGACGTCCCTTTCGCTGCCAGGCGGCGGTACGAAGTCCTTTTCGCGGCGAGGCTGCGGTACGACGTTCCTTTCGCGGCCAGGCGGCGGCACAACGTCCCTTTCATGGCCAGGCGGCGGCACGACATCCTTTTCGCGGCCAGGCAGCGGCACGATGTTCCCTTCTTGGCCAGGCAGCGGTACGAAGTTCTTTTTTGCGGCGAGGCGGCGGCATGATGTTCCTTTCGCGGCCAGGCGGCGGCACGACGTTCCCTTCACGGCCAGGCGGCGGCACGACGTCCCTTTCGCGGCCTCGGGGCTGCGCTGAGTGCTCTGGGCGCTCCGGGGCGGAATGGAGCTGTCCTGGAGGTCCTGGAGCGGAACTGAGCTCGCCTGGAGACCTTGGAGCGGAAATGAGATCGCCTGGAGACCTTGGAGCTCTCGGGGACTCTCTGAAGCTGAGAGGAGCTCTAGGGGACTCTCTGGAGCGGAGACGAGCTCTCGGGGACTCTGTGGAGCGGAGAGGAATTCTCTGGGACGCTCTGGGACGGAGAGGAGCTCTTGGGGATGCTCTGGGATAGAGAGGAGCTTTCTGTGGAGACCTGGAGCTGAGCTCTCCTGGAGGAGCTGACAGAAAACTGTTTTTCTGAACCTGTGAACCATTGTGAAATAATCTGTAAATATGATGTTTACCAGTTGCCATTTTAATCTTTTGTGCTTTATGATTTTCAACCCCTTTGTCTCGAACATCTCTCCTATCAAAAAGCAGCTGCAAAGATTTTAGAATAGGCACATACTGAAAGCTTGCTTTTTTCTTCGGAATCAAGAATATATTCAATGGGTTGTACCACTTTAAAGCTTTCTTTGTAATACTATTTGCGGAGATGATATGTGCTAAGCAGGCCACCCTTCCCAATGGGTGCTAAGGGGTTAGATGCAATGAGAGCATTGGCTACCTCTTTTATTATAGACTTATCTGATGTCTTACTATGTTTTTAAAAGAGGTCTTCATGAATGTCAATTAAGAGGGGCAGTGTAGCAGAACGTAATAAGTAGTGCAGCTCGTCTAAAAATCATCCATTTTTGTTCCAGGCACATGTGCAACCTGCTTGAGAAATGCTGCAGCAAAATTTTGCTTAATTATTTTAGACATTTGTTTAGGTCCATTCAAATCATTACTTAAATATCCGCTGTCTGATTCAACAACATTTTCATCTTAATAATTTAGGTCCTCCAGATCATCAGGTAAGTCTTGTGAAACTTGAGTGGTTGTAACTACTCCTTGCTTGAAATCTTTGTTGGGTTGTGTATACTGTTCTTGTGTGAGTGAAATGTTCCATATTTGTTTGTTTGCAACCTCCAAACATACATGTAACCGTTTCATTATTCTTTTTATGACTGCCAGGGTGATTAAACTTAATTTAATCTCATCTGGTGTTTATTCACAATTAAGGTCACACAAGATAATGTCCTCCTTAACTGCACTAATGCACAGCAATGTACTACACTGTAACGTTACCACATAACTAGTATGTACTAACAAATTGACAATGTATATTTGGTGACTATGCTAATAATAGCTATTCTATCTCTGCTTAACTTATATTTTTGTATATAGTTCAGCCTCTGTGTGTTGTTCCTTTTACCATAATTCTAATATTTTTGTATGTTTACTTATATCAAGTCCAATAAATCTATTCACATCTCCCCCTTTGTCTCATCTACCAATGTCTTCTTTTGAATTCCATGCAGTTCTAGTTACCTCTCCAATCAACCTCTTCATCAATGTCATCTACCACCCTCCTGGACCCCTTGGAGACTTCCTAGAAGAGATGGACACACTCCTCAGTACTTTCCCTTCTGACAGCACCCCTCCGACAGTTCTTGGTGACTTCAACCTCCCATCTGACAAACTTTAGTTATCTTGCCTCCTGACTTTTTTGAATACCTTCTCCTTGACATTTACCAGCTGCCCTCCAACACACCACGGAGGAAATTACCTGGTTTTCACTCGCCATACCCCAGCTACAGACATGACTGTCACTTCGCTTCAATTTCTGATCATCACCCGGGTTTCCATTTCAATCACTCTTCCTATTCAACTAAAAAACTATTTACATTCTCTCTTATCCATCCTAACCTTCACTCCATCTCTCCCTCCACTGTAGCTTGCTGTACTCTTTCATCTCTTCCTGACCCTGACTCCTTTTCCTCTCTACCCGTGGACTTTGCCACTGACTTCTTCCTCTCCTCCCTTTCCTCAACTATGGACCTCCTCTGCCCCTGACCACAAAAAGAAGACTTCTTGTCCCACACCCTGGCTGTCAGAAGTTTTGCGCAGCAATCGTCAAGAACTCAGATCAGCAAAGAGAAAATTGAAAAAAAATAACTTGGTGCAGACCTTGCATCTTACTGAGCACTCCGGACCAAATTTTCTTCGGCTGTGACTTCTGCTAAGACTGCCTTCTACAAGGAAAAGCTCAAGGCCTACACACAAGATCCTCATAAGCTCCACAACATCATCTCTTTAATGCTCAACCTCCCTGCCACACCTGCTCCATCCTGCCTGACTGTTGATTAGTTTGCCTCCTTCAATGATAAAAATATCAAGGAAATCTGCCAGACCTTCACTTCCTCCCCAACAATAATTACACTATACAACCAGGAATCCCCTACTCCTTCATTGTCAAGCTTCTCAACCATAAGAGAAAATGAGATACTGCAAGTCATCTAATCTTGCAATCCCACCACCTGCCCTTGGGATCCAATCCCTTCAACTACACTTCAGACCATCTCACAAGATCTCCTGCCCTTCATCTCCACAATCATCAATGGG
Source organism: Silurus aristotelis (assembly GCF_946808225.1). NCBI lineage: Eukaryota > Metazoa > Chordata > Actinopteri > Siluriformes > Siluridae > Silurus > Silurus aristotelis. The sequence continues at coordinate 2,232,840 of NC_139580.1, forward strand.
TCCTTTACATCTGGCCATGCGCCGACTACCTTCAAGCAAGCAAGGGCCATTCCCATCATGAAGAAACCTGCTCTGGATTTATCAGACATCAACAACTACAGACCGGTATCACTACTCTCCTTTCTTTCTAAATCTCTGGAACGCACTGTTTTTAACTTTTTTTTTTACCTTTTTAGATGGTCTATGGTTACCAACCCCTTTTATTTTCCACCCAGGAGGCGGAGGCATTTTTTCCGTTGGCGCTAGCCCAGTTCCAGTGCTGCCGACTTAGATGGAGGAGGGCCCACATTGCCCTCCTTAAGGCCTCTCAGAGCCATGCCTGTTGGGCCAACCAGAGGCACTCCGTGGCACCCCACTACCAAGTTGGCCAAAAGGTATGGCTTTCGACTCGGAACCTCTCGCTCAAGGCTGTGTGCCATAAGCTCATTCCTCGTTTTCTGGGACCCTTCTCCATCTGTAAGGTAATTAACCCGTTTGCTGTGTGCCTTAAACTACCCAAGGTCTTTCGGATCTACCGTGCCTTTCATGTCTCTCGCCAGATTTGACTCTGCTTGTTAGTCTGTCCTCGGATTTATGCTTGTACTTTTTTCTTTGTTTTGAGGTATTCATAAGTCTTTGGACAGTGGAAATTTTGCTTAGCCTTTTGCTCATTTTAAAGGCTGTTAACTCATATACTCCAGCGTCATGCATTTGGGTCCTTCTAGGCACACATCCCTGACAACCTCGGACAACTCATCACACACTGCACTGCATCACGCTGTCTGAGATCCCCCAACACTGCTCGACTGGTTCCACCTTCTCTCAGAGTAAGAGGTAAGTATACTTCAAGGCTCTTCTCTGTTCTGGCACCAAGGTGGTGGCATGAACTTACCCTAGAAGTCCCTGGCTATCTTCAAGCAACTTTCCAAGCACTTTCCATTAGCACTTTTCAAGATTGCTTTGTAAAAATCAAGATTTGTAGTTTGATTTACCTTAAGTTTATAATCTAGATTTATAAATTCTGTAGATTTATTCATTAATAGCACTTTTTTACGTCACTCTGGACAAGGGCATCTGCTAAATGCCACAAATGTAATTGTAATTAACAATATTTTAACAACTTTTTCAAGGAGCTTATAAAAACATACCTCATTGCATTCTGCAAAAGAGAGAGTGTGGGAGAGCATATGAGTTCGGGAAAAAGGAACGCCATGACAGAACAGGTTTAAAGGCAATAAAGCCACTTTTATTAATCTTTTCTTTTATCTGGTGCTCAGTGCCTCAACCACATGTTTCTGGCGCATGCGTCTCACACACACACACTCGCCTCCTTAAATGCCCCTTCCGATAACTGAAAAAGAGAGAACACTCATTAGACATCATTTGCTTCGGGTGAGGCATTCCCGTGTCTACCAGCTCCTGGCCTCACCCTCCATTCACAAACCGGCACTCGGCCACGCCCCCCCGCTGCCACAGAGAGGGTGCCCGGAAATCACGTCAGCTCTACTTTCGTGCTTACATGTGACATAAGTTGCATGACAGCACTTGAACCACATATAACCACATGATCGTGCATCACTCATGCAATCTCTCCTAATACAAATTTTTGAAAAAATAAAATAACATTTTATTAATACCATAGTTAATCGTAAGTTCAATAACATAATGTGACAAGATTACACTTGCCACATATAGACAGCATGTTTATTAGTGTAGAAATATTTATAAGTTGTAAAAAGGCAGTTTTTGTAATGTAGGTGATATGATTTTCAAAAGACAAGTTGGTGTCTAAAATAACTCCCAGGTCTTTTACTGTTGAATTAGTAGTTACAGAACATCCTTCTAAATGCAGGTCCCGATGAGCAAAATCTCCGTCTTATCAGAATTTAATAATAGAAAGTCATGCATCATCCAATCTTTTAATCCTTTAACAAACTCGGTTAATTGAACGAATTAAGATGTTTCATCTGGTTTCAATTAGATATATACTGTAGCTGGGTATCATCAGCATAACAGTGGAAGCTGATCCCATGCCTTCTAATAACTGTTTCACAATGCTTTGAGAAGTGTGTAATCTGTGCAATGGAAGGCACACGTCACCGGTGGGGTGACATCACGACCAGGAAGATATAAAAAGCACATGGTGTAAATCCAGCACCAACTTCTGTTTGTTCTTGAAGCGATCTGTGTGTATTTTATGTCTATTGTTTGTCTATTGTTTGTTGATCCCACCGGGAGGTACAGTAATGAAGATTCGAAGCCCCAGGAAGTGGCAGATCTGAGGACTGTCATTTTCAATAAGAGGGCTTTGACCAAAAAGTCCTGACATAGGACGTGCTCGGGATTTGGCTTGAAAAGGGCATGGGGCACCACATTACACAGTGCCTGCCCTGCCCCAGCACCCCCAGGGACCTGGTGCAGTAACCCTGCCCTGAATATGTTTCAGGGCACGGCCAGCTCCAGCAAGCATCCTGCTCGTTTTCCACCCGGTTTCGTACTGGTCCAGGAGAGTTTCCTCCAAGGCCCTAGAGCTGCATCAGGGCATAGCCCTGGCCCTAGGCATACCAGAGGTCAGTCTAGAGAGACTGATACCCTTAAGAGACTATATGGCAGCCTTGGAAGCTCTGCCAGACGTATCTCATGAGTCCTGCCTACTGTAGACAGAGGTTATATGATTCAATTTGGGTGTCGTCCGCCCTGGTTCTACGGGGTTTTTTACCCACTCTGGTGGCAACCTAGCAGGCTCTGTTCATGGAACAAGAAGTAGACACTGTCTCAGATCAGATCCAAGGACTGGTTTGTCAAGGTAGATCTGAAGGAAGCAAACTTTCATGTATCCATCCTCCCTTTTCACAGGAAGTTCCTAAGGTTTGTGGTCATGAGTGCCCGCTCCGCTCAAGGTCTATGGATACAGCGGGGGCTGTACAGGGGGGGGGGGTCTGTACAGGCTGGCATGCTAGATTTTCCTGTGGGCCCAAGGGAAGCTGTGTATATCACGGGCCGCCATAACGAAGCAGCAGTCACCCTGTCAGGATAGAGGTTGAGACCTGGGTAATGCCAGCTCCACCCTTATGTGGAGCAGATTTAGGTGAGATTCCGCCAGGCTTAAGTAGACCTGTTCGTGACTCAAAAGAGGTTGCACTGCCCCTTTGGTTCTCACTTGCCCTCCTGGGCCGGACACCATGGCTCAGGCATGACCGAGGCTATGCCTGTATGCTTTTTCCCCGTCACGATGCTTCTGGGAGTTCTGGAAAGAGTCCATCTCCTCCCCCTGCGGTGGCCGGGCAGACCATGGTTTACGGACCTGATAGCCCTTCTCGAACACCCTCCCTGGGAGATTCCTCTCAGGAGGGATCTCCTCTCTCTGAGCCCCCCCCTTGAAGCCATTGTCCCAGGCTTGTTGGAGGCACCTCACAGTCAAAACTGTATTTCTTCTGGCTATTTGCTCTCTGAAGAGAGTAGGGATTACAGGCCATCTCTTTGGCCCCCTCCTTTCTGGAGTTTACTCCAGGCATGGCCAGTGCCTTCTTGTACCACAGGTATCCCACAACCTGTTAGACTACAGGCATTCTATCCTTCAGGCCCCAGACCAGTAGAAGCTGAACTGGCTATGCCCAGTGTGAGCACTAGACACTTACGTCCACAAGATGAGTCTGTGGAGAAAGTCAGATTAACTGCTCGTCTGCTACGGCCCTCCGAGGAGAGGCCTCCATGCAAACAAGCAGACCTTGAGCAGGTGGATTTTTGATGCCATCACATCCTCCTATGAGTCCTCTGGTTTCTCAGAGCGCACTCGACCCAGAGTGTGGCAGCCTTGGACTGGCTTGGACAAGGCTTGGTCCTCTGGAGTGTCCCTTTAAGACATCTGCAATGCTGTGGGCTGGTCGATGCCGTTGACCTTTGTCAGGTTCTATAACCTTGACCGTAGTGGTACTCCTGGCCACTCCATCCTTCCACCTAGCAGTGCCCATACACACTAGTCAGGGACTGGTCAGTCTGGTGGTATCGGATTCTCGTTCCCAAAGCGTTGCGACGCAGCTCGAGTTCCTGAAAGGGAACATCTCAAGGTTGTCTTCATGCTTCACTCCATGTGCTTTTTATAGCTTCCTGGTCATGACATCACCCCACCGGTGACGCCGCGCCTTTCATTGGACAGATTACACACATGATTCAGAGTGTGGACAACCCAAAGTGTTGTGACCTAGTATATAGTTTCCTCAGGGAATAAGGTTTACATACATAACCTAGAGGCGGTATCCATTAGATACTTCAAATTCGGTCTTCAAATTCTGAACTTCTATGCGTTCCTAGATACCGTCTATCCTCTGCGGGTGGCAGATCCTTTTCTGTCATTGCTCCAATACTATGGAACTCCCTACCCATTGCACTCAGAACCATCACCGCTTTGACTGAATTTAAATCAAGGCTTAAGACCCACCTTTTCAACCTCCACTATCAGTCAATGCATATGTGTTACGAGTCCTTAATTTTTCTGAAATGTGGTGTATGTTTCATGTACTATGTAGTGTTCTATCTCTTGTCCTGTATGTTTTTGTGTCTGTGTTGTGTCTCTGCTATTAACTCATGCAGCTGCATGTGATCCTTCGCCCTGGGCAAATGTCCAACGAATATGTTTGTTTATGTATGTTCATTATATTTCATCTGTTACCTTGTAAAGCGTCCTTGAGCTTGGGAAAGGTGATATATAAATTATTATAAATAAATTGTACCTACATGTTGGCTGCCAAGCAAAAAAATATTCCAAATAATAAATTGCTTATGTGAGAATGTTTTGAAAAAAAAAGTCAAAAGTCTGTAGTTATTGACATTCTTAGTTTTTTATTGACTATCGATAAGTACCACATTTGTGTAAAATGCTACCTAATAAGGATTTAATTATCTTATGGACAAAATTAACTTTAATGATTTAAATAATCATTAAAATATATATCAGCATTTCTATATACTTTCAGTAAATAACTGAGCAAAAATTAGGCCTTGTAAATTTACAGTTTTTAATTTGCAATGGTGTTTGTTAAAGCTGTTGTACAAATTAAATGGAATTATTATTCGTTCAATTAGTGCAAAGCTCTATTTCATTTTTTTGTTATTCGAGAAGACTTGCCAGAAGACAGATGCAGATGGCTTGAAATCTTATGGAATGTAACAGACACCTCTGTGATCTGTTACCAGAGACAGACACATTGTCACTGCAGGCCACTTCCACTCTGTACCTTGGCTTACATGTTCCAATAGATACTGGATTTCTGAAGTGTTCCTCTTTAGTGCCTGGTGGAGCCCTAGAAACACCTGACTGAGCTCTCTGTGGTTACAAAAGCCAGAATTTATTTTAAGAAAATGTTGCCTGGAGTTAGTTGCAGATGTGCCAAAGTGAATGAACTCCAGACATAAATTATGAGTTGCCATGATGAAATTGCATGTTGGATCAGTCTGTAAAGTGTAATAATTTTTTTTTCACATTCAAATCTAATTTTCGAGGACTAAGTGGTGTGGTTTTCACTGACAATTGTCACAAACTTTTGTTCTCAGTAATTTACATGATGTAAAGGTTTTCACTATATACAGTATATTAAAAGATCTAGCTAAAGACCTGTTAAATACATTTTAGCACCTGGTCAGTATCTCTGTGTGGCTGTGAGGCGACAGTTGCGTAGGTCACACTGCCCAAATCTGATGATGTGTTTTTCGTAGCAGATGCTCTGGACCTTCTTTTGTGCTGAACACTGGCATAATGAATGCTTTCATCCTGTAGGGAGATTCAGGTAATGATTTTCTGGTTATTGTAAAATTTTTGCCATGAGTTGCATCCTGTTTACTGCATTGATAAAGCATTAGTCAAGTCAAGTCAAGTCAAGTCAAGTTTATTTGTATAGCGCTTTTCACAACAGACATTGTCTCAAAGCAGCTTTACAGAAAACAACAGTGAAGGTGAATGGTGTGCATTTATCCCTGATGAGCAGCCGTGGCGACAGTGGCAAGGAAAAACTCCCTTAGATGATATGAGGAAGAAACCTTGAGAGGAACCAGACTCAAAGGGGAACCCATCCTCATATGGGTGACATCAAGAGTTTGATCATAAATCTTCAACAATACAGAACAGATAGTAAGGAGTTAATAATATTGAGAAGAGGCTCACCAGCTGTATATAACACTTCCTTCAGTAGCTTAGTGGGAATTGGATCTAACTGACATGTTGTTGATTTAGCTTTCATAATAGCATCATACAGCTCTTCCTGTCCTATACATGGAAAACAGTGTAGTTGTGGGGTTGTAGGTACGATTGTGTCGGGAAATGCTGTCAGAGGTTGAACTGCCACAATTGTTTTTCGAATGTTATCTATTTTTTCAGTGAAGAAATTCATAAAGTCTTCACTACTAAACTGTGATGGAACACATTTTTCAGATCCCTGATTTGTTGTTAATTTAGCGACTGTAGTAAAAAGGAACCTGGGATTGTTTTTGTTATTTTCTATGAGTTTGCTCAGGTGTTTAGCTCTAGCAGCTTTTAGCGCCTGTCTGTAGCTGAGCATACTGTCTTTATACGCAATTCTAAATACCTCCAATTTAGTTTTCCTCCATTTTCTCTCCAGATTACGTGTTGTTCTCTTTAGGGCATGCGTATGACTATTATACCAAGGTGCAGGTGCTTGTTCTCGAACCTTTTTTAACCGGATGGGGGCAACAGTGTCTAAAGTGCTAGTGAGGATAAGGTCTATGTTGTTCGCCATCTCATCAAGATGATCAGCAGTTATGGGTTTAATGTGAAACTGAGATAAATCAGGCAGGTTATTTATGAATCTGTCCTTAGTGGTTGGAATAATAGTCCAACCAAGTCGATACCGTGGTGAAACACGGTTAATCTGCTCTACCGGTAGTGTGTACAGTAGGAGATAATGGTCTGTGATGTCATCACTCTGAGGTAAAATATCTATATCAGTGACGTCTGCTCCGTGGGATATTATTAGGTCTAGTGTGTGGTTAAAACGGTGGGTTGGTCTGGTGACGTTTTGTTTAACTCCAAAAGAGTTTAATAAATCGACAAATGATAATCCTAAAGCATCGTTTACATCATCTACATGAATATTAAAATCTCCTACAAGCAGCACTTTATCAAAACCGATCAAGAGGTCTGAGAGAAAACAAGCAAACTTTTGAAGAAAATCAGCGTAGGGTCCTGGGGGTCTGTACACGGTGACCAGAGCGAGTTTTCTATGCATCTCTGAAAGTGCAATTTTAAGAACGAGCACTTCAAATTATTTAAAACTAAATCCTATATAAGGATTATAAATAAATGAGAACAGATTTGTTTTTTGTTTTTTTTCACAACAATTAAACTTCAGACTAGTTATGTGCATGGGTCAGGGATTGGATGAGACTGGGGAAACCTTTTTCTTTAAAGAAGCAGTTATTACTTTAATAATTTTTTTTTTATCTGTTTGTTAATAATTTGAAACTAGTACATATAACATGGAAAATACGTAGACCATAAAATTAAAGATATTATGTGGATGAAAAGCATGTTTGCTTGTGAATGGTTGGGCTTTGTCTCGTTCATTTTATAAAAAGTGCTCTTTCCTTGACCACCAATATAGTCTGAATTTGCCTATACCCCACATAGACAGACAATTTTATAAGAAAAAACCTTAGAATAAGAGAAACAGAGTAAAACCAAAATAAATGCTGGCACTCACTTTTATTAAATGTAAGTTATTTATTACTGGTACAGGGGATAAAGCTGGGTTATTTAGGTTAGTAGTGTTATTTGGGTTGTTTTATGAAAAATTTAGAATTTTTTTTCTTAAATTTTTTTTATAATTTTTTTTTTTACATTACTTTCATTGGTTTCTTTACTAAGCCAAATAACACTGGATCAACACTAAATCTGAAAAGAGCCCAGTAAATCTATAGCAATAATGTTTATTGTCTTCTACAATCCATGCTTTTTAAAAATACATTTAATGAAAGTAGTAACTTTTTCTAATTGGCCATTAATGTAAGAGTTCCTACCTTATCAGTGGAGTCGGTGGTGTGACTGCAGCAGTTGCATGATGTTACTGATTTTCCTTAAAAGAGAATTTCATTATTATAAATATAAAATCATAAATAAATATTCAGCCTGTAATTTCACCTCTAGTCTCACCTAGAACCCTGCTGCAGAACACACACATGCATATGTTTATTAGGACGGAGACGGAGCCCACACACATTACAATCACATTTCTAATCCAGTCGTTAACATTTCTAGCAGGCGGCTGTGAATCTGAAGCCTCAGATGAAGATCCATTATTGCTGCCACCTAAAACACACACAGAAGCACACAGAGATCTCAGTATAGTGCTGAGGGAAACTTCAGGAAAAAACATTTGTAGGGCTCAGTGTTTCACATGATCTGGATTTTAGTGATCAGTGATCCTTGTATAATAAGTCATATTGTGCTGCTCTAATAAATCTGATAATAGTTTTGTTTAAGCGTATCCAGGAAATTGTTTAAGAAATAAAAATATATGTTTTGATAAAGTGTTTAACACGACACACATCCAAAATGTGGCTTAGAATTTACACATGGCTCCCTGGTTAATGTGACTGAAATGTGTTTAAAAAGTGCATGATTAATGTTTTAAACTATAAAAAAAATACAATTAGCTAATTCTAAACTTAATTAGACTGGTATGTGTAGATACAATTTACAAAGATAAATGTGACCATATCTGTTGCATTGTCAGGGGTCTATAGCGAGGCATAAATCCTAATGTGGATAGCAGACAAGTTTAAAAACTGTCCCTCTAGATGAGCAGTAGAATGGATTTACCTCCATTTTTTCAAGGTTCATCTTCAAAAGCATACATTTTTAAAACCTTAAAATGTATAACTGCAGACCCAAACTGCATAATTATGCAATATGTATTTTTTATAAATACAGTGGTACGTTGACCTACAAGTGCATGAATGTACGAGTTTTCCGAGGTACGAGTGGTCTGTCGGGCGATTTTTTTGCTTTGTTACGCAAGCAAAAAATTGAGGTACGAGCTCAAAACACCGCTGCTAGATGGCGAAGCGAAACCAGAAGGCGAAGATTGTGACAAAAATTAAGATAAGCAAAGAAGAAAAAGTAAAGTTTTAAGTTTAGGGATATGTAGTGTACAGTAGTGATAGCAAAAAACGAGCTGAAACGAGCAAAAGACATCTGCGTTTGCTCACGTCGTCTCATCTCCAGGGTAAGTACACTGTTTAAAACGTTACTATATCATCTATTATATCGAGATACGAGCTCGGCCACGGAACAAATTAAACTTGTAGGTCAAGGTACCACTGTAATTGTAAATAAAGGAAATGAGCACAACCTCAATCTCTTAGCATTTAAATTAAACATATATTTAAAACCGCAAAATTATAAATTCAATATTTTTTATTATTATATTATTATTTTTGTATTCTATAACCTTGATTCAAGATTTTCATTAATGTATGTATACATTTGTACATAATCTAAGACAATATCAGTAATCAATAAAAAATAAAGTTGAGTTACTGACCTGTAAAGTTCAGTCTGATGAGTTTCCCAAACTGAATGTGTGTCTCATCATTTCGTCCTCCACAGTAATAAAACCCCAGATCCGTCTCTCGAACTCCAATAATCACTAAACTGACTGAACTGCTGCTTTCTGTTAAATAAAAGTGACTCTTATCTACATTATAATCCACATAAAAGCGTTTCTTCAGGCTGCTTTGTCTGGCTGATATAATCTGCCTCAACCCTGCTGAGATCATCTGATACCAGGATTTCTCTGAGTAATTAGTGATGTTACAGAGCAGAGTGATGTTTGCTCCTGGAGAAACAGATATGAGATCAGCTGAAAAGTTCTGAAGGAGACTCGGCCTAATGAGACCTGAAAGAACAACAGCACATGAAGAGAGAAGATTCATCTCCACTCTGTAAACTCTAGAAACACACAGCTCACAGCTCAACTCCCTTTAAAACATGTTTGTTGTAGAACTGAGTGCACTAATCTCTATACAGACGTCCTGAACACAGCTAATGTGGAAAGTACAAATGATTTAGTCCAAAATCTTCTATTTATTTGTAGTGAACTCACCAAACAGCAGCTGCAGAGTAAACAGAAGCAGATACGCTGCCATTTCTAACACACTCCCTCCTCTGAGCATGTGAACAGAGATGTTCTAGTGTTCTGCTTTAACTGCTTCACCTCCTACATCCTGTCCTTCTCTTCTGCTGTAGAGTTCTTACATCTTATTTTACATTCTGACATTTATACTTAGCACATTCATAATAAATAATAACCCTTACACTTAAACTCAAATTCTTAAATGTAGGACCTGGACCCAGACCCATGGGTAGAGTGGTGACTATGGCAAAAGCAGAGAGAGGACTAAACTTTGTGTATGTGTGTGTTTGTGTTTTATTTGATAATACACAGTATATTTCTGTATGTGTCTAGTTGTGTCTATCTGTTGTTTACATAAACAATGTGCTTTATGATGTTATCAGTATATTTTCAGCATGATGATACAGTGGGGAGATTTTTCTGTGTCTGCATGAATGATGTTCTGTAATGGACAAGTGCCACATACTGAGTGCATCCGTCACTAACCCACTGTTCCTGAGACCAAATCTACTGAATAAATGATAACGTTACAGTATTCCCTCAGAAATACATCTACTTATTTGAGTTAAAATAAGTAAACTGCAATGTACAAAATTAAATTTTAAAAAAGCATGAAAGAAAATAAAAAGAAATGTGAATTAAATAAAAAAAATAGATCTCTTTAAAATAGAATGACCATTATTACACAAAAAAAAAAAGAACCTATGATGGAGCCCAGGACAGAGTGTAACATATTTTGAATATGAAGCTTGCAATTTAAATATCAGAAATGATATCAATACAGTAATCGTATCATAAGTGAATAATAAGGACAGCTATTTTTGTTGCATAAGAAGAAAACAGATATTTTAACATAGTCCTGACAACATCTTTCCTCTGAAAGTGCTTTTTATGCCTTTACAATCTAAACAGTTTAAATTATTATATTTTATATCAAATGCTTTAATAAATTGCCTTAAAAAACTTGTGATTTTTTAATCAGTGTCATATTAAGACTTCATACTGTATGATATTGGATTGTAAATTTGTATCAATAATTGTGTGTATTTGCAGATTGTTCTGTGTGAAAGCACTCATAAGAAGAAGGCAGACAACTCTGTATGGTCAAGAACAGAAACCACAATGGAAAACTCATATTTCTATTTCTATTTGCTGCTGATGTTAAAACCACACACACACACACACACACACACACACACACACACACACACACACACACACACACACACACACACTGCAGAGGAAATGACAATCTGCTAAATAAAAACAGAAACATGCAGGTCAGTGTGAAACTCAAAGGTTTTGCTGGTGCCACATTTAAAACTAATTTAACTCAGCACAGCTTTTCATTAAAAGTTAATTATTTAAATAATTAATAAATAATAAATAAATAAATAAATAAATAATGGTGCGATAATAAATTCAACTGTTTCATCATTCAAATGTAATGTAAGAGCAGAGTGAACGGTCTCCTCAGTTTAGAGATTAATGCTGATATTACCCATACAGACTTCTGATATATACCCATATATAAAATGATACTTAATATACTGGAACATACATTAATATATCTGTAGTTCTATTGTTTGTTGAGACAACATCATTCTGCAGGTTGCAGATGACACCGCAGTTATAGCATGCATCTCTGCCGGGGACGAAGCAGCCTATATGGAGGAGGTGGCCAGTCTGGTGACATGGTGTCAGGATAACAACCTCTCCCTCAACATGGACAAGACAAAGGAGATAATAGACATGAGGAGCGAAAAAGACCTCACGGACCACTGTTCTTCCGGAGCTTGAAGTGGAGAGGGTGAGCAGCTTTAAATATCTAGGCATCTACATCAGTGATGACCTCACTTGGACACTTAATACCACAGAGCTGATTAAGAGGGTTCAGCAGCATCTGTAGTTTTTTTAGGAGGCAGAGGAAGTTTGGTATGTCTAAGGTCTTCAACAACGTTTACAGCTGCACTATTGAGAGCGTCTTGACCAACTGCATCACCGTGAGGTATGGCAGCATCACTGTTATGGACCGCAAATGTCAGCAGAGAGTGGTGAAGACTGCTGAAAAGATCACAAAAGATTCCACTGACTGTCCCTGCAGATTATTTACTACCACAGAGTCCGCCAGAGAACTGCCTACATTCTCAGGCGTACAAGAGGTACAGAAATGTGAAATGAAGGACTACTAGACTGAAGAATTTTTTTCTTTCCCACTGCCATCAGGCTCCTGAAAAACTGACAGTTGACAGAACATTCATTATGTAACTTGCACAATCACTGTGGACTTTGCACACCCACTGTAGCCTTGTACACACATTGAAGACCCTCTCACACATTGGTGGATTTTTCACACACATTTCACCATTTGTCGATTCATATAATTTATTTATACCTATATTTATTTTAGTTATTTTTTGGCACTAATTGTGGACAGCAAATAAAGAATTTCATTGTATGGGGGAAAATGTTGTTACAAACTCTAATCCTGAGTCAGTGTAGCAGACTGTTGACATTAACTACAGTCAGAATACATCCGTAAAGCTCCTGGGTTACTCCATTTTTTCATGGATCTCCAGGCCGTTGTCAGGGATCCCCCTGCCATGCCCCCTCGGTAGCTGTCAGGGATCCCCCTGCCACGTCCCCACTCGGTAGCTGTCAGGGATTCACCCTGCCACGCCCCCCTCAAGAGCAGTCACGCTTGCTCACCTTGAATACCGACAGCTGTGGCTCATCAGACTACTTAAACTCACGTTCTTGAGTCACAGGCTGTCGGTCGTTGTATTGTTATGCTGGTAAATCGCGTGGCTGCTCGACCACCGGCATTCACCGCTGGCTATATCTCTGAACTCCATTTCCGTATTGGATTACTCATTACTCAATCTTTACTTACATTTGGATTATGCTTTGGACATTCGCACTCATGGTGGATAACTCGTTTCGAGCGGATGTCTTTGTTTGTTGTTTTCCTCGGCTTGTGAGTGTTTTGTTTTTTGCTAGTCAATAAAGACAATGATTGGACTATATCTGCTTCCGCGTCAGCAGCCTGACAGCCGTAGATAAGAAACCACTGCTTAGACTTAAAGCAAAAAGTTCTATCCTGGTCTCGTCGAACCAGAGAATCTTATTTCTCACCATCTTGGAGTCCTTCAGGTGTTTTTTAGCAAACTCCATGCGGGCTTTCATGTGTCTTGCACTGAGGAGAGGCTTCCATCGGGCCACTCTGCCATAAAACCCCGACTGGTGGAGGGCTGCATTGATGGTTGACTTTCTACAACTTTCCCCCATCTCCTGACTGCATCTCTGGAGCACAGCCACAGTGATCTTTGGGTTCTTCTTTACCTCTTTTACCAAGACTCTTCTCCCCCGATAGCTCAGTTTGGCCAGCTCTAGGAATGGTTCTGGTCATCCCAAACGTCTTCCATTTAAGGATTATGGAGGCCACTGTGCTCTTATGAACCTTAAGTGCAGCAGAAATGTTTTTGTAACCTTGGCCAGATCTGTGCCTTGCCACAATTCTGTCTCTGAGCTCTTCAGGCAGTTCCTTTGACCTCATGATTCTCATTTGCTCTGACATGCATTGTGATCTGGAAGGTCTTATATAGACAGGTGTGTGGCTTTCCTAATCAAGTCCAATCAGTATAATCAAACACAGCTGGACTCAAATGAAGGTGTAGAACCATCTCAAGGATGATCAAAAGAAATTGAGAGCACCTGAGTTAAATATATGAGTGTCACAGCAAAGGGTTTGAATACTTAGGACCATGTGATTTTTCAGTTTTTTTTTTTTAATAAATCTGCAACAATGTCAACAATTCTGTGTTTTTCTGTCAATATGGGGTGCTGTGTATACATTAATGAGGAAAATAAATAAATTTAAATGATTTTAGCAAATGGCTGCAATATAACAAAGAGTGAAAATTTAAGGGGGTCTAAATACTTTCCGTACCCACTGTATATAAGTAAAATGGTGTTCACCCTCCATATGTTAAATGCCCCTCTATGTGATGCCGCTCATTGTTATATTGCGTTTTTTTATTGTTTTGATGGTTTCTATAATTGTGAAGTGATGGTCTTAAGAAGTGGATTAGGTCGGGTAAGTCCCCACTGAAGGCCCAGGTACCAAATGCACGGCCCGCCACTGATATAGATATATACTACACAGGAAGTATAAAATGCCCATGGAGTGAAGCCGGCACCAGCTTCTGTAACAGAGAAGGAATCGCTGAAATGACGCCGGAGGTATGGCATAGAGACGCAGCATCTCGTTCCCTCCGGAAACTAGTATTACATATGTATCCTAGAGACGTTCCCTTTCAGGAACTCGAGCTGGCACGCTTTGGGAACGAGAGTCCAATAACACCACACTGACCAGTCCCTGACTAATGTGAAAGAGCACAGCTAGGTCAATGGACAGAGGTGCCAGGAGTGGTGCGGATCCAAGCGCATCAACACATGCCAGGAGTGGTGCAGATCTGAGTGGATCAACACATGATGGCCTTTGAGGTTCGAGAGGAAACGCTGTAGAGCCAGAAGTGCAGCCAACATTTCTAGGCAGTTGATGTGCCATAGTAGAGGGGATTATTAGACCTTAGATAGACCTTGCTTGGAGGGGCCACTCATGACCATTCATGGTATGCTTGTAACACCGCCATTGTATGCAGACATCCATCGGCCTGACCTGCTGAGGCGTAAGCCTTCCCCCACCAGTGCTGACATAGTATGCAGAATCTTGATGGGTAGTGTCGGGGTCTTAAGGGAGGATGCTGCACCTGGGGAGAGATAGCCTGCTAGCGTCTCTTCAAAATGTGGCATGACACCATATCCATGATCCCTAAGCCCTATGATGCTGGAGTACACTGCACGTCTTGGGACTAAAGGGGCAGGCTAAGAAGGGCTGCTCCCAGGACCTGGACACCTCAGTGTGCAGGTCAGGGAAAAATGGCAGACTCCAACGTAGAGGCTATGACCACAGGAGCAAAAAGGCGCTCATTAAGCTTACTGGACGGAGGGGCTTTATGCTCATCGGCTGGCTAAGCTATATCCAGCTTCTCTAGGGCACATGTCACAACTTCCAGTAGATCCTCGCTTCCGGCATATGCATGGGCATAAGAGCACAGTGCTGGCAATCAGATCCCTCAAGAGCCGCTCCCAAACAAGCCACACAAAGGCTGTGTGTATAGCCCCCGTGATATATCGGGGTGTAGGGAGGGACACACAGACGAAAAGTGTGCTTGGTTTTCTTGGAAGCCTTTATCTCCTTTTTTTTTGACAGACAGAAAAACAACATTAAATTTTTACACAGAGTGCTTCATGAACAAACAGAAGCTGGCTCTGGCTTCACTCTATGTGCGTTTTATACTTTCTGGTCGTGATGTCACCCCACCGGTGAGAGGCAGCCTGCTTCCAATTTTGACTGATTACACACATTATTCAGAGCAGGGAAAATGCGGCCGCGTTCCCAAAGCATTCCGATGCAGCTTGAGTTCCTGAATTAATATATATACTGTTCAGATATTGGTTTCCATTAAAAGAAAATAAAGGTGTAGGAACATTCCTATGACACACACTGAGTCATTCAAATTTACAGAAGAAACAATAATATCACCAAAATACGGCCCAGTTATAATTTCTACTGATGTTTATCTGAATGTTAATGTTGATCGGTGGACTGATGAGACACAGCTCTTTGTGGGGCAAAATGAAGAGGGAGAGCTTTTTTTCCTAGAGATTTTTCATATAATTTATTTTTAGAGATAGAATTACTAGGGTTAGAATAAACATATATGATAAAGAGTATAACATCTGGAACTTTCCATGTGTTTTTATTAAAGCTGATGACCTCATCCAGTCACCACCATGAAAACATGGAATTACACGGTGTGTAACAATAGTTCAGTACATGGGGTGGTCAGTAGATGGTGTGGTCAGTGCAAGGTGGTCAAAAGAGGTGATCCAGTGAGCAGCAGAGAAAATGATAAGGAAGGAAAAACACTTCCTAAAAACTGAGTGGATTCAAGCTTTGGATATTTACTCCTTTATCAACATGAACATGAACTCTTTACTAGCACTTATATACAGATTAAATATAAAAGTGTTACAGATAAAAAATAAACCTGTTACATCTAAAGGATTTTCATATAAAACTGAAGTACAAATTACCATCCAAGTAACTCATCATAGGGAACAATAAAAAACTTAAACATTTGTTTTAAATGTGCTTTCCTTAAACATAAAACTTACACGTTTATGATTATGCATAAGGTTATTTATATGGAGAAAGTATTCACTTACTGCCTAAATCTAAGTAACAACACAAACATTACATGTTCTTACTGTCTTACTGTCATGCAATCAGCAGCAGCAGGATCTTAGTGTATTTCAGGTCCTGGTGTAGGTTGTAAAAGTGTAATGGACAGTGAGAATACACACAAGGATGTGTGTGTGTGTGTGTGTGTGTGTGTGTGTGTGTGTGTGCCTCAGTGTCTATGTGCCCCTTTATTAACTCATCACTAGATTATTCAGGATTTATGTGTGGTACATGCAAGTATGAGTGGTAGGTGATTAGGCTCAGCAAGAACTTCTGCTGGCCTAAACACTAGCAGAACCATTGACACATTTTTTATTTTAAAATTCTTTCATGAATATCTATTAAATTATTCTTAGTAGTCTGTTCTATACATTTTATAGCTTTTCTCTTAGTTACACTGCTTCCAGGAGTGAATGTTTATGTTACAGTTTTTTATTCAAACATATTTCAGCCATCATGTGTTGCCAGGGTCAAAGAGATCTTCCTTAAGGCCTTTAGAATCAGCAGTATGGGTGCTCTGTCTTAAAATACATGACAATGAATCTTTGACCAATCAGATTTCAAGTTGGAGACTCAAAGGCCCTCCAACAGGAGCACAATAACATCAGCATTTCTTTTGACTGGATGGTCACTCCGGGCTCCTTTGTCCTATGTGCTGGTTGTGAGGCTCTCACACACTAGGCAGGGTCTGGTCAGAGTGTGGCGTGATTGGACGCTTGTTCCCAAAGCGTTGTGACGCAGCTCGAGTTCCCAAATAGGGAAAGTCTCTAGGTTATGTATGTAACCCTAGTTCCCCTAGGGAATGAGATGCTGCGTCCCCGGGCCACACTCCCTGCATCCCTGTGGTGCTTACAATCTTTCTTTTTGAAGAAGCTAATGTTGCTACCACTGCGCAGCCATTTTGTAGCTCCTGATGTACTGAAAAAACATAATGATTTCTTAGGTAAAAAAAATTTAGTTTACACATGTAACGTGTACTTTTTTACCTCAGTCTCATGATTATCGAAATTATTTCTGCAGTAACAAAAAATTTTATGATTTCTAAGGTGACAAAAAAGTAATGATTTCTGACAAAATAAAGCACACTGCAGTGTATACTTGTTACCTCAGAAGTGTACTTTATTGTTACCTCAGAAATAATTTTGATATGTTTTAATGTTACACATACACAACAATTTAGTGAATGAAACAGTAATTAGTGCACTAATAATGATAAGATTATTGATTAAAAGTATGACTAAGTAGGACATTAAGAAGACGGTTGGTGACAGTTGACTGATGTCTGTTCAAATCGGCTACATAAAGCGAGCAGGGCACCAAAGGAGCAAGTCATATCAGTGAATCGATTCTTGTCTCTTAAAATATTCATTTACAAACTACGTCTTTTTGTGTGTGAAAGACTCTTAGAACCATTAATCATAATGAATCATTTGAATCACAGATTGCTTTAATAAAACTACATCTTGGTTGCCAAGCAACAGTTTATTCCAAATAGTAAATTATTCACGTAAGACTATTGGTAGAACAAAATGAAATAAAAAGGTCTCTAGTTATTACCTTTTCAGGTTTTTTACAGAATTCCTTAATAAAACATTTTATGCTTAAATGTGAAAAAATATTAAAATATAATGAAAGAAAGAAATGACCACATTCTTCTGGTGTATACTCAGTCAGGTTAGCTGGAAAAGTAGCATGTTGGCCATGATGTACGACCTGAAAGTTCTCCTGATAAATGACAATAGATTGACATGGGAATAAAGTCAGAGATGTACAGCAGCTCAGCTTTCGCTGGGATTAAGTTTAAGATGATCTTCTATCCATGGTGAGATCTCTGATAAACATACTGAGATCAAAGCAGAAACATAATTGAGAGGATGAGTTGAGGTACATCAGCAATTGGCAACTAAAAAACAAGGTGTGTAAATAATGTTAATAAAAAAAACCAAAACCAAAAAAAATAAATAAATAAATCTAAACTAGTTTATAGAATATTAATAAAAAAAACAAATACAGAGGTTTCAAGTGTAAACAAAAAAGTATAGATAGATAGATAGATAGATAGATAGATAGATAGATAGATAGATAGATAGATAGATAGATAGATAGATAGATAGATAGATAGTCCAAAACAAATCTGTTTTTTTTTACAGATTAAATATTTTTTATGAAATAAATTAATATTTGTATATACCTTGTGCTTGTCAGTGTCTCTGCAGCTGTGAGGTAACAGTTAGGAATCAGTCCTGCAGTCTGACTTGTTGTCCGTAGCAGATGCAGTGGACATTCTTTTGTACTGAACAGTGGTATAATAAATGTTTTCAGCCTGCAGAGAGATTCAGGTGATGAATCAGCACTAAACTTTTTACTTCTGTTTATTGTGGAAAGTTTATTTTTGTAGCATAACATTATAACTGCTACTGCATCATAAAGAAATGAGTTCAGCTTTAAACCGTTTTTTCCCAACCAGAAAACTTTGTTTTAGACGTGTGCATATGGACTGGGATTTTACTTCAAGATGCAAAAGTCGACTTTTTCATTTGTTAATGATACAAACCTGTAAAATATTTATTTTATTTAGTTATACATAATAATTAAACATGTTTTAAATTATGTCCTTGGTATAATTATTAGATGAGGTTAATCCAATCGAAAACAAACCCATTTCCAGCTATATTACAGACAATTTATTGAAACAATATAATATCTCTACAGTATATTCAACCCCCAACTCCCCCCTGAAATTCTGTCTGAAATTGCCAAACCCCAAATATAGACAGATAATTCTGTAAACAAAACAACATAAAACTAAAAAGTAAAATCAGAATAAATAATGGAAGTTTTTTTTTATCAAATGCATTTAATTACAATAAAGCAGGATAACTGGAGTGTAGCAGCTCTTCATAATAAATATATTTTAAAAAACCATAACAAAGGAGTAAAAATGTTAGTTTTGCCATTATTTTTAGTGTTCCTACCTTGTCAGTGGAGATCGGTGGTGTGACTGCAGCATCTGCATGATGATAATTATTTATTTTAAATAAAGAGAAATAAAGAGAATTTCATTATTATAAATATAAAATCATAAATAAATATTTAGCCTGTAATTTCACCTCTAGTCTCACCTAGAACCCTGCTGCAGAACACACACATGCAGATGGTTATTAGGACGGAGACGAAGCACACACACATTACAATCTCATTTCTAATCCAGTCGGTAACATTTCTAGCAGGCGGCTGTGAATCTGAAGCCTCAGATGAAGATCCATTATTGCTGCCACCTAAAACACACACAGAAGCACACAGAGATCTCAGTATAGTGCTGAGGGAAACTTCAGGAAATAACATTTGTAGGGCTCAGTGTTTCACATGATCTGAATTTTAGTGATCAGTGATCCTTGAATAATAAGATATAATGTGCTGCTCTAATAAATCTGATAATAGTTTTGTTTAAGCGTATCCAGGAAATTGTTTAAGAAATAAAAATATATGTTTTGATAAAGTGTTTAAAACGACACACATCCAAAATGTTGCTTAGAATTTACACATGGTTTCCTGGTTAATGTGACTGAAATGTGTTCAAAAAGCACATCCTATTCAAATCATTTACATAATTTCATTCTTCACATGTAAAAATGACAAACTTTTAAAAACTTCTTTCTTCATTGTTATTGGATCTATATTCTAAACCTAATTAGACTGGTATGTGTAGATACAGTTTACAAAGATAAATGGGACCATATCTGTTGCATTGTCAGGGGTCTATAGCGAGGCATAAATCCTAATGTTGTTCTTCAAAAGCATATTTTTAAAACCTTGAAATGTATAACTATTGATCCAAACTGCATAATTATGCAATATGTAATTTTGGAAATGAGCACAACCTCAATCTCTTAGCATTTAAATTAAACATATATTTAAAACCACAAAATTATAAATTCAACATTTAAAAAAAAATTATTCTATAACCTTTATGTCCAAAAATGTCAGTAAAATTCATAATATTTTTAATAGCATTAAATAAATATGTATGAATATAAATTTAAATCTAAAACAACATCAGTAAAGTGTGTAAATAAAGTTGAGTTACTGACCTGTAAAGTTCAGTCTGATGAGTTTCCCAAACTGAATGTGTGTCTCATCATTTCGTCCTCCACAGTAATAAAACCCCAGATCCGTCTCTCGAACTCCAATAATCACTAAACTGACTGAACTGCTGCTTTCTGTTAAATAAAAGTGACTCTTATCTACATTATAATCCACATAAAAGTGTTTGTTCAGCCTCCTTTGTCTGGCTGATATAATCTGCCTCAACCCTGCTGAGATCATCTGATACCAGGATTTCTCTGAGTAATTAGTGATGTTACAGAGCAGAGTGATGTTTGCTCCTGGAGAAACAGATATGAGATCAGCTGAAATGTTCTGAAGGAGACTCGGCCTAATGAGACCTGAAAGAACAACAGCACATGAAGAGAAAAGATTCATCTTCACTCTGTAAACCACACACACTTCGATTTATATATATATATATATATATACACACAGGAAACATAAAAGTACAAATGATTTAGTCCTGTACTATTTATTTGTAGTGAACTCACCAAACATCAGCTGCAGAGTAAACAGAAGAAAATACTTTGTCATTTCTAACACACTCCCTCCTCTGACCCTGTGAACAGAGACTTTCAAGCCTTCCACTTTTATTGGTTCAGCCCCTACATTCTGTCATTCTCTTCTGCTATAGAATTCAATACTCTATTTACATCTTATTTTACATTCTGACATTCTTACATTCGTCTGTCAGCACATAATCAATAAATAAGTACACTTAAGCACAGAACCATCAAGTAACCAGGCCAAAAAGTAAAAAAAAGTAAAAAAAAATAAATAAATCAATAAAAAGCTGCCAGAAATGACTTTGTGTAGGTCACATGTGATACTATACACTAAAAAAAGTTGTTTCACATGTGTATGTTGTTTATGATGTAATTTGTTTTTACACCCAACATGATTTGGGCTTTGTACAGTCTCCACAGCCCAGTTACAAGTCTGGACATAACTGACACTTCAATGTTACTCCCTGTAATATTACAAATTAATTTCTTCCTATTCTGAAAACATCCTACAGTGGGGCAAACAAGTATTTCATATTCTGTTGATTTTTTAAGTTTTCCCACTTACAAAGAACGGAGAAATCTGTAATTTTCATTGTAGGTACACCTCAACTGTAAGAGACAGAATCTAAAAAAAATCCAGAAAATCACATTGTATGACTGTTAAATAATTAATTTCCATTTTAAATAATGAAATAAGTATTTGATCAGCTACCAATCAGCAGGAATTCTGTCTAACACAGACCTGTTAGTTTGTCTGTAAGAAGACTCCTATCCTCCACTCATTGCCTGTATTAATTGCACCTATTTAAACTTGTTACCTGTATAAAAGACACCTGTCCACACACTCAATCAATCAGTCTTCAACCTCTCCACTATGGACAAGACCAAAGAGCTGTCTAAGGACACTAGGGACAAAATTGTAGACCTGCACAAGGCTGGGATGGGCTACAGGACAGGAGGCAAACAGCTCTGTCTGAAGTTTGCCAAAGACCATCTGGATGATCCAGAGGAAGCATGGGATAAGGTCATGTGGTCAGATGAGACCAATATAGAACTTTTTGGTATAAACTCCACTCGCCGTGTTTGGAGGAAGAAGAAGGATGAGTACAATCCCAAAAACACCATCTCATCTGTAAATCATGGGAGTGGAAACCAAATTAAATCAAATCAATTCAAATTTTATTTGTCACATACACATACATACAAAGTACGACATGCAGTGGAATGCTTTATATGACTGTCTGGCATGAGAGAATAGAATGGGGAAAAATAAAACAAAGAAAAAGAAGGCAGATAAATAAAGAGTATAAACTATGTAAAATATAAAAGATATGAAGATATAAAGATATATATGAGGAAAAAGTGTATATAAAAGGTATGCTTATGAATACAAGGTATGCTTATGTACAGTAAACAGTAATCACATAAGGTGGTTGATGTGATTGTTTTTAAAGTGACCGTGTGCGGTATGGTGTGGTATAAAGTGCACTGTGCCATGCAAGTCCACAGTTTAAGTGACAGTCCAGAGGTTAAAGTTTTGAAGTGCGAAAAGAAAAATATTTGCAGAAAAGTGTGGCAATGGAGAGAGTGGACCAGCTTTTAGATCTTGGGGGTTTCCTGGTTCAAACTCCGAATGGCCTGCGGGAAGAAGCTCCTCCTCATTCTCTCTGTGTTCGCTTTCAGGGAGCGGAAGCGTTTCCCTGAACGCAACAAAGGAAAGAGTCCATTGTTGGGATGGCTGAGGTCCTTCATAATCTTCCTAGCTCTGGTCCGGCACCGCGTGCTGTAGATGTCCTGCAGGTTAGACAGCTCAGTGTGGATGGTACGTTCAGCTGAATGCAGCACACTCTGTAAGGCTCGCCTGTCCTGCATGGTGCTGTTCCCGAACCAGGAAGTGATGCTACCAATCAGAGCGCTCTCAGTGGCACAAGTGTAAAAAGTCTTTAGCACCTGAGAGGGTAGTTTAAAGTCCCTAAAGTGTCTCAGATGGTACAGACGCTGCCGGGCCTTCTTTACCAGGGTGTGAACAGGACCAAGTTGGTGTTGGTGTGACAGGACCAAGACAGGTCCTGTGTGATGTGAACAACTAGGTACCAGAGAAATGTCCACTCTCCCCACTGGGGTCCTGTTGATGTTTAGCGGTTGGTATGACCGCTCCTGCTTCGTGCTGGAGTCCACTATCAACTCCTTAGTCTTGCTGACGTTTAGGAGAAGGTTGTTCTCCTGGCACCATCTCTCCAGGTTTTTAACCTCCTGTAGGTAGGCCATCTCATCGTTGTTGGAGATCAGGCCCACCACAACAATGTCGTCAGCAAACTTGATGATGGTTGTGGAGTTGGAAATGGCCATACAGTTGTATGTGTACAGTGAGTACATCAGGGGGCTCAGAACACAACCCTGGGGAGCTCCAGTGCTGAGGGTAAGGGTGGATGAGGTGTGTTTTCCCACCCGTATGGCTTGTGGTCTGTCTGTCAGGAAGTTAGAGATCCATTGGCACAGCGGCTGGCTGAGTCCCAGGAACTCTTACTTAGAGGTGAGTGTGGGGGGACTTATTGGGTTAAATGCTGAACTGTAGTCCACAAACAGCATCTTTGTATAATTCCCTTTTCTTTAGTCCAGGTGGCTCATCATAGTGAGGAGCAGTGGTGTCCTCAGTAGAACGGTTCTGGCGGTACGCAAACTGTAGAGGATCCAGTGTGTCTGGTAGTAAAGCAGTGATGAAGTCTATGACCAGTCTCTCAAAGCACTTCATCACTACTGAGGTCAGGGCTACAGGGAGGTAGTCATTGAGGCAGAAGGGCTGGCTGTATTTTTGGGACAGGAACAATGGTGGACTGTTTGACGCATGAGGGAACAACAGACTGTTCCAGTAAGAGGTTGAATATCTCAGTGAACACCATTGCTAGCTGGTCAGCGCAGGCTTTCAGAACCCGACCTATGATGCCATCTGGTCCTGCTGCATTCCTAGTATTCACTCTCTTGAATGCCCTCCTCACGTCATGCTCCAAGATGGTAAACGTGTTTACTTCTCCAGCTCTCTCGGCGTGCATGCTGTTTGTGCTGCTAGCGCCGCTAGCTTGGTTAGCTGCAGCCTCGAAGCGAGCATAAACGATGTTTAGCTCGTCTTCCAGAGAAGCGTCCGCATTCCCCATTCTAGAAGATGGTGTTCTGTAGTGATTGTTCTTAGTCGCTGCCACAGGCTCCTAGAGCCACCATGTTGGAACTGTGTCTCTAGTTTCCTCCCGTAGCACCGCTTTGCATCCTTTACCGCTCTTCAAACACTGTAAGACGCAGCCTTGTACTCGTCCATGTCCCCGGCGGCGAGCCCCTTGTTGTAAGCAGCGGAGCGGGATTTAAGGGCGTCGCAGATGGTTTTATCTATGCATGGCTTCTGGTTGGGAAACATTCTGATGGTGGTTTTTTGCACCGTATTATCCACTAGTTTTCCCAATCTGTGTCGTCCAAAGCAGCCTGCAGAGTGCCCACCGATTGGTCAGTCCAGCACGCGACCTTCCTCTGAACCGGAGCTTCCTGTTCAGGCTTTGTTTGTAAACAGGCATGAGGAAGCTGGCGGCATGGTCTGATTTCCCGAATGGTGAATGTGATTGTGCCCTGTAGCTGTTCTTGAGTGGTGTGTAGCAGTGGTCCAGTGTCCTTTTGCCCCTGGTGGGGCAGGTGATGTGCTGCTGGAAGTTCGGTAGTGCGCGCTTGAGGTTGGCACTGTTAAAAAATCTCCAACCACAATGAGCGCAGCATCCCGATGCTGTGTTTGGTGAAGTGTTAGTGTCTCTTGTAAATCCCATACTGTAGTGTCCGTGTCCACTTGAGGTGGAATATAAACGGCACTGACTATGACCGAGCTGAATTCCCAAGGTAGATAAAAGGGCCGACATTTGATGGTCAGTAGTTCCAAATTTGGTGTGCAGGTGCAGGAGCATGAAAGGGGAACGATGCTCGTGATGTCGCACCAGTGGTTGTTCACCATCAGACACACTCCACCTCCTCTTGACTTCCCCAACTCCAGTGTTCTGTCCATGCAGTAAACCGAGAAAAACTCAGCTGGCTGGATGGCTTGGTCCGGTACTGATGGGTTCAGCCATGTCTCGGTAAAGTAGAGAAGGTTGCAGTCCCGAATGTCCCTCTGGAACTTGACCCTTGCCCTTAGGTCGTCAAGCTAGTTTTCCAGTGACGGGACGTTGGCTAACAGGATACTAGGTAAGGGGGCGTAGTGTGCGTGTACCTCCAGCCTGTTCCTTTTGTTCTCCCTCAGGATCTTGGCCAGCATGGGTTCGGGTTTAAAAACGGCGAAAGGTGAGTGCATTGTATACCAATAGATATAAGAGTGCCTCTGTCATATCTAATGATGTCCATCTTGTGTATATAGAATGGTAACTAAGTAAATAAAAATGTAAAATAAACAAAAAAGAGAAAACGTAGCCGGAGCTACCGTAGTCGTGATGGCAGCCGACCTCACCAGCGCCATCTTGAACATAATGCTTTGGTGTGCATTTCTGCGAAGGGGACAGGACGACTGCACCTTATTAAGGGAGGAAATGTGTGGCCATGTATCGCAAGATTTTGGGCAACAACCTCCTTCCCTCAGTAAGAATATTTGAAGATGGGTCGTGGCTGGGTCTCAAGCATGAAAATGACCCCAAACACACATCCACGGCAACTAAGGAGTGGCTCCGTAAGAAGCATTTCAAGGTCGTGGAGTGGCCTAGCCAGTCTCCAGACCTGAACCCAATAGAAATTCTATGGAGGGAGCTAAAACTCTGTGTTGCTCAGTGACAGCTCCAAAACCTGAAAGGTCTGGAGAAGAGTTGTATGCAGGAGTGGGACAAAAGCCCTGCTGAAGTGTGTGCCAAACCTGGTCAAGAACTACAGGAAACATATCACCTCTGTAATTTAACCAAAATTTTTCTGTACCAAAAATTAGGTTCTATTTTTCTATTGTTTTAAATACTTAAATACTGGAAATTAGATTAGATTCTGTCTCTCACAGTTGAGGTGTAAATGAAAATTACAGATCTCTCAGTTCTTTGTTCTTTGTAAGTGGGAAAACTTGAAAAATCGGCGGTGAATCAAATACTTTTTTTTGGCCCACTTACTTTTTCTGACCTTGACAGGCCCACTTTATATATATAATATATATATATATATATATATATATATATATATATATATATATATATATATATATATATATATGGTGTGTTTTGTAAAAAAAATTTAATTGATAGTATTGCATGGTGATAGAGTGGGTAATTTTTTTTTAATGTTCTGCAATGGACAATTGCCACATCCTAAATCACCAACCCAGTGTTCCTGTCAGGGATCCACCTGCCACGCCCCCTTTGGTGGCTCTCTATGCCTCCGCTCTCCCTAGAGCTCCAGGTTTAACCACGCACACCTGGGGCTCATCATCAATCATGCCTCCACTCTCTCTGGAGCTCCAGGTTTAATCACGCTCACCTGGGGCTCATCATCACTCCACCCCGCTTCTATATAAGCTCCTCACTCACACTCACTCCTCGTTCGTTATTGAATGTGTTAGGTGTTACCTACTGCTGTAAGGTTCCACTGTTACATGCAGTACCCTACGCTGTCTGTCCCATTCAGACTCTACTATCCGTTACCGGCTGCGCTTCTCCTCCCCGTGCATCTCGGATCAGCTACACTTCTCCACCAGTGCACCTTAGACTCTTTCAATATAAGGACTGCCGTGTGTGTGTGCGTACGTGCGTGAGTGTGTGTAAGTGTGTGTGCGTGTGTGTGTAAGTGTGCATGTGCGTGTGTGTGCTCGTGTGTATCTCTCTCCCTCAATCTCATCATTAAACCTGAGCGAGCTGTATTCCGGCGTCCGCCTCCTGTTTCACTCGCACCTTGAGTCCAAATTCTACTGAATAAATGATAACAATACAGTATTCTCTCATAACTACATCTTGTTTGAGTCACTTGCCTGTCAAATTTAGAAGCTGGAATTCACACAATTAAATGAATAATAAAATATAAGCACAACAGTACATATCAAATAAATGCACATCAAATAAAAAACAAACCTTTTTAGAACAGAAAAAGCTGAACCTATTATAGAGTGATGCAGCTTATTGTAACATATAGTAAATTTAATGCTCTCAATTTTAAATATCAGAATAGATAATAATAAAATCTTTCTTCTGAAACACTAGTTTTCTATTTATTTTTAATCAAAACTTTTTTAATTATTACTATTTTATAACATTGAATGCTTTAATACACTGAAAACTGAAACATGCTTTTTAAAAATCAATTTCATATTAAAATTTGTACTGTATTATTTCTAATTTGACTTGTATATTCATCATTTTGTGAGTTTGCAGATTATTTTGTGTGAAAGCACTGATGTTTGATTAGAAACAACTCTGCATGGTCAAAAACAGAAACCACAATGGAAAAGTCATATTCTTATTTCTATCTGCTGCTAAAACCACAAACACACACACACACACACACACACACACACACACACACACACCAAATAATAAATGGTTACTAAAAAAGGATTCCACAAAACACACGTGTGTGTGTGTGTGTGTGTGTGTGTGTGTGTGTGTGTGTGTGTGTGTGTGTGTGGTGAAGGTCAAGCAGTTAAACTGAAAAAATAGTAGATGATGAGAGGATGCTGCTTTTTTTTTTTACATCTGCTGTTGGTGGTAGTAACCACACTGTGCAATTGGCAAAAGCAGATTATTCTGTGTGAAAGCACTGATGTTTGATTAGAAACAACTCTGCATGGTCAAAAACAGAAACCACAATGGAAAAGTCATATTCTTATTTTTATCTGCTGCTAAAACCACAAACACACACACACACACACACACACACACACACACACACATACACACACACACACACACACACACACACAAACAGTCCCACCTGTTCTTTTCTCAGCATGTATTTAACCATCACTGACCTCAGCTCCTGGAGCTTTTTATACTTTATTACAATAAGTGACATTAAATATGTGATATATTTTAGGTTTAGTTTTAGATCATTTACCACAATTATCTTATTTGTATTGTGCTTTTAACAATAGACATTTTCTCAAAGCATCTTAAATTCATATATTCATAAAGTTTTTCATCTCTTTAAACATCTGTAAAGTAGGAAATACATAAATAAAAAATACCTCTAACAGTACATATCATACATACTGTAAATAAAATAGTGACACTAAAGCAGCAACACTTCAACCTAAAATCTACAAAAGAGGAAGGAAATACAGTAAGCAGAACTCATCCATGGTGGAACTGTGCAAAAATCAGTTTAACAAATCTTCAATCTATGTTATTAAAGATCTAACATGGCATACATTCAGCATGTTCAGTGTGTTGAGTGCAAAATGTTTTGTTAGTTGTTCTCCATCTGTAGTAATATATTTATTTGTGATAAGTATAAATGTATACAGATGTTAAAGCAGCTTAAGGGGGGGGGGGGGGGGTGCAGTACAGTTCAGTCAGGGAAAGTCTGGATCCTGTAGGTGGAGTTAGCAGTCACATAACTCAAGGATTAGAGCCCTTACAGAGGGCTGCAGTAGGTGCAGCAGGTGCTTTACTGAGGTAAATTGGGAATCTTGTCTTTGGCATAAAAGTCAAAGCTAATTGGCCATGGGATCCATCACTCCCCTCTGTTTCACATTTACTATCCTCAGTAAAGCACCTACTGAGAAACCTAAAAAAGCTCTTATTAACTCGTGTAAGTCTATTTTTAGGCATGTGAAACTAACTAGCTCTTTATGGTCACCAGTAACACAGGGTGTAATGTGTCAGTGCTGCTTTGTGTGTGTGTGTGTGTGTGTGTGTGTGTTTCTCTCTTCTTTTCCCCATGTGTTTTGCTTTGCTGATTTTGACTCCTTTTGCTGTCCTACTATAGGTGGAGCCTCCTGTCAATCATTAATAAATGGTATCCAGAAATGGACCAAACAAAAACAAGAGTCTGGTCAGAAGAGGTGGAGCCTATTGTTGAAAAGCAGCACCCTGAAGTCCTTGTCAGAACCCTGTAAAAATCCCTTTTCTAGCTCTTACTGGTTCAATTCAATAGTTTTTCATCTGTATTGCGCTTTTACCAATGAACATTGTCTCAAAGCAGCTTTACACAGATAATGTGGTGATAAAAATAAAAAGGGGACCTCATCCTCATCTGGGTGGCACCGAATGTCCATTTATTACAGATAAACGATGTTGAGGAAGTGATGGAGATTAGAGTAAACCGTAGTTCTGAGTCAGTGTAGCAGACTGTTGACATTAACTACAGTCCAAATCCAAATCCTCAGAGTTCCTGTTCTTACTCCATAATTTCATGGGTCTCCAGGGCTTGCTGAAAAATATCTCCAGCTGCACAGAGTTGCCTCCAATCAAAGAAAACAGCATCCGGAGGCAGACCGGGAAATATCAGGCAGATCCGGGGAGAGTAGAGGAGCAGGAACAGTGGTCTCTGGAACCTCAGGAGAATGTTTAACTCAACCTGGTTCAGTCCTTACGTTTTTTACATACTAGCTTATTAATTTAGGAACAAAGAAGATTGAGTGTGTACCTACAGCTCATCATTTACAGTCACACTAATCTAAACAACCTGCAAAAAATTTTATTATTCCTTCCTCTAGGTTTAGGCGTCTGTTGGAATGTAACAATAGATTAGGTTGATCTGGAGCAGCACCAGAAAAAGGAAAGGTATTTTAAGATAGTTTTTCATGTCAGTCATATACACCTTCTCCAGACAGAGGTTACTATATTTTAGATGTGCACAGCAAAGAACATGGAGCTACATCACACAACTTAGAGCTACATCAAAGAACGTAGAGCTACATCACACAGTTACATCACACAACATAGAGATACATCAGACAACATAGAGCTACATCACACAACATAGATATACATCAGAGAACATAGAGATACATCACACAACATAAAGCTAATTCAAAGAACATAGAGCTACATCACACAACATAGAGATACATCAAAGTATCGAAATCATCAAAAAGCGTCAAATCTGAGTTTCCTCACGAACGTTTTAAGTGGTGGAAGTTTGTTTAGTTAAACTTGAAAACATACAAAAAAATACCAGGGATATAGAAAAATAACTGTGTCACTGTGGCATATAATCAGATTTGTTTAACGCATGCATGAAAATGCAAAAGATTCCATAGTGCTAGCATTAGCCGCTAACCAGGAAGTGGATTCTTTAGTGTTTTATTTCCAGCTACATGAATTTCTCTTAAAAGGAAAGAATCTTGACAATTCTACACAGGTGGTGTCAGGCTGTTGACGCGGAAGCCGATATAGTCCGATCATTGTTCTTTTATTTCAAAATCGTACAACACAAAACACTCACAAGCCGTTGAAAACAACAAACAAAGACATCCGCTCGATATGCGTTGTCCACTATGAGCGCGAATGTCCCAAGCATAATCCATAAAGCCTTCGGCAATGAGTAATCCAATTCGGAAGTGGAGTTCGGATATACGCCAGCGGTGCATGCCGGCGGTCGAGCAGCCACGCGATTGTCCAGCTTGACAATATAACGACCGACAGCCTGTGACTCAAGAACCTGAGTTTATGTAGTCTGATCTTTCATGAGCCACAGCTGTCGGTAATCTCGGAAGGCAGCGTGACTGCTATCGAGGGGGGTGTGGCAGGGTGAATCCCTGAAAGCTACCGAGGGCGGCGTGGCAGGGGGATCCCTGACAGTACCCCCCCCCTCCAGGAGCGACACCTGACGCCCCAAAACCCACCTATGCCAGGCGGGCCAGGGCACTCCGAGGAAGGCCTCCCTAGTCGCCTGGGAGCAATGGAGGCCCGGTGAGCATCGCCGTGGAACCGAGGACGACCGGGAAGTGCCCAAGGCGATGCGGCGTCCTCTGCGGAGAGCCGGAACAGGACGACCCCCAGCAGGAGGATCCGGAACTGAGCCACGCCCTTGGTGAAGACGGGAGGCTGAGTGAAGCCCCTGGCGGAGATTGGAGTCGGAGCCACCGCCATGGCGGGGAACCGGAACTGGACGGCAACCATGACAACTACCGGGGAGTGGAGGACATCCCGGGCGGAGACCAGAGGCCGAGCGACATCCCTGGCGGAGATCAGGAACGTCGTACCACCTTCTGAGGAACCTGGAGGACCGACATCGCCGTCAGAGGGACCTGAAGGACCGACGTCGCCGTCAGAGGGACCTGGAGGACCGACGTCACCGTCAGAGGGACCTGGAGGACCGACGTCGCTGTGCGGGGATCCTGGGGGCGATCCGTCGCCCTGAAGAGGGCCTGGGGCCGATCCGTCGCCCTCTGTTGAGCTTGGGGGCGGAACGTCGCCCTCTGTGACTGCTGAGGGCGGGACGTCGCCCTGCGTGGAGTCTGGAGGCGATCCTTCGCCCTGAAGAGGACTCGGGGGCGAGACGTCTCCCTGAAGAGGACCTGGGGGCGAGACGTCACCCTGAAGAGGCCCTGGGGGCGATCCTTCGCCCTCTGTTTGGCTTGGTGGCGAGACGTCACCCTGAAGAGTACTCGGGGGCATTCCTTCGCCCTGAAGAGGACCTGGGGGCGAGACGTCGCCTTCAGTGGAGCCCGGGGGCGAGACGTCGCCTTCAGTGGAGCCCGGGGGCGAGACGTCGCCTTCAGTGGAGCCCGGGGGCGAGACGTCGCCTTCTGTGGAGCCCGGGGGCGAGATGTCGCCTTCTGTGTAGCCCGGGGCCGAGACGTCGCCTTCAGTGGAGCCCGGGGGCGAGACGTCGCCTTCTGCGGGCGCTGGAGACGAGACGTCGCCCTCTGCGGGCGCTGGAGACGAGACGTTGCTTTCTGTGACCAGAGGTGGCGTCGCGGCACTCTCGTGAAGACTCTGCGGCGTCGCGGCGCTCTCGTGAAGACTCTGCGGCGGTAAATCACGCTCCTGGAGACACTGTGGCGGCGAGGCACGCCCACTGGAACCTCGGAACAGAGCGGCACGCCTGTAGATGCTCTGAGACGCCATGATGTGCTCGCAGACGGCCGGAGATGGTGCGGTGCGTCCACGAGAACCCCGGAACACAGCAGCGCGCGTGTAGAGACCCTGAGATGAAGCCACCCTGTCATCCAAACAATGGGGCTAAGCTGCATGCTCATTGGAGATCTGGCACGGAGCCGCGTGCTCTGGAGAACCTTGAAATGGAGCGCATTCCTCCTTAAGGGGACTGTGGTGGAGATCCACCACCTCTATCCCCAACTATTCCAGAAGAAGCCCGCTGAATTCGGCGAGTGAGCCAAATTTGCCCCCTTTGGCGCTCCATAGTGAGCTGGCTTTGGCAAGAGCTTCACCAGACAGGAGGGAAATACAGAGGGCAATCTTGGCTCGTTCGGAAGGAAACCGGGAAATGTTAACAGCCACATACTCGCCGATGCCTTGCAGAAATCCGCCCAATTCGTCTTTTTTCCCGAGTAACGAGCCGGTAATCCCCTCGTGCTCTCTGAGGGGCGTGGCGCAGCCGCGCTCTCATCATCCGGCTTCTGTGGATCTGAACCGCGAGGAGTGGCACTGAGCTTCCGGAGGAAATCCGAAGCCGGGTTCAGCTGCCGATCCGTCGCGGTCGGAAACGCGGTGTGTTGAAACCACGTTCGCTTTAGGTCGGTCGTTCTGTCAGGCTGTTGACGCGGAAGCCGATATAGTCCAATCATTGTCCTTTTATTTCAAAACCGTACAACACAAAACACTCACAAGCCGTTGAAAACAACAAACAAAGGCAGCGTGACTGCTATCGAGGGGGGTGTGGCAGGGTGAATCCCTGACAGCTACCGAGGGCGGCGTGGCAGGGGGATCCCTGACAGGTGGGAATGGGATAAATGATGGAAGGAATGAAGACATTTGTTAAAGTATGCTAAAATAAGCAGAACAGTTAAGTAGATTTTCTATTCAATCAATTTATTTTGTGCCAATTTAATTTATTATTCATTTTGATAAATATAATAAGTGCATTGCATTAATTAGATTTGTTCTATTATATTTTTTATTAAATATTCAAAATTATTTGATATATATAAACTAGCTGAAAGTACCCGTGCTTCGATACGGAAGGCAGAACGCTAAGCAATATGGCAATAAGCAGTAAGCACTGAGCAGGACTGGATGATCAGAGATCAGAACGTAACATCAACAAATAAGGTACTCCCCCTTTGTAGTACGGATACAGGGCAAACTACTAAGAAAATATTTTTTATCGTGCATCTAACATATAATAAGAAACAATGTAGTAAGTTTCATTGGGATCTGTAATGTTATTTCAAAGAATTTACAATGCGTGAGAAATCGCGTTTTCCGCGAGTTAGCCGCGATCCAGGGCGAATTTTTCAAAACCCTTTCTTAGTGAGCACCTAAGACCCAAGAGGAAGGTATGTTTTTGAGATTTCGTGATGTGAGTGAGTCAGTCAGTGGTATTTGAGCTTTATATATATATAGATTTAAACAAGCAGGCATTTTATTTGAAATAGTTTTAAAAATGTAAACTGTTGCTGTTCACAAATGTTAATGATAATAAATTGCGATTAACAATTTTTAACAGATTTTTTCCCTTCAACTGTACCAAAATTGAACCAAAGCATGAATTAAAAACTGAGGCACCTACCGAACCATGAATTTTGTGTACCGTTACACCACTATATATATATATTTGCAAATATAGGATATTATGGATGGTAAGATTCAGCGATTCGCATTTGTACATGGGAATAAAAGTTAAAGATGTGAGGCATTGATTTGTGATACACTATATTGCTAAAAGTATTCGGTCACCTGGTCATAAGTATGTTATATGATTTTTGAGCATCACATTTCACATTTATTCCCAATTTGCTCCTAAATTCCTTTCCTTCTGGGAAGATGTTCCACTAGATTTTGGAGTGTACTTATGGATATTTGTGTTCATCAGCCACAAGGGTATTATGAAAAGCAGTTACTGGTGTAGGTGAGGAGACCTGGGGTGCAGTCAGCGTTCACATTCATCCCAAAGGTGTTCAGTAGGGATGAGATCAGAGCTCTATAGCAGGCCACTCAAGATCTTCCTCTCCAAAGCATGTAAACCAGATCTTCAAGGAGCTCACTTTCTGCACAGGGGCATCGAAATGCTGAAACAGGTTTGGGTTTCCAAATTCAAGTGAATACAAAATGTTATTAAAGTGCATCTAAAGATGTCCTATAGCATTGTGGTAACATTTTGGAAAAGAACCACTTATAGCAACCCAATACTTTTGCCAATATAGTGTATGAAGCTTTATTTCTTCTCAATAAACTGTTTCTTGAGTGCGTTCGCTCAGCACCACTGCTGCTACGTGAATATGACTTATCGCAACACTTCGGAGACGGAGGCGTGTCCTGAGAGTCACATAACATGGAAGAGCTGCTTCCTCCTGGAGACACAACAAGAAAAGAACGTCTGGTTTTTGTTTGTTATTTTTCTGGGGTTTTTTTTGCACAACAAAGGTGTGTGTGTGTGTGTGTGTGTGTGTGTGTGTGTGTGTGTGTGTGTGTGTGTGTGTGTGTGTGTGTGTGTGTGTGTGAAAAAGGGCCATGCTTTAGAACAGTGGTCCCCAACCCCCGGGCCATGGACCAGGACCGGTCCGTAGGTCAATTGTGTTCATCCGTGGTGAACACTTCTCCATTTCCTGTTGTCTCTCTAGGCTTCTTTCTTCTCTCCTTCTCCTCCTTTGGCCAGCAATAGCCCAATTTCCACCGACCGGTAGCCTGTTGGTTAATGATAACTGTGGTGGTCATTGCTAAACCGGGCCTTGACCGATCCGGAATGGATTTCTGAATCATAATATGCATATTTGATTGTACATGTTTTACCCTGGATGCCCTTCCTAACAAAACCCTCCCCAAGCACAGATAAATGGGGATTGTTGTGTTAGGAAGGGCATCCAGCGTAAAACATGTACAATCACATATGCATATTATGACCTGGCTTGCATATTGTGCATATTGTGCATATTGTGACCTGGCTTGTGCAACCAATGACTGTGTTTGATTAAAAAAAAAAGAAGTAATTTCTAGAATTCTGATTTCATTGGTCATTCTGGAGTGATGAGTGGATATTTATGTTTGAAAACAATAAAGCCTTTACCTGCTAGTAGCTGTAATTTATAAAATGTTTTGGATAAATACTGAGTATTTCTCATGTGTTGATATTGTGGTGTTTCAGCATCACAGCTTCATGTGAGCATCAATCAGAAATGTTCTCCTGCATCCCAGTGGTGTTCACTTGTTGATTTGAATGAGAAACTTGCAAAGTCTCTGCCTTTTAAGAAATTATAATGGTTTTCCACCAAATTGTTAGAAATATGAAAAGAACACAACACATAATGGGAAGGATGATGATGATCACCAGTTTTTTTCTACCAGCTTCACCTAAAGACACAAATAATTTATTTTAATTATTTAATAAAATATAAAAATAAAGTCTGGGTAGACATGTGATAAATATTTTATCTGACAATGTGACTGAGATAAATGGAGATTTAGAGGGTTAAAGAGTCACATAAAAAATATTAATAACAAATAAATATGATGTTTACCCACCTGAGGGAGCTGATGGATCATCTTTCCTCTCTTCAGATTTTTCTTTAAAGGAAGGAAAATGTCACATTTTATTGTTCATTCTTTTCTTCTAAATATTTTACTTCATAACTGCAGAAGTGTCAAAATTTTTATAAATAAAAGTGCAGAGTTTCTCCCAGTCCTGTCCTGCATTTTAATTCTGATGGATCTACTTCTCGTCTCCATTGGTCTCATTGTGGAATAAAACTCATTCTCACAGTTAATATTATTGCTGAGTCAGGATTTAGTTCACATTTTTCCTTGTGCATCAGCACCACAAATGACTGTACAGGAGCAATAATTGATCAGTAAATCTAATAAAATAATGAAGCTCATAAGACTCCTATCATGTAATTGTCAAACTGACAGATTTCACTGGAACATGAACACGTGTCAATCACATGCAAACATCCTTCAGTGTGTGTTTATCTGATGAGGGATTTTCTTCAGTCTCCTGAATGTGTTTAAACACTTCTGCTGTTTGTATTGGGATTTTTTCATACAGTGTCCCTTAATCCCTAAACAATTTCACATTTATTATAAATTACTGAAATTGTTCTTAATCCTAAAACTCCATAAATTAATGTGTCTTTTAGATGAGGTCTGAACGTCACTCTACACTTCAGAAGGGAAAAATTCCTGTGTGTAATGTAGGAAACACACTTGATCTAGTACAGGGAAGTCAGTGAGTGTGTGAGGTATATAACAGTATTGAAATGCAGGACAGGAGGTGTGTGTTCTCCACACTCAGTCTAACAAAACCAAACAGTAAACTGTGTAGTGCAGCTTCAAGCAGAACTGAGAAACACTGACATCTACATTAAATACAGAATCCTGTTCACCTGAGTTTAGTCATTTTCATTCTTTTATAACTGTGGAACTGATACTGTACGTGTCGTATTCAGCATCATCTGATACTAATCCACTTACCACTGACTGAGAGTTTAATGTTCTGCACCAATTTGTTGATGTTCTTCACTACCATGTAGCTGCTGTACAGAGTTTTATCAGGAACACTGACGTTCTTCAACACCAGGGAACAGTTTCCTTTAGGCAGCTCCTCCTCAGGAACGTCCACACGTCCCTCATATCCTTTACCCTGAAATGACTCTTTACCCAGTCGCTCAAACACAGTCTCATCACCAGTATGCCACTCAACATGAGGTGTTTGGATGGACAGATTTCTCCAGTCACATGGCAGCACTGCTGTGGATCCCACCTGAGCTGTAACACTCTGAACAACTGTAGAGACACAAAAAATGTATAGAAAATTATTATATTTTCTAATATCTGATATCATGTAACACTCTGTAGAGTAAAACCTCGTGTAGATTGGTCATGGAACACGGCAGGAGCAGCTACGTTCAGGTCATTTCTTACAGAAAGTGCAAACAAACCCTAAGGAACAAAATCCAGAACAATCAGAAACTAAAGTAGAAAAACAAATCCTGAGCACAAGCAGGAACCGACAGCATGAGACAACAAACATTAAACGTAACAACAAACATGAGACCTGCTGCAGTGGCTTGTGAAAAACAGATTTCAATTCATGAGTTCATTTTTATTTGTATAGCGCTTTTAACAATGAACATTGTCTCAAAGCAGCTTTACACAGATAATGTGGTGATAAAAGATTTATCTGTTCTTTATGAGTAAGTTTGTCCCTGATAAACAAGCCGGTGGCGACTGTGGCAAGGAAAAACTCCCTGAGATGGCATAAGGAAGGAACCAGATTCAAGAGGGAACCCATCCTCATTTGAGTTGCACCGAATGTCCATTTATTGATGTTGCGGGGTGCAGTGATGATGATCAGAAGCAAACTGTAGTCCTTAGTCAATGCAACCAACCAATCATGGAACCACCCAAGGCATTCATGAGAAAGCATCCCAAGCTGCACAGAGTGGCCTCCAATCAAAAAGAAAACTATCCAGAGGCAGGCCTGGATGAATTGGGAAGATCCACGGAGGGAAGAGGGGCAGGAACAAAAAAAAAGTTTTTTAACCCGGGAGAGAGAGAAAGAAAGGAGGGGTGACAGGAGAAAGATATGAATTATTATGTGTCCTTATTGTTGTATGAAAGTTAATATCACTGTACAGTTTGGACTCCGGCAAGTCTTGCTATGGCAGCATAGCTAAAAGGGAGATCCAGAAGGTGAGACAGACATGAGGGATCTCTGGGATAAGAGACGACCCACCACACCACCATCAACAAACCTGAGTGAACGTGTGAGAGTGAGGGGATGACAGGATACAAATATCCCAGTTCACCAAACACTCTATATCCATGATCCCTCCAGATCTTCTCTTTTACCTAAAAAAAAAAATCTACTGATAAAAGGCTTGACTAAATAAATATATGTTTTTAACCTCGACTTGAACACTGAGACTGTGTCTGCGTCCCGAACACTGATTGGAAGGTTGTTCCATAACTGTGGGGTTTATAAGAGAAAGATCTGCCCCATGCTGTAGTCTTCATTATTTAAGGTACCAAGAAATAACCTGCACCTTTTGGTACAGAAGTTCACCAAGATACTGCGGCATGAGAGCGTTAAGTGCTTTATACGTCAGTAGTAGTATTTTATAATCAGTGTGAGATGTAATTGGGAGCAGTGTAGATGATTAAAACAGGGGTGATGTGGTCATATTTCCTAGATCTAGTGAGGACTCTTGCTGCTGCATTCTGAACTAACTGAAGCTTATTTCTGCACTTACTCACACACCCAGACAGTAAAGTGTTACAGTAGTCTAATCTAGATGTTACAAAAGCATGAACTAGTTTTTCTGCATCCTGTAACGACATCATATTTCTAATTTTAGCAATATTTCTAAGTTGAAAGAAGGAGATCCTGGTAATATTATTCACGTGAGCCTCGAGGAAAGACTCGGGTCAATAATCACACCAAGCTCTTTGACTGCTGTAAACGCTTAAACAGAAACACCATCCAGAGATGCTACGTAAACGCAAAGTTTGCTTCTAGCTGCATGTGGTCCCAGTAAAAGTACTTCCGTCTTATCTGAGTTGAGCAGAAGAAAGTTATTGAGCATCCACTGTCTAATGTCCTTTATACACTCCTCAACATTGTTCAGCTGATTTACATTTACATTTGCGGCATTTAGCAGACGCCCTTATCCAGAGCGACGTACAAAAGTGCTTTGAGTCTCTAGCAATGAACACTGGTACGCAAGATTACAAACTTAATATAAATATAACTTTTGAATTCTACAAAGCAAACTTGGAAAGTGCTAATTTAAGTATTTCAGGAAGATGTAGGTCTTCAGTCGTCGCTTGAAGTTAGTCAGGGACTCTGCTGTACGGACATCTAGGGGAAGTTCATTCCACCACCTTCGAGCCAGAACAGAGAAGAGCCTTGAAGTGCACTTACCTCTCATTCTGAGAGAAGGTGGTATCAGTCGAGCAGTGTTGGAGGATCTCCGACAGCGTGGTGCAGTGCAAGATGTGATAAGGTCACTGAGGTAAGATAGTGCTGATTCATTTCGCCTTGTAGGCAAGCATCAGTGTTTTGAATCTGATACGTGCAGCTACTGGAAGCCAGTGAAGGGATTGGTGAAGTGAAAGTCTGGCAGATTTTCTTAATCTTCTCATCATAGAAGGAGGCAAAGTCATTAGCAGTCAGGGAGGATGGAGCAAGTGCAGCAGGGGGGTTGAGTAGTGAAGAGATGTTGTGAAGCTTACAAGGATTTTGTGCAGAGGCCTCAAGCTTTTTCTTGTAGAAGGCAGTTTTGGCAGAAGTTACCTCCAAAGAAAATTTGGTCAGGAGTGCACGGTAAGATGCGAGGTCTACATCGAGTTGTGATTTTTTTCCACTTCCTCTCTGCAGATCTGAGTTCTCGTCGATTGCTGCGCAAAACGTCTGACAGCCACGGTGTGGGACAAGAAGCCTCCTTGGGTTTTGTAGTACTGCTATCAGAGGGGAAATTACTGAGGAGCGTGTCCATCTCTTCTAGGAAGTCTCCAAGGGGACCAGGGGGGCGGTAGATGACAATGATGAAAAGGTTGATTGGAGAGGTTACTGAAACTGCATGAAATTTAAAAGAAGACATGGTTAGATGAGACAAAGGGAGAGGTGTGAAACACCATCTCCGTGATAAAAGTAGACCAGTACCACCACCTCTACCAGTTTCTCTTGGTGAGTGAGAGAAAGCATAGGCAGAAGACAGAGCAGCTTGTGTAGCAGTGTTCTGTGGGGATATCCAGGTCTCAGTAAGTGCCAGAAAGTCGAAGGTGTAGTGGGAAGCCAAGACTGTGATAAAGTCAGCTTTCCTTACAGCAGACTGGCAATTCCAGAGCCCACCTACCACCGCTGTTTGGGCAGGGTAGATGAGGTTACTGGCAATGAGACATCTGTTCTGTGGATGGGAACGTCTGTGTCTGTAAGAGATGACTACAGATGACTACAGAGATCAACGTGTTTTAAAAAGAAAAAGTACAAATAAGAATTTCTAAATAAACACTAAGCGTTACTGGCTTAAGGGGGGCTACCTACAACCAAGGAGCACCTTTAATATAAGTGAGTAAGCCCTGCCCACAAATCACACCTCAAGTGAGACTGAAACTACCCTTGATTAATCACCTGACCAAACTAATAAGCACAGACCAACACTCTAGAATCAACTGAATTAAATAGATATACAAAATTAGAATCCTTCCTTACCAGAAGAAAGTAGATTCAAGATAGAGCTAAAGCACACAGATAGAGCTAAAGCACACAGCTAAAGCACAAGCTGATCTCTCTCATCTGGCTTTGCTGAAATATACAGTTGTGTATCATCAGCATAGCAATGGAAGCGAATACCATGTTTATGTATAATTTCACCCAGAGGCAGCTATATAAAGAGAAAAGCAGTGGGCCTAAGAGAGATCCTTGGGGAACACCAAACTTTACCTCAGAGAGGGTGGAAAACTCACCATTTACATCAACAAACTGATAGCGATCAGTCAAATACGCTATTTAAGCTATTCCCTTTATTCCAACAGCATGCTCAAGTCAAGCAAGCGGTATAGTGTGATCAATGGTGTGAAAAGCTGCACTAAGGCCAAGCAAAAAAATTAAAGAGACAAAATCCTGATCAGAGGCCAATAGCAGGTCATTTACCACCTTAACTAGCGCTGTCTCTGTGCTATGATGAGGCCGAAATCCTGACTGATACATTTCAAAAATGTTATTCATAAGTAGGTGTGAGCAGAACTGTTGTGCTGCAACTTTTTCTAGAATTTTGAATATAAAGGGGAGGTTTGATATTGGTCTGTAGTTGGACAGCTGACATGGGTCAAGGTCAGGTTTCTTAATTAGGGGGTGGATAACTGACAGTTTGAAGGATTTAGGTACAAAACCAGTGCTATTGGAAGAGTTTATTATTTTTAAAACAGGTTCAATTACCTCTGGAATTATCTGTTTGAGGAAACTTGTAGGCGAGGGATCGAGAATGCAGGTTGATGATTTTGATGAGGAAATAAATTAAATTAAGTCATTAGGAGTGAAGCTTTGTAATTAATGGTCTGTTATAATTACACTGCTGTCTACACTGTTATTTGTAAAATAGTTTGGATTTATTTGAATCATCTGGATTTCTTGCCTGATGTTTTCAACTTTATTATTGTAAAAGTTCATGAAATCATTACTACCTAATGATGGTGTGCATGTGAGTGCAGTGCTTTTAATCCATGTTAATTTTGCTACCGTGCTGAATAAAAATCTAGGATTATGCTTGTTATTTTCTATGAGGGTGGAGAAATATGCTAATTGAGCAGCACTAAGAGATTTTCTATAATTGAGGAGGCTCTTCTTCCATACTATTTGAAATACTGTTAATTTTGTTTGACGCCATTTACGTTCTAATTTCCGGTCTGTTTTAAGGTGCACGTATGATCATTATACCACTGTGCTAATTTTTTTCTCCCTAAACATTTTGGTCTTAAGGGGAGCTACATCATCTAGAGTATAATGTAGAGTATAGAGTATAATAAATATTAAAGTCATCAACAATTAATGCTTTGTCTAAAGAAGTAGCTAAATTTGTGATGAAATCTGCAAATTCTATGAGAAAATCAGACTAGGGCCCTGGGGGTCTATAATTAATAATTAATGGAATTGACTGACTAGACCAGCTTTTGGACACTAAATATTTGATGTTGGTGTAAAGAACTTCAAATGTTTTACATTTGTGTTCACTTTTTGTATGATGTTTAGATCATTGTTATAAATAGCTATGACTCCACCTCCTCTGCCATTTAGAAGGGGTTGGTGTATGGAACTATACCCAGGAGGACTCGCTTCATTTAATGCTAAATATTTATTCGGTTTAATCCACATTTCTGTCAAACACATTATTTAAAATTCCTGTTTGGTAATAATTTCCTTTATAGTAAGCGCTGTTGATGTGAGAGATCTAATATTCAGCAATCCTATCTTTAGATCAGAGGTGCTGCTGTGTGTTCAGCAGACGGTCGGTTTAGCCTGTCTGTCTGCTCCCTGGCCTTCACTCTGGACAGTCACTTTTTAACTAGTGCTTTTTAACAGGCCAGCCTTGCCCTCAAAATTGCTCCAATTATTTATGAAGCCCACGTTGATTTTGGAGCACCACTCGGACATCCGGCAGTTCAATCAATCAATCAATCAAATTTTATTTATATAGCGCCTTACAACAACCGAAAGGAGCACAAGGCGCTTTCCAGTAAAACAACAATAGACAATAAAATATAAGAACACAATGTACATAAAATAGCAGTTGAATCAGGGGCTACGTGTTAAAAGCTTGTAACACATAAATAAATCAAGGTCAACTTTATTATTATTATTCCAGAGGGGCAATTTGTTTCACAGCCAGCAGAATCCGTACAATCCCAAACACACAACAACAA
Source organism: Silurus aristotelis (assembly GCF_946808225.1). NCBI lineage: Eukaryota > Metazoa > Chordata > Actinopteri > Siluriformes > Siluridae > Silurus > Silurus aristotelis. Next base: position 2,275,363 of record NC_139580.1, read on the forward strand.
ACAAACAGTACAGAGAGAAAAAAAAAAAAATAAATGTAAGTATTTAAAAACCTTTTTAAATCTATTTGTCCTGCAAAGCGGTAAAGAATATCTACGTGAAGAAGGTAACAACATAAAGAGATTCTGCAAAGGATGGCTGGAGTCTCTTAACATTAACTCGGCCTTCCTCGGAGTCCTTGCTTTATGCAAACTGTTTAAATCGATCAGGTGGGTGCCGACAATCTTACCACACACTTTAACAATACCCTGAAGTCTATTTCTATTTTTCAGATTAAGGGATCCAAACCAACACACAAATGTAAAAGTAATAACTGACTCAATAAATAAATAATAAATAAATGAGTTTTCAACTGCGATTTAAAAACATTAAGCACAGTGATGCATCGTATGTGTGCTGGAAGGGCTTTCCACAGCTTTGGTGCCTGGACAGCAAATGACCGGCCTCCAAACTTTTTATATTTGTACTTGGGAGTGACCAGAGAGGTACGTCCAGAGGAGCGGAGAGTTCTGGCTGGTTGGTAGACCGTTATTAATTCGGCGAGGTAGGCCAGGGCCAGTCCATTGATGGCCTTGAACACAAACAGCAGGACCTTATACTCCACCCTAAACCGCACCGGAAGCCAGTGAAGCGAGCGGAGGACAGGGGTGATGTGTGAGCGTTTGGGGGTGTTAGAGAGAAGACGTGCTGCCGCGTTTTGTACCATTTGGAGCTGATTGAGAAGTGATTGATTAAGTCCAGTGTAAAGAGCATTACAGTAGTCAATCCTCGAGCTGATGAAGGCATGTATAGCTTTTTCAAGGTCAGATTGGGACAAGAATGGTTTCACCTTGCTGAGTAGTCTTAGCTGGTAAAAGCTTGCCTTCACTACTGCACTGATCTGTTTATCGAAGTCAAGAGTCAAGTCAAGAGTCAAGAAGCTTTTATTGTCATTTCAACCATATATAGCTGATGCAGTACACAGTGAAATGAAACAACGTTCCTCCTGAACCCTGGTGCTACATAAAAGAACAGTACAGAACAGAAAAACACAGGGCCGAGAACTTAGATCCACCTAAAGTGCATGTTTGATCATCATCACTGCACCCCGCAACATTGTATACCCACCACAAATGGACATTCGGTGTAACCCAGATGAGGATGGGTTCCCTCTTGAGTCTGGTTCCTCTCAAGGTTTCTTCCTTATGCCATCTCGGGGAGTTTTTCCTTGCCACAGTCGCCAGTCGCCACCGGCTTGCTTATCAGGGACAAACTTACTCATAAAGAACATATTCATTTTTAATCACCGCATTATCTGTGTAAAGCTGCTTTGAGACAATGTTCATTGTTAAAAGCGCTATACAAATAAAAATGAATTGAATTGAATTGAATGTGTGCAGCTGGTGCAAACAGTGCAAAAGACAACACAAGACAGTGCAGGACAATACACAAAATATAAAAATATAAAAATAGCTCCGCCAGTAAAACCTGTCGTGACAGAATAAGGTGCAAACAGTAGCAGAAAAATGTAAACAGAAAAATGTAAACAGAGTTGTGCAATTCAGCAATAGCAGCAATCAAAATAAGCTGAACAGTGACCAAAGGATTTGGACAGAATATTGTGCAAAAGAACAAGTCCCGGAAGATCAGCAACAAAGGGCATGTAAACATTTTGCGATAATGAAAAGTGTGAATGGTATTGAAACCTGGGTGTGCGAAGTGTATGTATGTGTGTTGAGTCCGGTTTGTACAGATCAGTCACACAGCTGTGTGTGTGTGTGTGTGTGTGTGTGTGTGTGTGTGTGTGTGTGTGTGTGTGTGTGTGTGAGCGAGAGTTCAGTTCGGATGTTTGTTGAGGAGCCTGATGGCTTGCGGGAAAAAAATTGTTGCACAGTCTTGATGTGGCGGCCCGAATGCTTCAGAACCGTTTCCCTGATGGTAGGAGGGTGAAGAGTGTGTGTGACGGTTGTGTGTGGTCATCCACCAAGAAAGCCTAGCAGCAGTTCAGTATAGATTTTACACTTATTCACATCACACACTCTGTGTTCTCCTGAAGTCAACAAACATCTCTTTAGTTTTATCAACGTTCAGAGACAGGTTGTTGGCTCCACACCAGGCAGTTAACCGTTTCACCTACTCTCTGTATGCTGACTCATCGTTCTTGCTGATGAGACCCACCACGGTCGTGTCATCGGCAAACTTGATTATATGATTCGAGCTGTGCATTGGTGCACAATCGTGAGTCAGTAGAGTTAACAGCAGTGGACTGAGCACACAGCCCTGAGGGGCTCCAGTGCTCAGTGTGGTGGTGCTGGAGATGATGTTTCCGATCCGGACTGACTGAGGTCTTCCAGTCAGGAAGTACAGGATCCAGTTGCAGAGGGAGGTGTTCAGGCCCAGTAGGCTCAGCTTCTCGATCAGGTGCTGAGGAATGATTGTGTTGAATGCTGAACTGAAGTCTATGAACAGCATCCTTACATAAGAATCCTTGTTATCCAGATGAGTGAGGGCCAGATGAAGGGTTGTGGAGATAGCATCGTCCGTGGAGCGGTTTGGACGAAACGCGAACTGCATGGGGTCCAGTGCGGGTGGAAGCTGGGTCTTTATGTGCCTCATGACGAGCCTCTCGAAGCACTTCATCATGATGGGTGTGAGTGCAACGGGACGATAGTCATTGAGGCAGGAGACAGAAGACTTCTTCGGCACAGGAATGATGGTTGTCGTCTTGAGACACGTAGGAACAGTGGCGCTGCTCAGGGAGATGTTGAAGATGTCGGAGAAGACATCCGCTAGCTGTTGTGCACATTCCCTAAGCACTCTGCCAGGAATGTTGTCTGGTCCAGGAGACTTCCGTGGGTTAACTCTGCATAGTTTTCCTCACTTCAGCTGTGGTTAGACAGAGCACCTGGTCACTGGGAGGAGGGATGGTCTTCCTCCACACCATGTTGTTCTGCACCTTTAACCGGGCGTAGAAGTCGTTTAGCGCATCTGGGATGGAGGCGTCACAGTCACAAGCAGGTGATTTTGTCTTGTAGTTCGTGATCGCTTGGATGCCCTGCTACATGCGCCGGGTGTCTCCTGTCCTGTCGTGCTTCGCCTCTCGGATGGCACGGGACAGTTTGGCCCTTGCTGTTTTCAAGGCCGCCCTGTCCCCTGCTCTGAAGGCGGAGTCTCTTGTTTGTAGCAGCGCACGCACCTTGGCGGTCATCCACGGCTTCTGGTTGGAGCGTGTAGTGATGGTCTTGGAGATGGTCACGTCATCAATGCACTTGCCGATGTAGCTGGTCACTGTTGACGTGTACTCCTCCAAGTTGATGAAATGCATAAATGCAAAAGTGCATACTTTTGTCAAAAATAACACCCAGGTTATGCACGGTAAATGCAAACTTAGGTGTTAGAGGATCAAAACTAAGAGAACTGCTGGGTGAATCTGGGCTAAACAGAATGTACTCAGTCTTTGACTGAGTCTTTGAATACTCATGAAAGAGGATCAACCGAGGAAGAATCATCAATAAGCATTACTGAAAAAGTTCTGTTAGTGAGTTATGATGAGAACCAATTTACCACTGCACCCTGCAGACCAACATGTTGAAGACGAGAGATGAGGCTGGCATGATCTATGGTGTCAAATGCAGTGGTTAGATCCAGTAACACCAAAACCACAGAGCTTTTACCATCCAGGGCTCCAAGAATGTCATTATGGAATAGAATAGCCTTTATTTGTCACATATACATTACAGCACAGTGAAATGTTGTTCTTCGTATATCCCAGCTTGCTTGAAAGCTGGGGTCAGAGCGCAGGGTCGGCCATGATACGGCGCCCCTGGAGCACACAGAGGGTTAATGGCCTTGGTCAAGGGCCCAAGAGTGGCAGCTTGGCAATACCAGGGCTTGAACCCCCGACCTTCTGATCAGTAATTTAGTGCCTTAACCACTGGAGCCACCACTCCCCACCCTCAATAACACCCTCAATAACGCTGATTCAGTGCCATGTCTTGACCTGAAAACAGACTGAAATGTTTCACCAAAGTCGTGCAGTTGAAGGTGAGACTGAAGCTGGGCGAAAACAAGCTTATCCATCAACTTAGACAGAAATGACAGGTTAGATATAGGGCGGAAGTTGGATAGTATGGAGGGGTCAAGGTTGGGTTTCTTGAGCAGCGGTCTAACAATAACATGTTTGAGAGCAGCGGGAACAGTACCCACACTAAAACAGCTGTTTATGAAGGAGACAAGGATGGGACCTACAATGTCAACAGCCTCCTTCAAAATCCTGGCAGGAACAGCGTCTAAAGAGGCAGGTGTTGGGCTTCAACTCGTGGACAGCTTTTTTGAGGTCCACCAGAGTAACTGCATCAAAGTTCTCTAGCACACATTGCGCCGCATGAGTAGACATGGCAACAGCGGGGATTTATGTAATGTTTTGCCTAACAGACAAAACCTTGTCCAAAAAATGTTGTGTGAACGCATTGCATGTGTTTACAGAAACGTTATTTACGCGACAGACACCGGATTTATGACAGAATTGATAGTGCTGAATAAAATTCCAGGGCGGTGGCTATTGCTATTGATAAGAGCAGAAAGGTACTGTGCTTTAGCTTCCTTCAGTGCACTCTGATAGGTGGCAAGACTGACTCTAAACATCTCCAGTGACACCTGCAGCCTATCCTTCTTTTATTTTCGCTCAGCCTGTCTACACCAGCGCCTGAGGGCCCGAGTTGTATCATTGAGGCAGAGTTCCAATGGACCATTGGTCGACTTTACCTTGTAGGGCGCAACAGAGTCCATAATCTGGGAGCAGATGGTATAGAAGGAGGTGAGGAAACGGTCCGGACAAGAGGCGATGCCAATTCAGTAGTAGAGGCGAGATCAGAAACAGAGAAGGCAGCAACAAAATCATCGACTGTAGATGAGGTAATAATGTGATGGCGATGAGGGGCAGTAGACGTTGGTGCAGGTGAAACAGCACAAATGTCAAACCGTATGAGAGATTGGTCAGAGATGGGAAAATCCATGACCTCACAAGTTGACACAATAACCCCACGAGAGATAATAAGGTCAAGAGTGTGACCTAACCTATGGGTGGGACAGGAAATGGACTGGGCCAGATCTAATGAGTCTAAAAGTGCCTTAAAATCATTAGCAGGTTTATCAGAGGGGCAGCAAACATGAATGTTAAAGTCACCACAGATTATAATATTGTCAAACTTTGCTAGAAACTCTGTCAGAAACTCTGAGAAAATCCTTGTTTAATTTGGGTGGCCGGTAGATAACTGCACATAAAATCGGACAGGGTAGTGTAAGCACAAATACTTGTAACTCGAAGCTGGAATACTCTCTAGTGGACAGCTGGTGGCACTTCAGGGACTGTCTATGTATGGTGGCTATCCCCCCGCCCCTACCCGTTTGCAGCGGCGTGTTTAGGTAAAGGTAACCAGAGGGGAGGATTTCCAAAAAGGCACTGACATCACCTGGGGGCAGCCAGGTTTTGGTGAGGATAAACAGATCCAGATTGTGAGATGAGATGACATCATTGAGGACAAATGTTTTGTTATTGAGCGATCTGGTGTTACAAAGTGCCATGCGGAACGTGGAAAAGTTGGCAGGCGACGATGTCACATGAGGAATTGGACAGAGGTTTCCTTAGACACAACCCCGGGTGGATGTTTCAACGCGGCGGGGACACGGAAATGGAACGCCAGTGTTGGAGCCAACACCCCGAAGCCATCGGTAGCATTCTCGATATCTTCTAGCATTGCCAAATCCTGAATCAGAATCCAGGTGAGTCCTCAGTCTGACATGTAACCCGCCTCTCCGACGTGTCTTTTGCGGCACTTCCTGCCTGGTAGCAGACAGTCAGGGCGTCTCAGGAAAGGAGGAATTAATGTCAAGAGTGGTGGTTTAAAGGACTGTGTATTTAAGAGGTGATTAGTTGTAAAACGCAGTTCCAGCAGCATGGTGCCATCATACACAGTAAACGACGAGACAGTAGCAAAAACACACATGAAAAAACAGAGGAGCAAGTGGCAGGCCAAACACAGCGGCGGCATCTTGAAAATGTCGGGAGGCCAGAGTTCAGCGACCATAACCTGCTGTAGGCTACATTGCCATGTTGCATTGGGATGGGGCCAGAACATGTTACTACATCGGGCATTGCCTTCGCTAATTTACACACCTCTATAATATTACTCTTAGTAACCTCTGACTGTCAAAGGCATATATCATTAGCTCCTGTGTGAAAAACTATCTTAGAGAACCTGTGCTTTCCTAAAAACCTAAGCTGACCTGCTATGTCTGGCGCCCTGGCTCCCGGTATACACATGACACCTGTGCTGCTGGTGCTCCTAAAGATCTAGCTAATTTCACGTGCCTCAGAATAGAGTCTCCTATAACCAGAGCTCTTTCAGGTATCTCAGCGGGTGCTGCACTGAAGAGAGCAAACCTGTTGGACACGTGAAGCGGAGAGGAATGGTGCTCCCGTGGGCGAGCCGTAGCGTTATCTTTGGCTTTGCGAGTATGCCACCAAGTCGTCACACACTCACCCCGCTGCGAGGGCTCTAATGCTGGAGTCAGGGGGAATGCTAACTCCACCTAGGGCATCCAGACTTTCCCCTGCAGGACCTAGACTGCTCTCACACTCACTATGTCTCTCTAGACTCTGGATGCGCTCCTCTAATGCTTAGATCTTCTCCGTCGAAGAGCAAACTAACTTACACTTCTCATTGATAAGATTATTGCTAACAAAGGAGAAAGACTGACTAAACATGTCTATAATCCTGACAATATTGTAGTGATCTGGATTTATTTCACAATTAATGATCAAATCAAAGCAGAGTGTAAACTGTGCTCTGTGAAAACATCGAGGAGGAACTACAGCATCTTCCTAACCACCTGATAAACATCTGGATGCTGCTCTAACTGTCTTTGTGTCCTCGTCCTGTCAGCTTCATATCTGACTGCTTGTTTAAACTGTTCCATCCTGCAGGATCTCAGTCCTGATGCACATATCCAATCACAACCAGATGACCTCTGACCCTTTCTGATCAGCTTTCTAGTAAATACAATAGTGCACCTTTTGTTCATGTCTATATTTATATCTTTTTTTTTTTCAATTTATCTGTTAATTCTGAATAATGTGTTCAAATGTGAGCAAATAAGAAACACCGTGACTTTTATATTTTTACATTATACATAATAATTTTCTCACCATCTAGTTGAACTCCGCTGATTTCTGTTTTGTTAGTGTTTGTATCCTTCACATGTTCCCTCACAAAGGATCTGTAGAAAGCGTGATCAGTGAATCTGACATCCTTCAACACCAGAGAACAGTTTCCTTTACGCAGCTCGTCCTCAGGAACGTCCACACGTCCTTCATATCCTTCACCCACATGTGTACCATTAAAGCTTCTCTCAAACACAACCTCATTATGAGTACTCCACCGAATAACTGATGTTTGGGTGAAGACTTTACTCAGGGTACATGGCAGGAGAGCTGTGGAACCCACATGAGCTTCTACAGTAATGGGAGTGATGGAGTCTGTGGGGGGAAACATTACAATCTACATGATTTGGAGCATTTTATAAAAATTGTAGCATATTGTAATGAATGTGAGGACACTTGTGTGTTGTTGGACTTGAACCAGGTCACTCACCCACACAGACAGAGAGCCAGAAGATGGAAATAGAAAGGAGGATCATGATGCCTGGAAGACTCGTGTGGAGTTTTTACAGATTTCCTGCTACAAACACAAACAAAGGCAGATTATTAAACACATTAAATATAAGTGGAAGATCAGCTTCTGCAGAAAATCACACAAACAAGTGTTCACTGTATTAGTGTCAATTTTACACCCTGAAAAAAAACAAATCACTCATTTAAAATCCCACGTTTCACTACGGCTTCATCACCTCAGTAACTGCACCACGACTTTACTGCCCCCTGTTGGTGGATTTTAGAGTCACAGCAGCAGTGATGAACTTTGTTGTGGATTAACTTTGATCCTGGAGTAATGTTTCATTTCACTCTATACTGCACTCTATATGGTGACATGACTTTGGTCTCAGAGCTACTAATGTGATGGAGCGCGTGTAAGATCATGGAATGTTCTTTAATTATTGTTTTTCTGCCTGGTGGTTTGTTTTACATAGAATTTAAAATAATCTAAAACAAATCTGTCCATCTGTTTCATTTTTCCATCAATAATTATTTCAATAATCATTTATAATTATTTATTGAATAAATATCTAATTTGAACTAAAATGTAACTAATCAACTAAGCATGTTTTATGTTAAATATTAATTTGTGCATTTTTGTTGGCTGTTGTTATTGAGTGTTCTCTCGGCACGTGTTATAAACAGTAGGGTGGATCTTATTTTGTAACTTCTTTGAATGGCAGTGCGGGATTGTTGGATACCGCAGAGTTTATGAAGTTTGTGAAGTTTTGCACCCTTGATAAAGCAGAGTGATGTATGCGTGTACATTTTGGTAATTGTGAAATGCTAGCTATCAATAGCTAATATTTATGTGTTAGGGTTATCATCAGTCAACACTTCTTTATAAGTGTATGTCGTCAAGTTGATATTGCTCAAAACGATAAGTTATACAGTGGGTACAGAAAGTATTCAGACCCCCTTAAATTTTTCACTCTTTGTTATATTGCAGCCATTTGCTAAAATCATTTAGGTTCATTCTTCTTCCTCATGAATGTACACACAGCTCCCCATACTGACAGAAAAACACAGAATTGTTGACATTGTTGCAGATTTATTAAAAAAGAAAAACTGAAATATCACATGGTCCTAAGTATTCAGACCCTTTGCTGTGACACTCATATATTTAACTCAGGTGCTTTCCATTTCTTCTGATCATCCTTGAGATGGTTCTACACCTTCATTTGAGTCCAGCTGTGTTTGATTATACTGATTGGACTTGATTAGGAAAGCCACACACCTGTCTATATAAGACCTTCCAGATCACAATGCATGTCAGAGCAAATGAGAATCATGAGGTCAAAGGAACTGCCTGAAGAACTCAGAGACAGAATTGGATCTGGCCAAGGTTACAAAAAGATTTCTGCTGCACTTAAGGTTCCTAAGAGCACAGTGGCCTCCATAATCCTCAAATGGAAGATGTTTGGGACGACCAGAACCCTTCCTAGAGCTGGCCGTCCGGCCAAACTGAGCTATCGGGGGAGAAGAGCCTTGGTGAGAGAGGTAAAGAAGAACCCAAAGATCACTGTGGCTGAGCTCCAGAGATGCAGTCAGGAGATGGGAGAAAGTTGTAGAAAGTCACCCATCACTGCAGCCCTCCACCAGTCGGGGCTTTATGGCAGAGTGGCCCGACGGAAGCCTCTCCATAGTGTAAGACACATGAAAGCCCGCATGGAGTTTGCTAAAAAACACCAGAAGGACTCCAAGATGGTGAGAAATAAGATTCTCTGGTCTGATGAGACCAAAATAGAACTTTTTGGCCTTAATTCTAAGCGGTATGTGTGGAGAAAACCAGGCACTGCTCATCACCTGTCCAATACAGTCCCAACAGTGAAGCATGGTGGTGGCAGCATCGTGCTGTGGGGGTGTTTTTCAGCTGCAGGGACAGGACGACTGGTTGCAATCGAGGGAAAGATGAATGCGGCCAAGTACAGGGATATCCTGGACAAAAACCTTCTCCAGAGTGCTCTGGACCTCAGACTGGGCCGAAGGTTTACCTTCCAACAAGACAATGACCCTAAGCACACAGCTAAAATAACGAAGGAGTGGCTTCACAACAACTCTGTGACTGTTCTTGAATGGCCCAGCCAGAGCCCTGACTTAAACCCAATTGAGCATCTCTGGAGAGACCTAAAAATGGCTGTCCACCAACGTTTACCATCCAACCTGACAGAACTGGAGAGGATCTGCAAGGAGGAATGGCAGAGGATCCCCAAATCCAGGTGTGAAAGACTTGTTGCATCTTTCCCAAAAAGACTCCTGGCTGTATTAGATCAAAAGGGGGCTTCTACTAAATACTGAGCAAAGGGTTTGAATACTTAGGACCAAGTGATATTTCAGTTTTTCTTTTTTAATAAATCTGCAACAATGTCAACAATTCGGTGTTTTTCTGTCAGTATGGGGTGCTATGTGTACATTCATGAGGAAGAAGAATGAACCTAAATGATTTTAGCAAATGGCTGCAATATAACAAAGAGTGAAAAATTTAAGGGGGTCTGAATACTTTCCGTACCCACTGTAGATGATGAAATGCCATGAACATACATTTTCTGCATTAAACTTTTATTTTTATTTTATTTCATATATAAATACGTGAACTCAGTCCTGGAACAATCCAGAAAAGTACTGGGCTGAAATGAGTTTATATTTAAAATTTTATGAAGATTGTTTCACATATATTTTGTATGTACCAATAATCTTACAAGACCTTGTATTATTTACTTAATTTATGAAGTTTTTACATACCTCAAAAGCAGCCTTGTCAGCATCTTCTTCACGCTTTGCCTCTAAATAACTTTTTTCCAAATTTTTTCCATTCAAGCAAACAGTCATAGATTGAAGTGACAAGGTCTAAAATTGGGGATACTAGAGAAATATAAGAAAAATCATATAAAAGAAAAGAACAGAATTATCGGTAAACTCCGAGCAGTCATGAGACTAAAAAAAAAGGAACTGTTTTCAGACAGGGAAATGGAAAAGTTATTTTGAGTATTCTTCTTCCATTCTAGGCTTCTCCCATTAGGGGTCGCCACAGCGGATCATCTGTCTCCACACCCCCCTGTCCTCTACATCTGCCTCTTTCACACCAACTACCTGCATGTCTTCCTTCACCACATCCATAAACCTCCTCCTTGGTCTTCCTCTTTTCCTCCTTCCTGGTGTCTCCATCCTCAGCATTCTCCTACTGATATACCCCATGTCCCTCCTCTGCACATGTCCAAACCATCTCAATCACACCTCCCTCACCTTGTCTCCAAAACGTTCTACATGCGCTGTCCCTCTAATAAACTTATTTCTAATCCTGTCCATCATCATCACTCCCAACGAACATCTCAACATCTTCATGAACTGTTGCTCACAGATGGTCACGTCTTCTCTCAGCCTGGCTTCCACTACTATTTCATATTCACCTTATGGTGTGACTGATTAACTTTATTCCCCTGTAGTTACTGGGTAGATTTGGTGAAACAGGAAGCAGATAGGATCAGTAAGGAGGAAGTGAGAGCAGCGATTAAGAGGAAGAAGAGTGAAAAGTCTGCTGGACTAGATGACAAACCAGTAGAAGCATGGAGATGTTTAGGTGAGATGCAGTGGAGTTTTTAACAAGATTGTTTCACAAAATTTTGAAGGTGAGAGGATGCCTGAGGAATGGAGAAGGAGTGTGCTGGTACCAGTTTATAATATAATATAATATAATAAAATAAAATAAAATAAAATAAAATAAAATAAAATAAAATAAAATAAAATAAAATAAAATAAAATAAAATAAAATAAAATTAATATAATATAATATAATATAATATAATATAATATAATATAATAAAATATAATATAATATAATAAATGTTTCTCTGCAATATTAGATTAATATCTTTATATAATATAAATGTATATATATTAATCTAATATTAAAATATGTAAAGTTTATTTCTTGTTCTTTTTTCCTGCAGATTGACTTTAAGAATCCTTTTGTGATTAACTTTTAAAAGGAAACAGGGCAAATACAAATAAATGATTAACACTTTCGTTGTTAGTCCTCTTTAAATTATTCTTTTTTTAAAATACAGTTAATTGTGGAATAATATTGAAGATTTGTTCAAATCTTCTAAAGGTAGGCTTTTAAATAGGGCTGCAACAACTAATCGATAAAATCGATAATAATCGATAATGAAATTCCTTGTTAACGATTAGTTGGGCTGCTCTAATTTTGGTTTAGTGTAACATTAAGATAACACAGCCGCTTGCAAAAACTTCCAAGGCATGGGCGCATTATATTTTAAATGCAACAATGAAAACTGTACCTGGAAGTTCTGCAAAGCGGAGCTTGTGTTGGATGGAAATCCCAAAATGGCAACCTGATCGAAACATTTCAGATTATTCAATTTAAAGTCTGGAGACTAATGAAAATGGAGCAAGAGTGGAAGTATAACACACATAATATAAAACAGTGCTGACAGAATGTCAAAGATCAAACTAATAAATGAAATGTTGGAGATGAACTAAATTAACATTTGGACAGATGTATTTTCTGTTTGTGTCTATGCATATATCTGTGTGTGTGTGTTTGTGTGTGTGTGTGTGTGTGTGTGTGTGTGTGTGTGTGTGTGTGTGTGTGTGGGGGGCATCAAATCACTTGGTGATCTTTATAAGTAAATCCACCACAGGCAATGCAAGTGCAGATTGTTAGTTTTTTGCAGCACTTGCATGTTCCCCTCTGAACTGCTGAGCTGCTGGTGCCTGCTGGTGTGTGAGTGGCAGCTACAGAGGACTGTAGCTCTCACAAGTGCAGCAGCAGCAACTGGTGCATGGGGGAACTGCTTTTTCTTTACAATTGCCGCAGTGACTCCCTGGAGTCCCTCAGTCATCTCCCTGACAACTCGCATGCCCCTGGCCCACCTCTGCAGCATCCCCGGTTCCCAGATTAGGCGAACACCTCCAGGCATAAGATGTGGTGACATCAAGTTATCCATAACTTGAGTCCATATTTAGGTGGGGTTTTTTCGACATATTGCCAAAATTGGCATCGCCCTTTAAAGGGCACAAGCTGTTGATCCACGATCACGTCTCTGCCAGGATTAAAAAGAATCTGAAGTCGATGAGCAAACATATTTCATAGAGTTCTGATTGGGGCAGGTGTGGACTCACCTCTGGATCAGTAAACCCCAGCCAAAACGAGTCCACATGCTGTGTGGAGTCCACCTGGGTCCATTTTGTTTTGGTGCGCTCAAAAACAGAGTTTACATCCTGGACCCTAGCGATTGCATAGCGCGTTGCCCCTGGAATCACGCCTCGAGCAGGTTGGATAAAAGGAGTCTCTGCATTAGTTGGAAACTCACATTTGGTGATCCAACCTGATCCAGTATCCTCAGAATCCTCCACACATTCAGTCATCGATGTTGAGGATGAGGAGCTGCTATAAAATCAGGATCTGATTCTCCTGAGTCAGTGCTCTCTGAAGGAGATGATTCTGTGTTTATGGACAGTGATTTCCGGTGGCGTTTTTGAGCATCAATAATGTTGAGGAACATTATTCTGAAATTGTTCCACAATTTGTAGACAGTTTTTTGAAGAAGGTTGTTGAACCTCTGCACATCTTTACTTCTAAGAGACTCTGCTTCTCTTAAATGCTCCTTTTGTACCCACTAATATTAGACTTTTTTTTCCAATTAACCTACTTAGTTGCAAAATGTTGCTCCAGCTGTTTCTTTTTTTTAGTAACATTTACATTTCAAGCCTTTTGTTTCCATGTCCCACATTTTTTGAGACCGGTTGCAGCCATCAACTTTAGAATTGTCCTTAAAATGTCCCTAAAATGGTACATTTCCTCGATTTAAACATTTTATATGATTTCTATGTGCTGAAAAAAATATTGGTTTATGAGATTTGCTAATGTGGTGGACATCCGCATGTTCCTGTGCTCCTGAAGATTTGCAAAAGCAATTGGAAAGATAACAGAATAACTTTTTTTTATTTTTTTTATTATGCATTTAAAATCATACCTGAATTGAGGTCAGAAAAAAAAAAATCAAACTCAGGTGAGTGTTTCACCTAATTTTTAAATTCTTTTATGTTACGTTTTTAAGATAAAACCTTTTTTTTGCCCTTTCTAAACATTTTTAATACCTAAAACGTTTAAGCCATCAGATATAAAAGTATTTTATATCTAACACTATTTCCTAAAATGGATAATTTTCTTAGTTGAAACATTTCTGTTTTCTATAGTGTATAAAATATGGGGTATAACATTTGCATTCTGTTTATATTAATGTTTTACACCGTGTCCTAACTTTTTGGAAATGGAGTTACATAAACTGAAGATAAATTCTCAACATTCCCCAAATTCTCAAAAATCTTTAAAGTCAGAAAAGGTTAAATTAATCTTGGATATGAGATTATCTCACAATAGTTCATGTTGAAATACATGTTCTCTAAGACTCCAAGTGATAAAATAAGTTTAATGCTGAAATTGTGAAAGAGTGCAGCAGGGATATTTTATTTACATTTTATTACACAGGGTTAAAATGTGTTTTTTTTATATATATTAAATATGCAGATTATATACAGATAGAGATTAAACATAATGTAATTTTTATACTTTATATTTGAATAAATGTGTGAATAGTATGCATATTAATTGATTAATGAGAATAAATAATAATAGTTCATAGATCATATAGATCATTTATATGAAAAATATTTTCCTCATATTGGTAGAGATCTATAATCGGGAACATGCTGTCAGGCAGGTAAATATCTGATTCCTGCGTACAACACACTGTCCAAATCCGATGTGTTTTTATAACCGGGTTCTGTCTTGTGTGTAAACGTGGCATAGTGCAGATTCATTTCCTACAGAAAAAAAAAAAGAAAAAAACATGCAGTTTAGTTCCATTTAGTAACATTAGAAGCATTTGCATTTATTTAAAAGTGAAAGTCTAAATATACAATTAGATTTTTGTAGTCATGTTATTGCGACATATATTTTTAAATATATCTAATAATCAATTAAATGGTGTTTAAATTGGAGAAGTGGTAACATTGTGGGAGTTTTGCATGTGAGCAAATGTTTGTAAGGAGTTTGTGTTTTGAACAAGCTTGAGCCACTTTTTATTTGTAGGTTTATGGACATTATGTTGCCCTCAAGTGCTTTAAATTTTTTCAAGTAAGTACCTGAGAAGCAGTAATCATTATATTGTTAAAAGAAATTTCGTTACACATTTACAATAGCACAGGAGTCTATTCATGGAAAAAAGAACATTAAACCTTTTCTTCTCTCTTCATCATAAATGTAAATCTACACTGACCAGGTTTTTTAGGTTTTAAACTTCTTATGCAAAGCTTATGCATTTTTTTATTACATAAACAAAATGTAATTTTTATCATTTAAAGCAGCAGGCATTGACCTTCCTTACACTTATGAAAGGAAGCTCACAAGACAATGGCTTGTTTGCATAGTAACAAATTCCATTTATGTAGTTCTATAATAATAATAAAATGAATAATAAGTTGTAATTACTAAGTAGAGCTTCGGCTGTTTTATTTGTACAGTGCAGTCAGACTGTGTAAATCTGCCATTTCTTTACTTTTATATCTTTCTGTGCTTCACTCATAACAACTGTTGCTGTTCCAGTTCTAAGTCTTTATTTATTATTTTTCTTGTCCTTAAGTCTTATTTTTTGTTTTGCTACAGAAAAGTTAAGTAGCTTTAGCTGCATTACAGAATAAGAGAGGAGAAATGATACCCGGGTTTATAACACTTTTTATTACTGGTCTATGTTTCCAGTACCTTCTCAGCTGAATGAGTGGTGTTGGGGTCACTGCAGCATGGGTGGGATAAAACTGACTTTCCTGCAAAGAGAAAACAAAACTGTGAAAACAGTTCACTATGACAGTCTAAACATCAGATTCCATCAAAAACCTTGAAATCTTTGGTGTTGTGTTTCAGGAAAAACCCATCAGGTGTTACTGATGTAGAGAGACGACTGAATCCTGCATGTACAGTATCACGCTTTTTAAGATCATTGGTGGTTCTGTAGTTTAGTTGCATCAGTGTCACCCTCGAGTGTATAAATCCTCGCTGTTAAACTGTTATGCTCACACACACACACACACACACACACACACACACACACACACACTGGCTCTGCAGGTACACAGTGGACACAGTGGTTATGTTTGAATTCTTATAAATGAAAATGACCCAACAGAACAGAAGTGAGTAGATGAATAATATCAAGTGGAGCGGTGACTCAGCAATTAAGAGGCTAGAAGGTTTTGAGTTCAAATCTCAGCACCACCAAGCTGCCATTATTGGGCCCTTGAGCAAGGCCCCTGAATCTCAACTGCCCAGCTGAATAAATAAGTGGAGGTCAGTCTGGATAGGAGCTTCTGCCACATGCTGGTGTAAAAGAGACTAGAGTGTGGGTCATGTTTAAACATGGTGAGTATAGTTTACCTCAGACTGATAAGAGATACTAGTGTGTGTGTGTGTGTGTGTGTGTGTGTGTGTGTGTGTGTGTGTGTGTGTGTGATTGATGAAGGAAGGACACAATGTGTATATTTGTTTGTGTAAATGCAGTAACTGTCACCATTACTCTCATGATAGGCCATATAAAAATAAAAACTCGATAATCAGCTTAAGTGTACTACTGATGAGAGGTTTGGGTTTGAAGTCACATCATACAAATGTACGAGAAGACCATGGAGAAACACGAGGGTATAAATGTTTACAAAGTCACTGATTGCGAAAAAGGCAACTAGAACTGGGATTTACACCAGTCACAGGACCAGACGCACATCACCGCAATGTCAAATAACCACGAAGAAAATCAACAACAAAACGAAAATCAACACAAAACCAGTCTGGAATTTTTCTATCAAGTCTCCAGATTTCAACATGTGAAGGGTTTCACAAGGTCACCACAAAGTGGAAGTGAAACGTGTGCTTTTTACTTAACACTAATAAAGTGTCGTGATTTTTACTTCACATAATCAACTGTGAGCTTCTGTGTTGATATGCAGCGGTATATATTGCTGTCACTACTACAATTACAAAAAATTTTATTGCTCTTATAGTGAACATTTGAACAATAATAATTTTCTATTTACAAATCACTGTAATGCCTACAGGGAATATGTGTAGTAAAACAGTGTTGTATACGTATTTTTAGTACTTTATCTTTAGCACTCGTGTGTTTCTGGGTGAAGTTGTTTTATGAAAAATCTGTCTATAGGTTCTGAAGGCATGGTGGTAGACCTGTAATGTTGTTCTCACCTTGCACTCTGGATCTGAACACACAGACGCAGGTGATGTTAATAAGGAAAGAGATGGAACACAGGCATGTCAGGATTATATTTATGGTCTGAAAGCGATCCAAATATGTAGACAGGACAGTGCTTTCTGGATTTCTGTTGTCTGAAAGAGGCACAGAAGGAGGGTGATGTTTATGAATAAAACAAATCTCTTTTTCATGAATTTGATGCAAATGAATGTTTTGTTTGTTGCATCGAATGCAGTCAGTTTTGGACTGGTCTGGTGTTTGTTTTGGGGATATTTATTGATTATTATTAACTCTTTATTCAGTATAGTTTTATGCACATAAAAGTAATAAATGGTCTCTTAAACGTATAATAAAATGTAGCACTAATTAACACTTAAATTGATGTCGATGTGTGTGTCTGCTAAATGTTGTAAATGTAAAAGTTGATTACAGTCTCCCTTTCTGAAGATTTTACAAGATATTCATGCATATATTGACTGCATAAAACTATAATTATTTACAACAGGTCCTAAGCAAGTGTAGTTTTAAGTTTAGCTTTTAACTGTTTAACCTTTACTGAACAAACTATTTTTTCATATTGGAAGACTTGTTGCCAAAATATTCTGTAGGACACTGAGCTATAACTCTTACAGCCAGCAGAGGGCAGCGGTGAGAGCACTTAGATTCTTCCAGACTGATGAACTCAGATTGAACCCGTCTGTTCTCTGAGCTTGTTCTGTGTCACACCTTTTGGGGGGGGGACTGGTATGGTATGTTAGTTTTGTTTGAGAATTAAGCAGGAAAGATGGAAATATAAAAATCAGTGAGAGAACAAAAATGAAAAAGGAAAAGTGAGGTATCATTTAATCATTTCTTAGAAAAAATTAAAATGATAGAAAACATTCTGAAAGTAAAACTAAAGTCCAAACTAAAGAGCTCTAGGATTCCTTTTTATATTTTATTCTCACAATTTAATAAAAAAAAAAATCCTTTTTCTTCTGGTATTACCTATTTTTGTGTGGGAGAGCTCAGAAATGTAAACCCTATTGTGATGTAATTGTAACTCTCTTATTAGTTATGTTTCTTTTACAAAAAATATGTGCATATAAAAGCTACAGTCATAATTATTTAAAAGCTTATTTTAAATAACTGCCCCTATTCAGATATTTGTGGCTGAGAAGGTTTGTTTTATAATAATGTTTAAGTACACTATTCATTAAACTATCTTGTGTTTGAAGAGATTAACATTTTTTTATGTGTTCTGAAAAAATGAGTGTGAATCCCTTTAGCTCGTCCATGGCAGTGAAAAGAGTTAGGATTTATTCGCTAAAGTTTGGTTAAAATGCACCTGGAAGACATGTGCTGGTTACTACCTAGATTTACTTTCTTTTCTGTGATTAGATGTTAATTATTTTATACCCACCCATGCATAAGGAGAGTGTAATGTGATTGGTGGCTAATGAGTCAATTAAATGAGAGAAGGGGTGACGGGGCGCTCGAGAGAGTTCGGGAGCAGAAACGCTCATGCGGGGAAAAACCAGTAAAATAACTGCTAAACGCGTGTTATCTTGGTTTGTTTTCTTGGACTGATATACTGCATTCAGCATAATACCGTGGTGTTGCACTACTTCGAGAGATCAGTTGAGTTCGGGTTGTGATCGGGTGAGTGGAAAAGCACTCGGTGGAGAAACCGTGCATTCATCAATACTGTTCGGTTCGCCTTGGATCGCGGGAAACAGCACTGTTCACAGAGGATCGTGTGTGATGTCTCCGCTTAGACTGTAAGTGATCACTGGAGCACAGGTACATGTTATGTTTTTATTTTTTTTGGCTCATTTGAGTGAAGAGGCCAGTTTTCAAAGTTTCAAAGGCCACAACGCACTCAAGCAACGACACAGGCCTGCATCGGTGGGTTGTGTGTGTGAGTGTTTGCTTGTGTGTGTGTGAGTGAGTGAGTGTTTGCGTGTGTGTGTGTGAGTAAGTGAGTGTTTGCGTGTGTGTGTGTGTGTGTGTGAGTGTTTGCTTGTGTGTGTGTGAGTGAGTGAGTGTTTGCTTGTGTGTGTGTGAGTGAGTGAGTGTTTGCTTGTGTGTGTGTGAGTGAGTGAGTGTTTGCGTGTGTGTGTGTGAGTGAGTGAGTGTTTGCGTGTGTGTGTGTGTGAGTGAGTGAGTGTTTGCTTGTGTGTGTGTGTGAGTGAGTGAGTGTTTGCTTGTATGTGTGTGAGTGAGTGAGTGTTTGCTTGTGTGTGTGTGAGTGAGTGAGTGTTTGCGTGTGTGTGTGTGTGTGAGTGTGTGAGTGTTTGCTTGTGTGTGTGTGAGTGAGTGAGTGTTTGCTTGTGTGTGTGTGAGTGAGTGAGTGTTTGCTTGTGTGTGTGTGAGTAAGTGAGTGTTTGCGTGTGTGTGTGTGTGAGTGAGTGAGTGTTTGCGTGTGTGTGTGTGTGAGTGAGTGAGTGTTTGCGTGTGTGTGTGTGTGAGTGAGTGAGTGTTTGCGTGTGTGTGTGTGTGAGTGAGTGAGTGTTTGCGTGTGTGTGTGTGTGAGTGAGTGAGTGTTTGCTTGTGTGTGTGTGAGTGAGTGAGTGTTTGCTTGTGTGTGTGTGTGTGAGTGAGTGAGTGTTTGCTTGTGTGTGTGTGAGTGAGTGAGTGTTTGCTTGTGTGTGTGTGAGTGAGTGAGTGTTTGCTTGTGTGTGTGTGAGTGAGTGAGTGTTTGCTTGTGAGTGAGTGAGTGAGTGAGTGAGTGAGTGTTTGCTTGTGAGAGTGAGTGAGTGTTTGCGTGTGTGTGTGTGTGAGTGAGTGAGTGTTTGCGTGTGTGTGTGTGTGTGTAAGTGAGTGAGTGTTTGCGTGTGTGTGTGTGAGTGAGTGAGTGTTTGCGTGTGTGTGTGTGTGTGTGTGTGTGTGTGAGTGAGTGAGTGTTTGCGTGTGTGTGTGTGTGAGTGAGTGAGTGTTTGCGTGTGTGTGTGTGTGTGTGTGTGAGTGAGTGAGTGTTTGCTTGTGTGTGTGAGTGAGTGAGTGTTTGCTTGTGTGTGTGTGAGTGAGTGAGTGTTTGCTTGTGTGTGTGTGAGTGAGTGAGTGTTTGCTTGTGAGTGAGTGAGTGTGTGAGTGAGTGTTTGCGTGTGTGTGTGTGTGTGTGTGAGTGTTTGCGTGTGTGTGTGTGAGTGAGTGAGTGTTTGCTTGTGTGTGTGTGAGTGAGTGAGTGTTTGCTTGTGTGTGTGTGAGTAAGTGAGTGTTTGCGTGTGTGTGTGTGTGTGTGAGAGTGAGTGAGTGTTTGTGTGTGTGTGTGTGTGAGTGAGTGAGTGTTTGCTTGTGTGTGTGTGTGTGAGTGAGTGAGTGTTTGCTTGTGTGTGTGTGTGAGTGAGTGAGTGTTTGCTTGTGTGTGTGTGAGTGAGTGAGTGTTTGCTTGTGTGTGTGTGAGTGAGTGAGTGTTTGCTTGCGTGTGTGTGTGTGTGAGTGAGTGAGTGTTTGCTTGTGTGTGTGTGAGTGAGTGAGTGTTTGCTTGTGTGTGTGTGAGTGAGTGAGTGTTTGCTTGTGTGTGTGTGAGTGAGTGAGTGTTTGCTTGTGAGTGAGTGAGTGAGTGAGTGAGTGTTTGCTTGTGAGAGTGAGTGAGTGTTTGCGTGTGTGTGTGTGTGAGTGATTGAGTGTTTGCGTGTGTGTGTGTGTGAGTGAGTGAGTGTTTGCGTGTGTGTGTGTGAGTGAGTGAGTGTTTGCGTGTGTGTGTGTGAGTGAGTGAGTGTTTGCGTGTGTGTGTGTGAGTGAGTGAGTGTTTGCGTGTGTGTGTGTGTGTGTGTGTGAGTGAGTGAGTGTTTGCGTGTGTGTGTGTGTGAGTGAGTGGGTGTTTGCGTGTGTGTGTGTGTGTGTGTGTGTGTGTGTGTGTGTGTGTGTGTGTGTGAGTGTTTGCTTGTGTGTGTGTGAGTGAGTGAGTGTTTGCTTGTGTGTGTGTGAGTGAGTGAGTGTTTGCTTGTGT
Source organism: Silurus aristotelis (assembly GCF_946808225.1). Classification (NCBI taxonomy): domain Eukaryota; kingdom Metazoa; phylum Chordata; class Actinopteri; order Siluriformes; family Siluridae; genus Silurus; species Silurus aristotelis. Next base: position 2,296,266 of record NC_139580.1, read on the forward strand.
GTGTGTGAGTGAGTGAGTGTTTGCGTGTGTGTGTGTGAGTGAGTGAGTGTTTGCGTGTGTGTGTGTGTGAGTGAGTGAGTGTTTGCTTGTGTGTGTGTGTGAGTGAGTGAGTGTTTGCTTGTATGTGTGTGAGTGAGTGAGTGTTTGCTTGTGTGTGTGTGAGTGAGTGAGTGTTTGCGTGTGTGTGTGTGTGTGAGTGTGTGAGTGTTTGCTTGTGTGTGTGTGAGTGAGTGAGTGTTTGCTTGTGTGTGTGTGAGTGAGTGAGTGTTTGCTTGTGTGTGTGTGAGTAAGTGAGTGTTTGCGTGTGTGTGTGTGTGAGTGAGTGAGTGTTTGCGTGTGTGTGTGTGTGAGTGAGTGAGTGTTTGCGTGTGTGTGTGTGTGAGTGAGTGAGTGTTTGCGTGTGTGTGTGTGTGAGTGAGTGAGTGTTTGCGTGTGTGTGTGTGTGAGTGAGTGAGTGTTTGCTTGTGTGTGTGTGAGTGAGTGAGTGTTTGCTTGTGTGTGTGTGTGTGAGTGAGTGAGTGTTTGCTTGTGTGTGTGTGAGTGAGTGAGTGTTTGCTTGTGTGTGTGTGAGTGAGTGAGTGTTTGCTTGTGTGTGTGTGAGTGAGTGAGTGTTTGCTTGTGAGTGAGTGAGTGAGTGAGTGAGTGAGTGTTTGCTTGTGAGAGTGAGTGAGTGTTTGCGTGTGTGTGTGTGTGAGTGAGTGAGTGTTTGCGTGTGTGTGTGTGTGTGTAAGTGAGTGAGTGTTTGCGTGTGTGTGTGTGAGTGAGTGAGTGTTTGCGTGTGTGTGTGTGTGTGTGTGTGTGTGTGAGTGAGTGAGTGTTTGCGTGTGTGTGTGTGTGAGTGAGTGAGTGTTTGCGTGTGTGTGTGTGTGTGTGTGTGAGTGAGTGAGTGTTTGCTTGTGTGTGTGAGTGAGTGAGTGTTTGCTTGTGTGTGTGTGAGTGAGTGAGTGTTTGCTTGTGTGTGTGTGAGTGAGTGAGTGTTTGCTTGTGAGTGAGTGAGTGTGTGAGTGAGTGTTTGCGTGTGTGTGTGTGTGTGTGAGTGTTTGCTTGTGTGTGTGTGAGTGAGTGAGTGTTTGCTTGTGTGTGTGTGAGTGAGTGAGTGTTTGCTTGTGTGTGTGTGAGTAAGTGAGTGTTTGCGTGTGTGTGTGTGTGTGTGAGAGTGAGTGAGTGTTTGTGTGTGTGTGTGTGTGAGTGAGTGAGTGTTTGCTTGTGTGTGTGTGTGTGAGTGAGTGAGTGTTTGCTTGTGTGTGTGTGTGAGTGAGTGAGTGTTTGCTTGTGTGTGTGTGAGTGAGTGAGTGTTTGCTTGTGTGTGTGTGAGTGAGTGAGTGTTTGCTTGCGTGTGTGTGTGTGTGAGTGAGTGAGTGTTTGCTTGTGTGTGTGTGAGTGAGTGAGTGTTTGCTTGCGTGTGTGTGTGTGTGAGTGATTGAGTGTTTGCGTGTGTGTGTGTGTGAGTGAGTGAGTGTTTGCGTGTGTGTGTGTGAGTGAGTGAGTGTTTGCGTGTGTGTGTGTGAGTGAGTGAGTGTTTGCGTGTGTGTGTGTGAGTGAGTGAGTGTTTGCGTGTGTGTGTGTGTGTGTGTGTGAGTGAGTGAGTGTTTGCGTGTGTGTGTGTGTGAGTGAGTGGGTGTTTGCGTGTGTGTGTGTGTGTGTGTGTGTGTGTGTGTGTGTGTGTGTGTGAGTGTTTGCTTGTGTGTGTGTGAGTGAGTGAGTGTTTGCTTGTGTGTGTGTGAGTGAGTGAGTGTTTGCTTGTGTGTGTGTGAGTGAGTGAGTGTTTGCGTGTGTGTGTGTGAGTGAGTGAGTGTTTGCGTGTGTGTGTGTGTGAGTGAGTGAGTGTTTGCTTGTGTGTGTGTGTGAGTGAGTGAGTGTTTGCTTGTATGTGTGTGAGTGAGTGAGTGAGTGTTTGCTTGTGTGTGTGTGAGTGAGTGAGTGTTTGCGTGTGTGTGTGTGTGTGAGTGTGTGAGTGTTTGCTTGTGTGTGTGTGAGTGAGTGAGTGTTTGCTTGTGTGTGTGTGAGTGAGTGAGTGTTTGCTTGTGTGTGTGTGAGTAAGTGAGTGTTTGCGTGTGTGTGTGTGTGAGTGAGTGAGTGTTTGCGTGTGTGTGTGTGTGAGTGAGTGAGTGTTTGCGTGTGTGTGTGTGTGAGTGAGTGAGTGTTTGCGTGTGTGTGTGTGTGAGTGAGTGAGTGTTTGCGTGTGTGTGTGTGTGAGTGAGTGAGTGTTTGCTTGTGTGTGTGTGAGTGAGTGAGTGTTTGCTTGTGTGTGTGTGTGTGAGTGAGTGAGTGTTTGCTTGTGTGTGTGTGAGTGAGTGAGTGTTTGCTTGTGTGTGTGTGAGTGAGTGAGTGTTTGCTTGTGTGTGTGTGAGTGAGTGAGTGTTTGCTTGTGAGTGAGTGAGTGAGTGAGTGAGTGAGTGTTTGCTTGTGAGAGTGAGTGAGTGTTTGCGTGTGTGTGTGTGTGAGTGAGTGAGTGTTTGCGTGTGTGTGTGTGTGTGTAAGTGAGTGAGTGTTTGCGTGTGTGTGTGTGAGTGAGTGAGTGTTTGCGTGTGTGTGTGTGTGTGTGTGTGTGAGTGAGTGAGTGTTTGCGTGTGTGTGTGTGTGAGTGAGTGAGTGTTTGCGTGTGTGTGTGTGTGTGTGTGTGAGTGAGTGAGTGTTTGCTTGTGTGTGTGAGTGAGTGAGTGTTTGCTTGTGTGTGTGTGAGTGAGTGAGTGTTTGCTTGTGTGTGTGTGAGTGAGTGAGTGTTTGCTTGTGAGTGAGTGAGTGTGTGAGTGAGTGTTTGCGTGTGTGTGTGTGTGTGTGTGAGTGTTTGCTTGTGTGTGTGTGAGTGAGTGAGTGTTTGCTTGTGTGTGTGTGAGTGAGTGAGTGTTTGCTTGTGTGTGTGTGAGTAAGTGAGTGTTTGCGTGTGTGTGTGTGTGTGTGAGAGTGAGTGAGTGTTTGTGTGTGTGTGTGTGTGAGTGAGTGAGTGTTTGCTTGTGTGTGTGTGTGTGAGTGAGTGAGTGTTTGCTTGTGTGTGTGTGTGAGTGAGTGAGTGTTTGCTTGTGTGTGTGTGAGTGAGTGAGTGTTTGCTTGTGTGTGTGTGAGTGAGTGAGTGTTTGCTTGCGTGTGTGTGTGTGTGAGTGAGTGAGTGTTTGCTTGTGTGTGTGTGAGTGAGTGAGTGTTTGCTTGTGTGTGTGTGAGTGAGTGAGTGTTTGCTTGTGTGTGTGTGAGTGAGTGAGTGTTTGCTTGTGAGTGAGTGAGTGAGTGAGTGAGTGTTTGCTTGTGAGAGTGAGTGAGTGTTTGCGTGTGTGTGTGTGTGAGTGATTGAGTGTTTGCGTGTGTGTGTGTGTGAGTGAGTGAGTGTTTGCGTGTGTGTGTGTGAGTGAGTGAGTGTTTGCGTGTGTGTGTGTGAGTGAGTGAGTGTTTGCGTGTGTGTGTGTGAGTGAGTGAGTGTTTGCGTGTGTGTGTGTGTGTGTGTGTGAGTGAGTGAGTGTTTGCGTGTGTGTGTGTGTGAGTGAGTGGGTGTTTGCGTGTGTGTGTGTGTGTGTGTGTGTGTGTGTGTGTGTGTGTGTGTGTGTGTGAGTGTTTGCTTGTGTGTGTGTGAGTGAGTGAGTGTTTGCTTGTGTGTGTGTGAGTGAGTGAGTGTTTGCTTGTGTGTGTGTGAGTGAGTGAGTGTTTGCGTGTGTGTGTGTGAGTGAGTGAGTGTTTGCGTGTGTGTGTGTGTGAGTGAGTGAGTGTTTGCTTGTGTGTGTGTGTGAGTGAGTGAGTGTTTGCTTGTATGTGTGTGAGTGAGTGAGTGTTTGCTTGTGTGTGTGTGAGTGAGTGAGTGTTTGCGTGTGTGTGTGTGTGTGAGTGTGTGAGTGTTTGCTTGTGTGTGTGTGAGTGAGTGAGTGTTTGCTTGTGTGTGTGTGAGTGAGTGAGTGTTTGCTTGTGTGTGTGTGAGTAAGTGAGTGTTTGCGTGTGTGTGTGTGTGAGTGAGTGAGTGTTTGCGTGTGTGTGTGTGTGAGTGAGTGAGTGTTTGCGTGTGTGTGTGTGTGAGTGAGTGAGTGTTTGCGTGTGTGTGTGTGTGAGTGAGTGAGTGTTTGCGTGTGTGTGTGTGTGAGTGAGTGAGTGTTTGCTTGTGTGTGTGTGAGTGAGTGAGTGTTTGCTTGTGTGTGTGTGTGTGAGTGAGTGAGTGTTTGCTTGTGTGTGTGTGAGTGAGTGAGTGTTTGCTTGTGTGTGTGTGAGTGAGTGAGTGTTTGCTTGTGTGTGTGTGAGTGAGTGAGTGTTTGCTTGTGAGTGAGTGAGTGAGTGAGTGAGTGAGTGTTTGCTTGTGAGAGTGAGTGAGTGTTTGCGTGTGTGTGTGTGTGAGTGAGTGAGTGTTTGCGTGTGTGTGTGTGTGTGTAAGTGAGTGAGTGTTTGCGTGTGTGTGTGTGAGTGAGTGAGTGTTTGCGTGTGTGTGTGTGTGTGTGTGTGTGTGTGAGTGAGTGAGTGTTTGCGTGTGTGTGTGTGTGAGTGAGTGAGTGTTTGCGTGTGTGTGTGTGTGTGTGTGTGAGTGAGTGAGTGTTTGCTTGTGTGTGTGAGTGAGTGAGTGTTTGCTTGTGTGTGTGTGAGTGAGTGAGTGTTTGCTTGTGTGTGTGTGAGTGAGTGAGTGTTTGCTTGTGAGTGAGTGAGTGTGTGAGTGAGTGTTTGCGTGTGTGTGTGTGTGTGTGTGAGTGTTTGCTTGTGTGTGTGTGAGTGAGTGAGTGTTTGCTTGTGTGTGTGTGAGTGAGTGAGTGTTTGCTTGTGTGTGTGTGAGTAAGTGAGTGTTTGCGTGTGTGTGTGTGTGTGTGAGAGTGAGTGAGTGTTTGTGTGTGTGTGTGTGTGAGTGAGTGAGTGTTTGCTTGTGTGTGTGTGTGTGAGTGAGTGAGTGTTTGCTTGTGTGTGTGTGTGAGTGAGTGAGTGTTTGCTTGTGTGTGTGTGAGTGAGTGAGTGTTTGCTTGTGTGTGTGTGAGTGAGTGAGTGTTTGCTTGCGTGTGTGTGTGTGTGAGTGAGTGAGTGTTTGCTTGTGTGTGTGTGAGTGAGTGAGTGTTTGCTTGCGTGTGTGTGTGTGTGAGTGATTGAGTGTTTGCGTGTGTGTGTGTGTGAGTGAGTGAGTGTTTGCGTGTGTGTGTGTGAGTGAGTGAGTGTTTGCGTGTGTGTGTGTGAGTGAGTGAGTGTTTGCGTGTGTGTGTGTGAGTGAGTGAGTGTTTGCGTGTGTGTGTGTGTGTGTGTGTGAGTGAGTGAGTGTTTGCGTGTGTGTGTGTGTGAGTGAGTGGGTGTTTGCGTGTGTGTGTGTGTGTGTGTGTGTGTGTGTGTGTGTGTGTGTGTGTGTGTGAGTGTTTGCTTGTGTGTGTGTGAGTGAGTGAGTGTTTGCTTGTGTGTGTGTGAGTGAGTGAGTGTTTGCTTGTGTGTGTGTGAGTGAGTGAGTGTTTGCTTGTGTGTGTGTGAGTGAGTGAGTGTTTGCGTGTGTGTGTGTGAGTGAGTGAGTGTTTGCGTGTGTGTGTGTGTGAGTGAGTGAGTGTTTGCTTGTGTGTGTGTGTGAGTGAGTGAGTGTTTGCTTGTATGTGTGTGAGTGAGTGAGTGTTTGCTTGTGTGTGTGTGAGTGAGTGAGTGTTTGCGTGTGTGTGTGTGTGTGAGTGTGTGAGTGTTTGCTTGTGTGTGTGTGAGTGAGTGAGTGTTTGCTTGTGTGTGTGTGAGTGAGTGAGTGTTTGCTTGTGTGTGTGTGAGTAAGTGAGTGTTTGCGTGTGTGTGTGTGTGAGTGAGTGAGTGTTTGCGTGTGTGTGTGTGTGAGTGAGTGAGTGTTTGCGTGTGTGTGTGTGTGAGTGAGTGAGTGTTTGCGTGTGTGTGTGTGTGAGTGAGTGAGTGTTTGCGTGTGTGTGTGTGTGAGTGAGTGAGTGTTTGCTTGTGTGTGTGTGAGTGAGTGAGTGTTTGCTTGTGTGTGTGTGTGTGAGTGAGTGAGTGTTTGCTTGTGTGTGTGTGAGTGAGTGAGTGTTTGCTTGTGTGTGTGTGAGTGAGTGAGTGTTTGCTTGTGTGTGTGTGAGTGAGTGAGTGTTTGCTTGTGAGTGAGTGAGTGAGTGAGTGAGTGAGTGTTTGCTTGTGAGAGTGAGTGAGTGTTTGCGTGTGTGTGTGTGTGAGTGAGTGAGTGTTTGCGTGTGTGTGTGTGTGTGTAAGTGAGTGAGTGTTTGCGTGTGTGTGTGTGAGTGAGTGAGTGTTTGCGTGTGTGTGTGTGTGTGTGTGTGTGTGTGAGTGAGTGAGTGTTTGCGTGTGTGTGTGTGTGAGTGAGTGAGTGTTTGCGTGTGTGTGTGTGTGTGTGTGTGTGAGTGAGTGAGTGTTTGCTTGTGTGTGTGAGTGAGTGAGTGTTTGCTTGTGTGTGTGTGAGTGAGTGAGTGTTTGCTTGTGTGTGTGTGAGTGAGTGAGTGTTTGCTTGTGAGTGAGTGAGTGTGTGAGTGAGTGTTTGCGTGTGTGTGTGTGTGTGTGTGAGTGTTTGCTTGTGTGTGTGTGAGTGAGTGAGTGTTTGCTTGTGTGTGTGTGAGTGAGTGAGTGTTTGCTTGTGTGTGTGTGAGTAAGTGAGTGTTTGCGTGTGTGTGTGTGTGTGTGAGAGTGAGTGAGTGTTTGTGTGTGTGTGTGTGTGAGTGAGTGAGTGTTTGCTTGTGTGTGTGTGTGTGAGTGAGTGAGTGTTTGCTTGTGTGTGTGTGTGAGTGAGTGAGTGTTTGCTTGTGTGTGTGTGAGTGAGTGAGTGTTTGCTTGTGTGTGTGTGAGTGAGTGAGTGTTTGCTTGCGTGTGTGTGTGTGTGAGTGAGTGAGTGTTTGCTTGTGTGTGTGTGAGTGAGTGAGTGTTTGCTTGTGTGTGTGTGAGTGAGTGAGTGTTTGCTTGTGTGTGTGTGAGTGAGTGAGTGTTTGCTTGTGAGTGAGTGAGTGAGTGAGTGAGTGTTTGCTTGTGAGAGTGAGTGAGTGTTTGCGTGTGTGTGTGTGTGAGTGATTGAGTGTTTGCGTGTGTGTGTGTGTGAGTGAGTGAGTGTTTGCGTGTGTGTGTGTGAGTGAGTGAGTGTTTGCGTGTGTGTGTGTGAGTGAGTGAGTGTTTGCGTGTGTGTGTGTGAGTGAGTGAGTGTTTGCGTGTGTGTGTGTGTGTGTGTGTGAGTGAGTGAGTGTTTGCGTGTGTGTGTGTGTGAGTGAGTGGGTGTTTGCGTGTGTGTGTGTGTGTGTGTGTGTGTGTGTGTGTGTGTGTGTGTGTGTGTGAGTGAGTGAGTGTTTGCTTGTGTGTGTGAGTGAGTGAGTGTTTGCTTGTGTGTGTGTGAGTGAGTGAGTGTTTGCTTGTGTGTGTGTGAGTGAGTGAGTGTTTGCGTGTGTGTGTGTGTGTGTGTGTGAGTGAGTGAGTGTTTGCGTGTGTGTGTGTGTGAGTGAGTGGGTGTTTGCGTGTGTGTGTGTGTGTGTGTGTGTGTGTGTGTGTGTGTGTGTGTGTGTGTGTGAGTGAGTGAGTGTTTGCTTGTGTGTGTGAGTGAGTGAGTGTTTGCTTGTGTGTGTGTGAGTGAGTGAGTGTTTGCTTGTGTGTGTGTGAGTGAGTGAGTGTTTGCTTGTGTGTGTGTGAGTGAGTGAGTGTTTGCTTGTGTGTGTGTGAGTGAGTGAGTGTTTGCTTGCGTGTGTGTGAGTGAGTGAGTGTTTGCTTGTGTGTGTGTGAGTGAGTGAGTGTTTGCTTGTGTGTGTGTGAGTGAGTGAGTGTTTGCTTGTGTGTGTGTGAGTGAGTGAGTGTTTGCTTGTGAGTGAGTGAGTGAGTGAGTGAGTGTTTGCTTGTGAGAGTGAGTGAGTGTTTGCGTGTGTGTGTGTGTGAGTGATTGAGTGTTTGCGTGTGTGTGTGTGTGAGTGAGTGAGTGTTTGCGTGTGTGTGTGTGTGAGTGAGTGAGTGTTTGCGTGTGTGTGTGTGAGTGAGTGAGTGTTTGCGTGTGTGTGTGTGTGTGTGTGTGAGTGAGTGAGTGTTTGCGTGTGTGTGTGTGTGAGTGAGTGGGTGTTTGCGTGTGTGTGTGTTTCTGTGTGTGTGTGTGTGTGTGTGTGTGTGTGTGTGTGTGTGTGAGTGAGTGAGTGTTTGCTTGTGTGTGTGAGTGAGTGAGTGTTTGCTTGTGTGTGTGTGAGTGAGTGAGTGTTTGCTTGTGTGTGTGTGAGTGAGTGAGTGTTTGCTTGTGAGTGAGTGAGTGTGTGAGTGAGTGTTTGCTTGTGAGTGAGTGAGTGTTTGCGTGTGTGTGTGTGTGTGTGTGTGTGTGTGTGTGTGTGTGTGTGTGTGTGTGTGTGTGTGTGTGTGAGTGAGTGAGTGTTTGCGTGTGTGTGTGTGTGAGTGAGTGAGTGTTTGCTTGTGTGTGTGTGAGTGAATGAGTGAGTGTTTGCGTGTGTGTGTGTGTGTGAGTGAGTGAGTGTTTGCCTGTGTGTGTGAGTGAATGAGTGAGTGTTTGCTTGTGTGTGTGTGTGAGTGAATGAGTGAGTGTTTGCTTGTGTGTGTGTGTGTGTGTGTGTGTGTGTGTGTGTGTGTGTGTGTGTGTGTGTGTGTGTGAGTGAGTGAGTGTTTGCTTGTGTGTGTGTGTGTGTGTGTGAGTGAGTGAGTGTTTGCTTGTGTGTGTGTGTGTGTGTGAGTGAGTGAGTGTTTGCTTGTGTGTGTGTGTGTGTGTGAGTGAGTGAGTGTTTGCTTGTGAGTGTTTGCTTGTGTGTGTGTGAGTGAGTGAGTGAGTGTTTGCTTGTGAGTGTTTGCTTGTGTGTGTGTGTGTGAGTAAATGAGTGTTTGCTTGTGTGTGTGTGAGTTTGCTTGTGAGTGAGTGAGTGTTTGCTTGTGTGTGTGTGTGTGTGTGTGAGTGAGTGTTTGCTTGTGTGAGTGAGTGAGTGAGTGAGTGAGTGAGTGTTTGCTTGTGTGAGTGAGTGAGTGAGTGAGTGAGTGTTTGCTTGTGAGTGTTTGCTTGTGTGTGTGTGAGTGAGTGAGTGTTTGCTTGTGTGAGTGAGTGAGTGTTTGCTTGTGTGAGTGAGTGAGTGTTTGCTTGTGTGAGTGAGTAAGTGAGTGTTTGCTTGTGTGAGTGAGTGTTTGCTTGTGTGAGTGAGTGAGTGTTTGCTTGTGTGAGTGAGTGAGTGAGTGTTTGCTTGAGTGAGTGAGTGAGTGTTTGCTTGTGTGAGTGAGTGAGTGAGTGTGTGTGAGTGAGTGAGTGTGTGTGAGTGAGTGAGTGTGAGTGTTTGCTTGTGGGAGTGAGTGTTTGCTTGTGTGAGTGATTGATTGAGTGAGTGAGTGAGTGAGTGTTTGCTTGTGTGAGTGAGTGAGTGAGTGTTTGCTTGTGTGAGTGTGTGTGAGTAAGTGAGTGTGAGTGAGTGAGTGAGTGAGTGAGTGTTTGCTTGTGTAAGTGAGTGAGTGTGAGTGAGTTAGTGTGAGTGTTTGCTTGTGTGAGTGAGTGTTTGCTTGTGTGAGTGAGTGAGTGTTTGCTTGTGTGAGTGATTGATTGAGTGAGTGAGTGAGTGTTTGCTTGTGTAAGTGAGTGAGTGTTTGCTTGTGTGAGTGATTGATTGAGTGAGTGAGTGAGTGTTTGCGTGTGTGAGTGATTGATTGAGTGAGTGAGTGAGTGAGTGTTTGCTTGTGTGAGTGAGTGAGTGAGTGTTTGCTTGAGTGAGTGAGTGAGTGTTTGCTTGTGTGAGTGAGTGAGTGAGTGTTTGCTTGTGAGTGAGTGAGTGTGTGAGTGAGTGTTTGCTTGTGAGTGAGTGAGTGTTTGCGTGTGTGTGTGTGTGAGTGAGTGAGTGTTTGCGTGTGTGTGTAAGTGAATGAGTGAGTGTTTGCTTGTGTGTGTGTGAGTGAATGAGTGAGTGTTTGCTTGTGTGTGTGTGTGTGTGTGTGAGTGAGTGAGTGTTTGCTTGTGTGTGTGTGTGTGAGTGAGTGAGTGTTTGCTTGTGTGTGTGTGTGTGTGAGTGAGTGAGTGTTTGCTTGTGAGTGTTTGCTTGTGTGAGTGAGTGAGTGTTTGCTTGTGTGAGTGAGTGAGTGTTTGCGTGTGTGTGTAAGTGAATGAGTGAGTGCTTGCTTGTGTGTGTGTGAGTGAATGAGTGAGTGTTTGCTTGTGTGTGTGTGTGTGTGAGTGAGTGAGTGTTTGCTTGTGTGAGTGAGTGAGTGTTTGCGTGTGTGAGTGAGTGTTTGCTTATGAGTGTGAGTGAGTGAGTGTTTGCTTGTGTGAGTGATTGATTGAGTGAGTGAGTGTTTGCTTGTGTGTGTGAGTAAGTGTTTGCTTGTGAGTGAGTGAGTGTTTGCGTGTGTGTGTGTGTGTGTGTGAGTGAGTGAGTGTTTGCGTGTGTGTGTGTGTGTGAGTGAGTGAGTGTTTGCTTGTGTGTGTGTGAGTGAATGAGTGAGTGTTTGCGTGTGTGTGTGTGTGTGAGTGAGTGAGTGTTTGCCTGTGTGTGTGAGTGAATGAGTGAGTGTTTGCTTGTGTGTGTGTGAGTGAATGAGTGAGTGTTTGCTTGTGTGTGTGTGTGTGAGTGAGTGAGTGTTTGCTTGTGTGTGGGTGTGTGTGTGTGAGTGAGTGAGTGTTTGCTTGTGTGTGGGTGTGTGTGTGTGAGTGAGTGAGTGTTTGCTTGTGTGTGTGTGTGTGAGTGAGTGAGTGTTTGCTTGTGAGTGTTTGCTTGTGTGTGTGTGAGTGAGTGAGTGAGTGTTTGCTTGTGAGTGTTTGCTTGTGTGTGTGTGTGAGTAAATGAGTGTTTGCTTGTGTGTGTGTGAGTGAGTGAGTTTGCTTGTGAGTGAGTGAGTGTTTGCTTGTGTGTGTGTGTGTGAGTGAGTGTTTGCTTGTGTGAGTGAGTGAGTGAGTAAATGTTTGCTTGTGTGAGTGAGTGAGTGAGTGAGTGAGTGTTTGCTTGTGTGAGTGAGTGAGTGAGTGAGTGAGTGAGTGTTTGCTTGTGAGTGTTTGCTTGTGTGTGTGTGAGTGAGTGAGTGTTTGCTTGTGTGAGTGAGTGAGTGTTTGCTTGTGTGAGTGAGTGAGTGTTTGCTTGTGTAAGTGAGTAAGTGAGTGTTTGCTTGTGTGAGTGAGTGAGTGTTTGCTTGTGTGAGTGAGTGAGTGTTTGCTTGTGTGAGTGAGTGAGTGAGTGTTTGCTTGAGTGAGTGAGTGAGTGTTTGCTTGTGTGAGTGAGTGAGTGAGTGTGTGTGAGTGAGTGAGTGTGTGTGAGTGAGTGAGTGTGAGTATTTGCTTGTGGGAGTGAGTGTTTGCTTGTGTGAGTGATTGATTGAGTGAGTGAGTGAGTGTTTGCTTGTGTGAGTGAGTGAGTGAGTGTTTGCTTGTGTGAGTGTGTGTGAGTAAGTGAGTGTGAGTGAGTGAGTGAGTGTTTGCTTGTGTGAGTGTGTGTGAGTGAGTGAGTGTGAGTGAGTTAGTGTGAGTGTTTGCTTGTGTGAGTGAGTGTTTGCTTGTGTGAGTGAGTGAGTGTTTGCTTGTGTGAGTGAGTGAGTGAGTGAGTGTTTGCTTGAGTGAGTGAGTGAGTGTTTGCTTGTGTGAGTGAGTGAGTGAGTGTGTGTGAGTGAGTGAGTGTGTGTGAGTGAGTGAGTGTGAGTGTTTGCTTGTGGGAGTGAGTGTTTGCTTGTGTGAGTGATTGATTTAGTGAGTGAGTGAGTGTTTGCTTGTGTGAGTGAGTGAGTGAGTGTTTGCTTGTGTGAGTGTGTGTGAGTAAGTGAGTGTGAGTGAGTGAGTGAGTGTTTGCTTGTGTGAGTGTGTGTGAGTGAGTGAGTGTGAGTGAGTTAGTGTGAGTGTTTGCTTGTGTGAGTGAGTGTTTGCTTGTGTGAGTGAGTGAGTGTTTGCTTGTGTGAGTGATTGATTGAGTGAGTGAGTGAGTGTTTGCTTGTGTGAGTGAGTGAGTGTTTGCTTGTGTGAGTGATTGATTGAGTGAGTGAGTGTTTGCGTGTGTGAGTGAGTGTTTGCTTGTGTGAGTGATTGATTGAGTGAGTGAGTGAGTGAGTGAGTGTTTGCTTGTGTGAGTGAGTGAGTGTTTGCTTGAGTGAGTGAGTGAGTGTTTGCTTGTGTGAGTGAGTGAGTGAGTGAGTGTTTGCTTGTGAGTGAGTGAGTGTGTGAGTGAGTGTTTGCTTGTGAGTGAGTGAGTGTTTGCGTGTGTGTGTGTGTGTGAGTGAGTGAGTGTTTGCGTGTGTGTGTAAGTGAATGAGTGAGTGTTTGCTTGTGTGTGTGTGAGTGAATGAGTGAGTGTTTGCTTGTGTGTGTGTGTGTGTGTGTGTGAGTGAGTGAGTGTTTGCTTGTGTGTGTGTGTGTGAGTGAGTGAGTGTTTGCTTGTGTGTGTGTGTGTGTGAGTGAGTGAGTGTTTGCTTGTGTGAGTGAGTGAGTGTTTGCTTGTGTGAGTGATTGATTGAGTGAGTGAGTGTTTGCTTGTGTGAGTGAGTGAGTGTTTGCTTGTGTGAGTGAGTGAGTGAGTGTTTGCTTGAGTGCGTGAGTGAGTGTTTGCTTGTGTGAGTGAGTGAGTGAGTGAGTGTGTGTGAGTGAGTGAGTGTGTGTGAGTGAGTGAGTGTGAGTGTTTGCTTGTGGGAGTGAGTGTTTGCTTGTGTGAGTGATTGATTGAGTGAGTGAGTGAGTGAGTGTTTGCTTGTGTGAGTGAGTGAGTGAGTGTTTGCTTGTGTGAGTGTGTGTGAGTAAGTGAGTGTGAGTGAGTGAGTGAGTGTTTGCTTGTGTGAGTGTGTGTGAGTGAGTGAGTGTGAGTGAGTTAGTGTGAGTGTTTGCTTGTGTGAGTGAGTGTTTGCTTGTGTGAGTGAGTGAGTGTTTGCTTGTGTGAGTGATTGATTGAGTGAGTGAGTGAGTGTTTGCTTGTGTGAGTGAGTGAGTGTTTGCTTGTGTGAGTGATTGATTGAGTGAGTGAGTGAGTGTTTGCGTGTGTGAGTGAGTGTTTGCTTGTGTGAGTGTTTGCTTGTGTGAGTGATTGATTGAGTGAGTGAGTGAGTGAGTGTTTGCTTGTGTGAGTGAGTGAGTGTTTGCTTGTGTGAGTGAGTGAGTGAGTGTTTGCTTGTGAGTGAGTGAGTGTGTGAGTGAGTGTTTGCTTGTGAGTGAGTAAGTGTTTGCGTGTGTGTGTGTGTAAGTGAGTGAGTGTTTGCTTGTGTGTGTGTGAGTGAATGAGTGAGTGTTTGCTTGTGTGTGTGTGTGAGTAAATGTTTGCTTGTGTGTGTGTGTGTGTGAGTGAGTGAGTGTTTGCTTGTGTGTGTGTGTGTGTGTGTGAGTGAGTGAGTGTTTGCTTGTGAGTGTTTGCTTGTGTGAGTGAGTGAGTGTTTGCTTGTGTGAGTGATTGATTGAGTGAGTGAGTGAGTGTTTGCTTGTGTGAGTGAGTGAGTGTTTGCGTGTGTGAGTGAGTGTTTGCTTATGAGTGTGAGTGAGTGAGTGTTTGCTTGTGTGAGTGATTGATTGAGTGAGTGAGTGTTTGCTTGTGTGTGTGAGTGAGTGTTTGCGTGTGTGAGTGAGTGTTTGCTTGTGTGTGTGAGTGTGAGTGAGTGAGTGTTTGCTTGTGTGAGTGATTGATTGAGTGAGTGAGTGAGTGAGTGTTTGCTTGTGTGATTGAGTGAGTGTTTGTGTGTGTGAGTGAGTGTTTGCTTGTGTGAGTGAGTGAGTGTTTGCGTGTGTGAGTGAGTGTTTGCTTGTGTGTGTGAGTGTGAGTGAGTGAGTGAGTGTTTGCGTGTGTGAGTGAGTGGGTGTTTGCGTGTGTGAGTGAGTGTTTGCTTGTGTGTGTGTGTGTGTGTGAGTGAGTGTTTGCATGTGTGTGTGAGTGAGTGTTTGCGTGTGTGAGTGAGTGAGTGTTTGCGTGTGTGAGTGAGTGTTTGCTTGTGTGTGTGAGTGTGAGTGAGTGAGTGTTTGCGTGTGTGAGTGAGTGGGTGTTTGCGTGTGTGAGTGAGTGTTTGCTTGTGTGAGTGAGTGAGTGAGTGGGTGTTTGCTTGTGTGTGTGAGTGAGTGAGTGAGTGGGTGTTTGCGTGTGTGTGTGTGTGAGTGAGTGTTTGCGTGTGTGAGTGAGTGAGTGTTTGCTTGTGTGTGTGAGTGAGTGAATGTTTGCGTGTGTGTGTGAGTGAGTGAGTGTTTGCTTGTGTGAGTGAGTGAGTGTTTGCTTGTGTGTGTTTGTGTGAGTGAGTGTGTTTGCTTGCGTGTGTGAGTGAGTGAGTATTTGCGTGTGTGAGTGAGTGAGTGTTTGCTTGCGTGTGTGAGTGAGTGAGTGTTTGCGTGTGTGTGTGAGTGAGTGAGTGTTTGCGTGTGTGAGTGAGTGAGTGTTTGCTTGTGTGTGTGTGTGAGTGAGTGAGTGTTTGCTTGCGTGTGTGAGTGAGTGAGTATTTGCGTGTGTGAGTGAGTGAGTGTTTGCTTGCGTGTGTGAGTGAGTGAGTGTTTGCGTGTGTGTGTGAGTGAGTGAGTGTTTGCGTGTGTGAGTGAGTGAGTGTTTGCTTGTGTGTGTGTGTGAGTGAGTGAGTGGGTGTTTGCTTGTGTGTGTGAGTGAGTGAGTGAGTGGGTGTTTGCGTGTGTGTGTGTGAGTGAGTGTTTGCGTGTGTGAGTGAGTGAGTGTTTGCTTGTGTGTGTGTGTGAGTGAGTGTTTGCTTGTGTGTGTGTGAGTGAGTGAGTGAGTGAGTGAGTGGGTGTTTGCTTGTGTGTGTGAGTGAGTGAGTGTTTGCGTGTGTGTGTGAGTGAGTGAGTGTTTGCGTGTGTGAGTGAGTGAGTGTTTGCTTGTGTGTGTGTGAGTGAGTGAGTGTTTGCGTGTGTGAGTGAGTGAGTGTTTGCTTGTGTGTGTGTGTGAGTGAGTGAGTGAGTGGGTGTTTGCATGTGTGTGTGTGAGTGAGTGTTTGCGTGTGTGAGTGAGTGAGTGTTTGCTTGTGTGTGTGAGTGAGTGAGTGTTTGCGTGTGTGTGTGAGTGAGTGAGTGTTTGCGTGTGTGAGTGAGTGAGTGTTTGCTTGTGTGTGTGTGAGTGAGTGAGTGTTTGCGTGTGTGAGTGAGTGAGTGTTTGCTTGCGTGTGTGTGTGAGTGAGTGAGTGTTTGCGTGTGTGAGTGAGTGAGTGTTTGCTTGTGTGTGTGTGTGAGTGAGTGAGTGTTTGCTTGTGTGTGTGTGTGAGTGAGTGAGTGTTTGCGTGTGTGAGTGAGTGAGTGTTTGCTTGTGTGTGTGTGTGAGTGAGTGAGTGTTTGCGTGTGTGAGTGAGTGAGTGTTTGCTTGTGTGTGTGTGTGAGTGAGTGAGTGTTTGCGTGTGTGAGTGAGTGAGTGTTTGCTTGTGTGTGTGTGTGAGTGAGTGTTTGCGTGTGTGAGTGGGCCCACTACTATTTTATGTTGAGATTTATACTTTTGTGTGATTATAAGCGTTGATTTAGAGGTGCAGTTGCACTGTAACGGAAATAGTCAACAGTAAGAGTGTTTAAGTATTTTCATTTGAGTGTATATTCATTGCTGGGTAGTTGTTTTACCATATTTGAACTGTTTATGTTGTGTATTCAGTAAGTGTATTGGACAGTAATTTATTTTGTTATAATTCCTATTGACTATTGTTATTCATACCTATATATTATTATACATATGTCAACTTAATTACTTAAATATAAATATCTATATATTTTATAATTCATATCTCAATATATTCTACATAGCAGGAAAAGAAATAAATACAAAACTGTTTTTTTTGTTTCTCTGTGTATTTTAGAGTTTAGGTATGAGAGTAGTCTAATTTCTATAGTCGAGAGACCCCAAGTTATTGAACCCGTCGCCCCACCCTAAAGAGTTTAGACTTGACACAACTAAGTAGGGCAGGGGGCCCTACATTATTTAATATAATTTTATATCAAATAAAATTAAGACCATTTTAGGCTATTTATCAATTTATATGCATCATTTTGTACTTTGTGATTGGTTTAGATTTTTTTTAACAATATAATGACAATTATGAAGAATAAAAGTATTAGCACCCACCTGTAAAGTTCAGTCTGATGGGTTTTCCAAAGTCAATGTGTTTTTTGTTTTCACCTGCACAAAAATAAAATCCTAAATCTGTCTCTTGAACTCCAATAATTTCCAAACTGCTGTCTTCATTCAAATCAAAGTGATTCTCATCAGCATTCCATGTGTAGGAATAGATTGTGTCCACTTGTTGTATTCTAGCAGATATGAGCAGTTTTATCTCTTCAAATCTCAGTTGATACCACCATATCTGTGAATGATTAGTGATGCTGCAGGTCAGGGTGATGTTTTCTCCAGGAGGAACAGACATGATGTCTGCTAAAGTGATCTGTATGAATACACCTGAAAGAACATAATGGTAAGAGAGCAGGTTCATCATGTTTACAGACTGAAGTCACACACATGCGAAGCCCAAACCACTGGTGAACAGATCGATATTGGATCAACAGGATCTAACTTACTGAAGCAGCCTGAAAAAACTAATGAAAGGATTAAAGAAGAGAAAAAGCTTAGAACACTCAACTATCCTGAGGGCAAAAGATCATGTACATGTGTACACTAGGTTGAGCCTCGAGTCCAATGCTGTCAACATGAATTTTGGGAGTGAATGGAATTACCTATCAAAAAGTTCTGTTGTAAATTAATATTTATTTACTATGTCGTGTTACGCAGATACTGCTATAAATTAACATGATTCCTTTCAGATTATTAAAACTGCTGTATGTGGCACGAGTGGAAGCATTAGAGTTTTAATGATAGAATTACACACATCCAGCTCAAATAAAATGAATTGGTAATGCTCCTCACTCAAGCTGATGGAACGCTGCAATAGATACAAATTCAAGAACATAATTGTACATAACTCTAAACTTTCTTTCGTCTTCTCCCATTAGGGGTCACCGCAGCGGCTCATCCTGTATTCCTGATCCGCATGTTTGATTCGGCACATGTTTTACGCTGGATGCCCTTCCTAATGCAATCCTCCCCATCTATCCGGGCTTGGGAGCGGCACTAAGAGTGCACTGGCTTGTGCAACCTTAATGGCTGGGGTTGGTTCCCTGACCGGAGATCAAACCCGGGCCCCAGCGGTGAGAGCGCCACATCCTAACCACTAGACCACCAGGGAACCTTATAATTGTACATAACTCATAACTAATTTTATAATAGTTCTTCCCTTGTTTAACTCTGTAATAGTGCTTTGGGGTGTAGTGTCCAAGTCCTGAAACATGAGCATTATATCCTCTCTGTGTGTTAAGTTAATTAGACTTCTGAATCCTTCCCCACTGTGGTAAATATATTAACTGCAGGTTGTTTTTATACTGCTTTAATTCTTCTGTGTACAACAATAATTACCATGCCTCAAGTTGTGAAAGATAACTTATATACCTATTTACTTGCAGCTTAATTTGTATAACATCTAATAAAGATGCAACCATGTTTTATTTTTAGTTTGATTAGTTTTTTTTCATTCTTAAAACGAAAAAAAAAAAAAAAAAACTCAATGCAGTGTGATGCAACTCAGAAGTTGTTGATTCATTTTCTATAATCAGCAATTCTACAGGAGTAACTGCAAAACCTGTTTCTCAATGCACTCGGTAAGCAACCCTCCTCACCCCACACCAAAACAATAAGGATTTCCCAATAACACCACAACCCACGTCTATACAGTATAATATATTTTGATCACCGTTTTAACAAAGAAGCTGTATTTGTGTACTTACTCATGATCAGCTGTACACCCAGCAGCCTGGCCATTTCTGCTCTGACTGAGTTGGGGGGAGATTACACTGTCTATAGTGGTGGTGCTTCAGAATCAAATAACCACAAGCCCACACATCCTGTTTGATTGACAACGCTGCTGATGTAAGGATTTAGTATTTTTAACTCACTCGGCAATAAATGTGTGGTCTTTCCTGTAATCGCTCAGATTCTTACCCATGGTTTCTGTGTTTACAATAAACTCGATGGTAAATGTGTGAATAGGCTGTGATGGCCTTAACCACAGGCTTTTTACATGCCAACCTTTGGGCAGATGCTATAGGAGTGTTAAAGTCAGAAGTTCAATACTGAAAAAACTTTTACCTTCAGGTCCCCCTAAGTGCAAACCCCCCCTCCACAAAAAAAAAAAACATCCATTAATCACTGCAGTCATGGATTCTTCATTTTTCTACATTTATATTTTTGCCATGCTGCCCTTATCCAGAGCAATTTACAATTCTCCTTTGATCCACTGAGTAGTTGAGAGTTAAGGGCCTTGCTCAAGGGCCCATGAGTGGCAGCCTGGTGCTGGGATTTGAACTCATGACCAGAAGGCCAGCGGCTTAACCACTGAGCGATCACTCTGCCACTTAAGTAGTAGTAGTCTGCTAGCACGAATCCTTCCTACACACAAACATATATATAACATTACACAACAGAGCACCTCTGCATATTTTACACACACACACACACACACACACACACACACACACACACACACACACACACACACACACACACACACACACACACACATATACACTCCTGTACAATGGAACAAAATGAGCCTTAGTTTCCTCTGTAGGACTTCACTCTACATTCATACTCTTTATAAAAGAGCACAACTGTTTCTTGCCTCAAAATGTGAAATGTATTTCCGTCTTTTTTTATAATTTACATCAAAGGCTGCTTGCAGGATTCAGAGTAAGAAGTTTATTGCATAGTGTAGCAGGTGTTTCCTGTATATATGATTTCTCTCTCTCTCTCTCTCTCTCTCTCTCTCTCTCTCTCTCTCTAACACACACACACACACACACACACACACACACATATATATATATATATATATATATATATATATATATATATATACATACACACACATTGATCATGCATAACATCATGAGTGGTGAGGTGAATAACACTGATCTCTTCATCGTGGCACCTGTTAGTAGGTGGATATATTTATTAGGCATTAAGGGAACATTTTGTCTTCAAAGTTGGAAGCAAGAAAAATGGGCGAGTGTAAGGATTTGAGCGAGTTTGACAAAACTGCAGCTCCTGTGGGATGTTTCTAGTCTGCAGTGGTCAGTATCTATCAAAAGTGCTCCAAGAAAGGAACAGTGGTGAACCCGGCGACAGGGTCGTGGGCAGCCGAGACTCACTGGTGCACGTGGGGAGGGAAGGCTGAACTGTGGGGTTTGATCCAACAGACGTGCACAGGAGAGAAGTGCTATAGGATTATCTTAGTCTGGATGCCAATACAGTTGCTATACATTTATTGGGTATAATTACTTCCTTATTGAAGAGTCAGAAAAATGTGGTCATAGTGTGGATGATTATTTTGTGTTTGATGAGGGACGATGAGTATCCCTGTACTCCACCATTTTTGCAGGTGGCTGTTCGCTATTACCATCACGCTAAACCAAACCTCTAACAGCCCAACTAATCAATAACAAATTTCTTTATTGATTATAATCGATTTATCCATTTTTTGTTACAACTTTAAAAAAGACTCAAAGCAATTGTGTATGTCGCTTTGTCACAGGCTTCTGCTAAATGCCATAGATTAAATTTTTTTGCATCCTTGTTGTGGTGGAACTGTGTGTGTGTGTGTGTGTGTGTGAGAGGGTTTCAATGCACCATCCGAGCCTTGTGTGTGATCACGAATAAACAAAAAGATGCAATACAATGCTGTCTTTTTATTTATTTATTTTTTTTTTTCATCCAATTCATATTTAATTATAATTAATAATGTGTTTTTTGGTTTTAGATAACAGGATATTTCTGAGTTTTTAATCAGTATCCAGCCTTTACTGCTGTAATCTAACCATCACATTGTTTACATAAAAAAAATATATATACAAAAAACCACTTTAATTTCCGACAGCAAGTTAGTCTGAGTCTATTGTGTGTGTGTGTGATTGATAGATATAGATAGATAGATAGATAGATAGATAGATAGATAGATAGATAGATAGATAGATAGATAGATAGATAGATAGATAGATAGATAGATAGATAGATAGATATCTATATACAGTGAGGAAAATAAGTATTTGAACACCCTGCTATTTTGCAAGTTCTCCCACTTAGAAATCATGGAGGGGTCTGAAATTGTCATCGTAGGTGCATGTCCACTGTGAGAGACAATCTAAAAAAAAAATCCAGAAATCACAATGTATGATTTTTTAACTATTTATTTGTATGATACAGCTGCAAATAAGTATTTAAACACCTGAGAAAGTCAATGTTAATATTTGGTACAGGAGCCTTTGTTTGCAATTACAGAGGTCAAACGTTTCCTGTAGTTTTTCACCAGGTTTGCACACACTGCAGGAGGGATTTTGTTCCACTCCTCCACACAGATCTTCTCTAGATCAGTCAGGTTTCTGGCCTGTCGCTGAGAAACACGGAGTTTGAGCTTCCTCCAAAGATTCTCTATTGGGTTTAGGTCTGGAGACTGGCTAGGCCATGCCAGAACCTTGATATGCTTTTTACAGAGACACTCCTTGGTTATCCTGGCTGTGTGCTTCAGGTCATTGTCATGTTGAAAGACCCAGCCTCGACCCATCTTCAATGCTCTAACTGAGGGAAGGAGGTTGTTTCCCAAAATCTCGCAATACATGGCCCCGGTCATCCTTTCCTTAATACAGTGCAGTCGCCCTGTCCCATGTGCAGAAAAACACCCCCAAAGCATGATGCTACCACCCCCATGCTTCACAGTAGGGATGGTGTTCTTGGGATGGTACTCATCATTCTTCTTCCTCCAAACACGTTTAGTGGAATTATGACCCAAAAGTTCTATTTTGGTCTCATCTGACCACATGACTTTCTCCCATGACTCCTCTGGATCATCCAAATGGTCATTGGCAAACTTAAGGTCTGGACATGTGCTGGTTTAAGCAGGGGAACCTTCCGTGCCATGCATGATTTCAAACCATGACGTCTTAGTGTATTACCAACAGTAACCTTGGAAACAGTGGTCCCAGCTCTTTTCAGGTCATTGACCAGCTCCTCCCATGTAGTTCTGGGCTGATTTCTCACCTTCCCTAGGATCAGTGAGACCCCACGAGGTGAGATCTTGCATGGAGCCCCAGTCCGAGGGAGATTGACAGTCATGTTTAGCTTCTTCCATTTTCTAATGATTGCTCCAACAGTGGACCTTTTTTCACCAAGCTGCTTGGCAATTTCCCCGTAGCCCTTTCCAGCCTTATGGAGGTGTACAATTTTGTCTCTAGTGTCTTTGGACAGCTCTTTGGTCTTGGCCATGTTAGTAGTTGGATTCTTACTGATTGTATGGGGTGGACAGGTATCTTTATGCAGCTAAAGACCTCAAACAGGTGCATCTAATTTAGGATAATAAATGTAGTGGAGGTGGACATTTTAAAGGCAGACTAACAGGTCTTTGAGAGTCAGAATTCGAGCTGATAGACAGGTGTTCAAATACTTATTTGCAGCTGTATCATACAAATAAATAGTTTAAAAATCATATATTGTGATTTCTGGATGTTTTTTTTTTAGATTATGTCTCTCACAGTGGACATGCACCTACGATGACAATTTCAGACCCCTCCATGATTTCTAAGTGGAAGAACTTGCAAAATAGCAGGGTGTTCAAATACTTATTTTCCTCACTGTATATAGTACCGGGTTGGACCCCCTTTTGCCTTCGGAACTGTCTTAATCCTTCGTGGCATAGATTCAACAAGGTCCTGGAAACATTCCTCAGAGATTTTGGTCCATATTGACATGATAGCATCACGCAGTTGCTGCAGATTTGTCGGCTGCACATCCATGATGCGAATCTCCCGCTCCACCACATCCCAAAGGTGCTCAATTGGATTGAGATCTGGTGACTGTGGAGGCCATTTGAGTACAGTGAACTCATTATCATGTTCAAGAAACCAGTCCGAGATAACGCGCTTTATGACATGGCGCGTTATCCTGCTGGAAGAAGCCATCAGAAGATGGGTACACTGTGGTCATAAATAGATGAACATGGTCAGCATACTCTACTCAGGTAGGCTGTGGCGATGACACGATGCTCAATTGGTACTAATGGGCCCAAAGTGTGCCAAGAAAATATCCGCCACACCATTAGACCACCACCACCAGCCTGAACCGTTGATACAAGGCAGGATGGATCCATGCTTTCATGATGTTGACGCCAAATTCTGACCCTACCATCCGAATGTCGCAGCAGAAATCGAGACTCATCAGAACAGGCAACTTTTTTTTTTTTTATCTTCTATTGTCCAATTTTGGTGAGCCTGTGCGAATTGTAGCCTCAGTTTCCTGTTCTTAGCTGTCAGGAGTGGCACCCGGTGTGGTCTTCTGTAGCCTATCCGCCTCAATGTTCGACGTGTTGTGCGTTCAGAGATGCTCTTCTGCATACCTCGGTTGTAACAAATGGTTATTTGAGTTACTGTTGCCTTTCAATCAGTTTGAACCAGTCTGGCCATTCTCCTTTGACCTCTGGCATCAACAAGGCATTTGCGCCCACAGAATTGCCGCTCACTGGATATTTTCTCCTTTTAGGACCATTCTCTCCCTGGTGGTCTAGTGGTTAGGATGCGGTGCTCTCACCGCTGCGGCCCGTGTTCGATCCCCGGTTAGGGAACCAACCCCAGCCACTTTCAGTGCGGGTCCCAAGCCTGGATAAATTGGGGAAGGTTGCGTTAGGAAGAGCATCCAGCGTAAAAACGTGCCAAATCAAACATGCGGAGGATTCGCTGTGGCGCCCCCTAACGGGAGAAGCCGAAAGAAAGTTTTTCTCTGTAAACCCTAGAGATGGTCGTGCGTGAAAATCCCAGTAGATCAGCAGTTTCTGAAATACTCAGACCAGCCCGTCTGGCACCAACAACTATGCCACGTTCAAAGTCACTTAAATCACCTTTCTTCCCCATTCTGACGCTCGGTTTGAACTGCAGCAGATTGTCTTTACCATGTCTACATGCCTAAATGCATTGAGTTGCTGCCAAGTGATTGGCTGATTAGAAATTTGCGAGCAGTTGGACAGGTGTACCTAATAAAGTGGCCAGTGAGTGTGTGTGTGTGTGTGTGTATGTATGTGTATATATATATATATATATATATATATATATATATATATATATATATATATATATATATATATATATATATTACACAGTATATATAAATACCTTTTAAAGGTATTTCCTCTGTAATCAGAATTCAGTATAGCAGTAGCTTAAACCAAACTTAAACCAAAATGTTTACAAATTACTGATTGTGTGTATGTATATAACTATTATTATTATTAGTTTTTTTTCAATTACCTTCATGGATGAGGGCACTTCTATAAAGATAAATAGGTCATTATGAAGGTTACTGAGGGAGGTTTCTTTACATGGACAGGAGGGGTTTTTCCAAGCCAGACGGGGGTGTATTTGAAACATCCTTTTCTGTTGCTGTGGGGGTGATGCTCATGATGGTTCTTTTATATCAATGGAATTTAATTGTACATCATCAATGATTACAGTGAAATGTGTGTGTTCACAGTCTGGGTTTTGCTTGATGCCTACACACATGCAGAACGGTTCGATTTTAATTCAGCAGCGTTTCACAAATGAGCATTTACACATATGATGCAGATTTGTAGATTTATATGAAGACATTAAAGTGCTATGTATTTTAAACAGGACTTGAAGAATTGCAGAGGCTTATTTATTTATATAATACTGAATTCTGCAAAAAGGGTTTCCATGGAAAGTAATCATGTTGCATTGTAAAAGCATATTTTTAAAGTGATACACAACATGCCAAGATATGATTCATAAAGAGAAACTGGTGAGCAGGTTTTGTATATCAGATGCCCTGGATTTAAAGGCAAGATGCTGCTTTTGCATGAAAAGTTCTGCATTTTAGTGTCCATCACTGAACAGTACACCTCTGGAATGAATGGAGATTCAGTGCCACCCAGATGAGAATGGAAGTTTTTTCTGCCACAGTCGCCACTGAATCATTCTTTAGGTACAAACATACAATTCTAAGGAACAAACATGTGGGCACTAAAATTTATACATACCAATTTCAGAACCTCTTTATCTCTGTGTAAAGCTGCTTTGAGTCAAAGTCCATTGTTAAAAGTGTTCCACAAATAACAATTAATTATATTGAATATCAAACATTCTAAGTAAGAACATTTCAGAACAATGATTTATATTCACTTGTTATCTAATTTTAGCAAGTAACAGGCTTCAGAAAGCAGATATGAATAGTGAGTTACAGAAATAAATCAATTATACTGTAAATATACATTTTAGAGTAATAAATTAGTGCCCCTAAGTTTATTCATAATAAGCAAAGACAGTGGCAACAGCAGCAAAGAAAACAAACTGAGAAGGGAACCCGTCCTCACCTCATTGAGGTTATCAACAGTTCACTGATGGAGAAATGACCATGTGTCAACTGCTCATGGAAACTATAGTCCTAAACCACGGACTCTGTACATGAATTCCAGTCCATATCCATCTTCATGATTCTGGATATTAACTCTTTACTATAACTTCATGGAATCATTCACAGTGTTTTTTTAATGAAGAGAACTCAATATACAGGAAGGCAATACACAATACTACAGGAAGACTCACTTTGGCAGCATAACCAGATAAAAAATATCGCACTCTACAAAACACTCCACTGGATGTCCATGATCCCTCCAGATCTGCTCCTTTACCTTGTAGCGAATGGGAGAGAAGAGGGAAAAACCATTGACAAAGCTAAAATGAGTATATAGTTTGAATAACAGTTTGCCCGCATTCCCCACCATTATATGTAGCAAATTTAGCTCGCAAAGAAAAGGGAATATTTATAAGTAATTATAAGGGGTTATAGTTACTCCTAAATATTTAAATTAAGTTGAATTGACGGTAATGGAATTAACGTTACACCTATTGGTCTGTTCGTCCGGCAAACAGACAGTAAAATTTTATATTCATTCTATAAAAAGAGGTATCTTCCCGGCCGAGAAAGACGCAACCCCCCTTTGTTTTATACCGTGCAATTAATAGAGCATGTAGTTCAGATCGAATGTTGCAGGAACCTTATGAATGTGAGCGGCACTCAGAGACAATCACTTATGACAAATACGGCGTTTAATGAATGAGACAAACACAACATAAAACTAACTACACAAACAAACAAAAAGAAATAAAAAAAATTAAAATGAAAATAAAAATAAACAAAAAGTAAAAAATAGGAAAAGGAGGAAGAAAAGGGGAAAGAAGAAAGGAAAGAAAGAAAGGAAAGGCAAGCCTAATCTTCAAAATTAATCACACCCTAACTGAGAAATCGTCACGGAAATTTAATTCACTTAAAAATTCAGTAAAGGGCTCACACTTAAATACGCATCTAAATTGGTTGGTAAAACGGTTACTTTCATTGGCTTGTTGCACAAGAGTCCGGATGCGACAAAGAGATCTTTGAAGAGTCAGTTAGGATGGAGTCAGATGTTCTTCCAGGTTTTCCTGAAGATCGGAGCAGTTGTTGTTCTTGAAGATAAAGCTTGCTGGAAGATCCTAAAAAGGATTTGAGATCTTGTCCCGAAGAGTCGCTGCTGGGCTGTTCTAACGTCAGACCCTCCGGGCCTTCGGGCCCCCGGGCCTTCGGGAGTTCTGGAGCCGGTTGTGTGTGTGTGTGTGTGTGTGTGTGTGTGTGTGTGTGTGCTTTTGTGTGCTTGTGTGCGTGTGTGTGTGTCACAAGCAGCCATGCTGGATCGAGTTTAGAGTTTGGATTGTTTTGTGAGTTTTATGAGTTTATTGATTTATGGGTCCCCGTGAACTAAACAAGAGTTCAGGGTTTGGTCCTGTTTCATGTTTTCAGAGGGGGAGTGTGACACTGTGGGATATACCACCCCCAATAAAAGTTTTACCTTTTGATTGAGATGTAGATGTCATAGGTTAAAAGGAATGCCTGGGAAATGAAATCTAAATGACCTGTGCCAGACGCTACAACCTCAAACACATACTGACAGAAGACTTGAGTTAAATATATACATTTTCAGTCTCCACTTGAGACTTGTGTCTGAGTGGTGAACACTATTTGGAAGGCTGTTCCATTACTGTGGGTATGTAAATCCCCCCTGTAAATCAGAGGATGTGAACTCACAGCTGTGTAAAGAGTTAAAGAACAATGTGGTAAAAACAGGAAGTTGCCTCACAACTACAGAACTTACCTATGTAGGCGTTTAACTTTTACACCACCACCATTTCTTTTAAATTCTCTCATTTCTTTTTATTCTCTGGTGATTTCTTTCCACACAATTACTTACTCTTTCTGTATGACTCGTACGGAACTCTAGCTGTCTTTCACTTCATTTTCTCACTTATTAAACACTCATGCATCAGGACTTCTTACTGTGTTTCTCTTCTCTGAGGTACGATTCAAATGTATTTAAACCCTATTATATATTATCAGTAGTATTGAACCTAATCTAAGTTTATTGATGTAAATGAGTAGAGATATGAGAATGTAGAGGACAGGGTGGTATGAAGATGGATGATCCGCTGTGGCGACCCCTAATGGGAGAACCCGAAAGAAGAAGAAGAAAAAGAGTAGAGATATGATAAATTATCACATCTGATAACAAGCTGAACTTCTCAGCTCTCACATTATAAACATCTGACCATTTAAAAATGACACTAAGCCAGACATTTCATCAAGTTTGATTCTGAGCTGCGTAGTAGTGGGTTTTTTTTTTTGGCGTGATCAAATCTGTGTATGATAATATACAGAACAACATCCTGAACTCATTAATATTTAATAGAACTCGATATTGAGTGCTGAAGGATGGACCTGAATCAGTCAGTAATTCCATCATCTTCAGTAAACACAATGTCCTGGCAGGGTTTAGCAGAGTGGGGGGTGGGGGGGAGTGTCTGCATAACAGTGTGTTTTAAACACTAATAAGTCATAGAAACATTATCCTTATATCCTAAGAGACTTTCAGAAGTCCTCTCAGCATGCAAAAACGTTCCACCTACAGTCTGTACTTCAGCATCAAATTCCAGATGTTTGAGGATGACAGCTTTATTGAGAGCTGAGAGTTTTGTATAATTAATATGTATTCTTTCTAAATGCACTCATTCTCACATAGGATTTTTTTTCCTTCTTAAATTGAAAATGAATGTAACTTGTGGAATGTGTAGGTGATTTGGAAAGTTCAGGGGACTTTTCTGAACAAAGCCAAAAAATTATTTTGCTTGTTTCATTTCATATTGTTGGTCATCGGACATAAACTGATCAGCTTTAAAAACCTTGTCCTGCTTTTCTTTCTGCTTATTTCAGAAAATCTGCACTTTATAAAGTGAAAAATGATCTCCTTATATTACTTTTACATCATCTGCTTCTCCAGTGCAGGTACGTGTTCACCTTCAGTAAAGATAAAAGCCATATAAGCATTTTGTAAATGAGCCAATTGCATGAAGGTTTTGTTTATTGAAAGTGTTTTTTTTTTTCACCAGTTTTCCTCCCAGTAGAGTCTCAGATCATATCAGCTCCAGTGGGTTCCACAGTGGTCCTGCCATGTCAGTGGAGAAACATCTTAGTCCAAACTCCGCATGTTCAGTGGAGCAATGTTTTTAAGACGGTGTTTGAGAGGAAAGGTGTGAAGATGTATGAGGGTGAGGGATATGAGAACCGTGTGGATGTTCCTCAGGACAACCTTCTTAAAGGAAACTGTTCTCTGGTGCTGAAGAAAGTCAGAATCTCGGATGCAGGCTTCTACGAGAGCCACCTGTCTGTGAAGCGCATGAAGAGAGCCAGCACTACAAAATGGGTTTTACTGCAGAACATCGAGCTCACAGTCTATGGTACGTGGAGATCAGCAAACCACAGAGCTGCTGAGTTCTGGATTGTCATTGGTTAGTAAGTGTTGATGTTTAATAATAAGTTTATTTAAACAGTTCTGGAAAGAGTCTCCAGTGTGGGTGCTTTACCCAGCAGGTTCAGGGACAGCTTTTTTCCATCCACCATCACATTACTGAACTCTACACTACACCGCTAAATCACTACAAAACAAACACAAACAAAAGACTGTATATAAAAATATTTTTTATATATAGTAGACTGTTTATTCAGCTTGCTACTCCTTAAATGCCATAATCTTGTGATCTGTAACCTTTTCATTTCTGCACATTTTTCTTAATCACTGTACACCTTCATATTTATTCACTGTACTCCTGAATGTCCACACGTCTCTGTACTGAAATAGCCTTTATATTTATTCACTGTATATACTTTCATATATACCACTTGCTGTAAATATGCTAGATAGTTATCTGCACTTTTGCACGACTGCTACAACTGCATTTCGTTGCTGTGTACCTGTACTATGCTATGACAATAAAGTTCTATCTATCTATCTATCTATCTATCTATCTATCTATCTATCTATCTATCTATCTATCTATCTATCTATCTATCTATCTATCTATCTATCTATCTATCTATCTAAAGCTGTATCTTGAGCTTCAGGACAAAGGAGTTAAACTCTTTTCTCTGTGACCTGACAAGCTTTGGGTTTTAATGTCTTAAAAATGTAAAGAAAGAGACCAGAACAAGAGTTTATAGCTGCTATAATGTAAGTGACTACAAGGAACTGAGGTTTCTTACAGATTTTTCATGTTAAAAGTAATTTGAAAGAAATGAAACATTTCAGGTTTTTTGTTTTTTTTCTTAACAAAATGCGATAAAAGTAAAAACACACACATGAAGTTGATTGACCATTGACCAGTTGATGACCATTATGTCATTCTTTTGTTCATTTATTGCTTTCATTATTGGGTTGTGGAAAGTTTCTGGAAGATCAGAACCACCTAAGAAACCTAGGGAAATAATTTTCTGACTGAATATGTGATGGTAAATAATCATATATAAACAAGCCAAAGAAAACAGTTTCATCAGGGTTGAAATAACTTTTTGGAGGGTAAATTTTGCAGTCACATGAAGTGAATCACTGATTCAGATGTTTCTCATATGAAACTGATTTTAGACACTTGATGCTTCACACATTTACAGATGTACTGTTTGTGCTGTATATGTTTATATTCTTAACATGATTTACTATTATTTCAGTTAGTTCATTTATTGTTAAACATGTTCATTTTCTTCTGGATGTCAGGTTATTAATGATAAACCAAGGAAATATTTCATATACCATCCCTGGAAACACACATCATCTTAACATGCATTTTTAATTTTTTAATTTTTTTATTTTTTTATTTAAACATTCAATTTTGATAACAATCAATTCATACAACAGAGATCTAATCCATTTTCCTGATGCTGATTATATTTAAATAAATAAATAAATAAATAAATAAATAAATAAATAAATAAAAGAATATTTGAGTATAGTACTGGAATTTAGAGAAGAACCTAAATGAGAATGAGATTTATACTGGTTTTAAATTAGGAATATATTTATTTTTCTTTCATTTCCCAAGAACCCCAAGAAATGAATCTACAAGATATATCAACTGTTAGAGGTGAGTGTAAAGTTTTTACCTGATGTATATAAATGTGTAATAATCAGTTACAGAGTTTGAAATGTACCACCAAGTTATGGATCTTATTTCTGTAATAAAATAATTATTAATATATTAATATCTTCTCTTAAACTGCATCACCGTACACTTACACAACATAGTCAAGTATTATGTAGGATCAGAGTCGAGTGTATGATTAACCAGTAAGTGCTAATGATCATTAATTTCATATGAAAGTTAAAATGAGTGCTGCACCATTAATTGTTCGCGATCGCGATGTCGGCTTGTGTGATTATATGATGCCAAATGTTGCGATTTATTGAAATAAATAAGTGCTTGTGGGGACACACCTTTCTGGGAATGAATTTTCCACGCTGCTAACAAAACAAAAAAAGACCAGATTGTCTCAGTTTCGGCAGTGCACGTGTGGCGTGTGTGGGCTCTTTCCAAGTTTGCCTTGTAGAATTCAAGAGTTATATTTATATTAAGTTTGTAATCTTGTGTACCAGTGTAGATTTATTCATTACTAGAGACTCAAAGCACTTTTGTACGTCGCTCTGGATAAGGGTTCCTGCTAAATGGCGCAAATGTAAATGTAAATGGTCACGTGACTTTCTGGGGTGCAGCGCGGAGACCTGGTGAAGGTGAATGCCAAGCAGATCAACGCTGAAATGGTGGCCAATAAAACGCTAACTCTGTTATATGGTGATGTTTTAGCTTCAAGATCACCGACAGTGAGCAGAGAGAGGAACTGTGTAAGATCTAAATTAATGTTGCTACATCACATGGTCATGTGATAAATCTCACTGGTTCCTGGTTGGAAGAAGATGTTTCATTGAATTTGGCCTGCCATTTTTCTTTTCCTTGTACTGACTCGTGTGTGTGTGTGTGTGTGTGTGTGTGTGTGTGTATAATATAAACTTTATATTGTGTCTGTTATGTCCTGGATAAACAGGGCAGTTTCTAGCCTTTTGGCCCTTAGGCAAGATTCCTACTGTCACGGCTCTGCCCTCCCACCACACAAATCATTAGCTATCTTCCATTCAAATTAACAATAATAATTGCAAATTTGCCTAAATTCAAGTATGTAAACATGCACTGTATCTAATATATACTGTATATACTTCAGCAGAAAAACAGGTAAATAAGGTAAATAAGCAGCGGCAGGATGGTCCCTCTTTGATTGGATAAAATTGGTTGTAGTAGCACTAATATTGATCCTGTACTCGCCCTTTTCTTCTGCACAAGATAACTGATGCTCTAAAGCACATTAAGGCACACGTTACAGTCCCACTGTAGCTAGGCCGAGGGGGAGAGCAGGAACAATCGGATTAGTTGTTGCAGGGTTGTTTGGATAATATTTGGGTAATGTGTGGTTATTGTGTTTAACGATCAACTGCAAAATTGATTCCTAAACATAATGACAAGACATAAAAAAAAAGCATTGTCATGCTGGAACAGGTTCTGGTCTCCTAGTTTAAATTAACTTCATATTGAATTTCATTCTACCACATCCAAAGACGCCAAATACAATTGTGTGCCTCCGACTGTGTGCTAACAGTTTGGAGAAGAACCACATAGCTGGAAAAGTTGGTCAAAGGTCATATTGTGGTTTAATATATATATAATGTTTGATCAACACGTTTCCTTCAGAAGCCTCAGAAGCCACAATGATAGCAAAAGGTTACAGAGGTCACGTGTAGAACTGAGATCATACTGAGATAATAAAATGCTTGTTTTCTGTTCTTTTCTCTTTAAGAAACACCAGGAGGAAATATTGATGTTAGTTTAACTGCTGCAGGTGAGCGTTAAGACCCTCTGAAAATACAGGCATCAAGGGTTTGTGAGAAATTGTTCAGTTTAGGAAACTTCTTTCTTTTCCCATGCTTTTCAGATGGAGCAGGAGTAAAGTATCCCCGACTGCAGATCGTCCTCCTTTCTCCTCTCTTATGCCTAAACAGAGTATAAACAGAGAAGTTGAAAAGCTGCAGACTGGTGGAAAGGACGTGATGGAACATGGAACACAAAGAACAGGAAATGAGCAAATGAAAATCATGAGGTCAAAGGAACTGCCTGAAGAGCTCAGAGACAGAATTGTGGCAAGGCACAGATCTGGCCAAGGTTACAAAAAGATTTCTGCTGCACTTAAGGTTCCTAAGAGCACAGTGGCCTCCATAATCCTCAAATGGAAGACGTTTGGGACGACCAGAACCCTTCCTAGAGCTGGCCGTCCGGCCAAACTGAGCTATCGGGGGAGAAGAGCCTTGGTGAGAGAGGTAAAGAAGAACCCAAAGATCCCTGTGGCTGAGCTCCAGAGATGCAGTCAGGAGATGGGAGAAAGTTGTAGAAAGTCAACCATCACTGCAGCACATATACATAGACATATGCTGTGGTGACTTCTAATGGGAGGGGCCAATAAGGAATAAGAATTATTAATACACTCTTATGTGAATCACACATACATATTACTGTAGAAATCTACATGAATATCAGTCGGATTAGTCGCTTTGGGTTTTTAAACACTAACAGACCAGCAGGTTTCACACTTTCACAGTCATACTGTATACACTAGGTTTTTGTTGGCTTTGAACTTATATAACATTTTGTGGAGATGTGCATTTTATTTTCCAAAAGGTTGTAAATTCTGTGTTTTGATATTCAATTGTTTTGATTATTTTGTTGATTTTCACCAAAAAGTTTAATACATTTTTATCCTTGAAAAAAATGAAAGCAGTTCTTATGTCGTTTTTCTTCATATAAAGTAATGGGACAGTCATGCTGAATTTATAAATAGAAGCTTTGAATGTATTTTGTCGTAACTCAGACCCCATGTCCAAATAGACATTACAATTAAGTGGCTCAAAACTCAAATTAGTTTTAGTTATTCACTAACCAATAACCAATAAGTCAAAACTTCAAATAATACATAAACAAACCAAATGAAGACATCTTCCAGTCACGAATAAGAAGGAGCAAATCAGCTTTATTGCAGTCAACTCAGGTTCATCTCATGGAGCACTCAGGAGAGAACTATCTCAACAGCAATCGCACCCGTCAGCTTTCACATGCGAGTGCTAATTTGATATAAACAATCCTTTCTTTTTATATCCACACCTAGTAAAATGTACATATTTTGTGTAATTTCTCCTCCCTAACAATTTACATAAACCAATCATTTTACGGGGGCTTTGCATATCCCACCTTTTGCTTACGTGTTTTCTGGTAAGTTTCTACCTATTCCTAGAAAAACTCCACCCATTCTAATTTACATTTACAAAAAAACATCTCTTGATGGTGAGCAGTTCTTAAAAAAAAATCCCCTGACTGTGCAACTTTGTACACAACAATGCAACAGATTGTCTACCGCAATATTCACACCTTTTTTCTAAACCTCATTTGGGGTTTTTTCTATGTCTGAATTCATCCTTTGTTTTGTTTTGTGTGGACTTGGTATAGAAACGTGTTAGTTTTTTACTAGTTTTACACACCAGGGTTTTAGTTTCAACACACCAGCACTTTTCTCCAAATGCTTTTCCTATTTCTCATAGCTCTCTTCTTTTACTTAGTTTTTCTTAAAATCTTCTTAAAATATATTTCTTATGCTATAATACTTCTTTATATAACATTTCATATCTTACTCTCAACCAGCATCTTAAGCTCATGCGCTCATAGAAACATCTTACTTCCTGTGTGTTTTGGACATTGTACCTCTTATACACATTCTTGCAACTATTCCCCTACGTTCTTTATTATCTGACGATGTGTTGTGCCTATTAACCTATTACTCTTCTCATTTTTATATTTTTTATATATTTTTATATGATTTTTCTACTTAAGTTTCTACTTGTGCTTTGTTTATATATGTGCATATGCTGTTTGAGTATAGTTAGCCTGCATGCGTATTTTACTATTTTTATTTTACGTTATATTTTGCTATATTTCCCTCCCGGCCGACCCCTTTGCCTGGTGTTCGTGGTCATAACTTTCTACTGGCCTGTTTTCTGGAGTGACTATTGGTCCTCATATGCGTCTCTATTTTCCACCTCGAATATCTCTTCCGGTTCATACTCATGGCACCTCTACATTTTTCCCCTTATTTTTTTAAAACTGCCGTATCTGCTCACTCGCCTTTATACCATAAATTACATTTACAAGCATTTTGATTATATAATGTATGCTTGCTAAACTTTATATATGATAAACTTTACTCTAAAGCATGATTATGTCTGAACTCTTACATGGACTAACTTTATGCACCCTATTATGCAAGATGAGTCAAGATGTCATGTTTTCTCTGCATAGCCGAGGTGTTTAAACACATAAGCAGCTCCATACATCACTTCTGACTGAATTTTTCACAGTGCATGATGCACCTGCTCTCACCAACCCTATTAAACCCAACTTTTCTATTATTATTTTATATTATATATTATTATATTTATAATCATTATATTATAAACCGAACTAGCTAAATTTCTCAACAATTGAACCACTCATAATGCAAATGCCTGTCTGCTTTTTAAAGTGATTCTTCTTTCGGCTGCTCCCATTAGGGGGCGCCACAGCGAATCGTCCGTCTCCATCCCCCCCTTGTCCTCTACATCTGCCTCTTTTACCCAACCACCTGCATGTCTTCCCTCACCACATCCATAAACCTCCTCCTTGGTCTTCCTCTTTTCCTCCTTCCTGATTCCTCCATCCTCAGCATTCTCTCACTGATATACCCCATGTCCCTCCTCTGCACATGTCCAAACCATCTCAATCTCACCTCCCTCACCTTGTCACCAAAACGTCCTACATGCGCTGTCCCTCTAATAAACTCATTTCTAATCCTGTCCATCGTCGTCACTCCCAACGAACATCTCAACATCTTCAGCTCTGCTACCTCCAGCTCCACCTCCTGTCTTTTACTCAATGCCACTGTCTCTAAACCATACAACATCTCAGGTCTCACCACAGTCCTATAAACTTTCCCTTTCACTCTCACAGATACTCTTCTATCACAAATCACTCCTGCTATCACTCTTCTCCACTTACTCCACCCTGCCTGCACTCTTTTCTTCACTTCTCTAACACACTCCTTATTACTTTGCACTGTTGACCCCAGGTACCTGAACTCCACCACCTTCACCACCTCTTCTTCCTGCAACTGCACCCCTCCACTGCCCTCCCTCTCATTCACACACATGTACTCTGTCTTACTCCTACTGACTTTTATTCCCCTTCTCTCCAGTGTGTACCTCCACCTCTCCAGCCTCTTCACTTGCTCCCTACTCTCACCACAAATCACAGTATCATCCACAAACATTATATTCCATGGAGACTCCTGTCTGACCTCGTCCATTAACCTGTCCATCACCACTAGGAAATGGCTCAGAGCTGATCCTTGATGCAGTCCAACCTCCATATATATAAAGTGATGGTGTAATGTGCTCTCCCTGCCTTTGAGGGGAGCTGTTTGTTGTTTAGCATTATTAGATTGAGCTTTTATTCGCAAGGGTGAAGCTGTTTTCCCCAGTTCTATTCCCTTTTATAAAGGAGGATTATCACTGTTGTTTTTGAGATTAAATACTGTATTTTCCAGTTTTATTATTTTTATTTTGGATACAATCAACACTTATCTTTGTAATATGCTGTAGTTTTTTCTGTGTTTCAGTGAATTTGTGAACCATGACCTACTATTAAGCTGTAGCCACACCCATATTTACTCTAACTCTGATATAAATGTATATATGATTTGGAAGTTGTTATGGAAGCAGTTTTATTTCCTTGTGAAAAGGCTGTTGTACTGCTGGTTCTACTGTGAAAGTGGCCAAGTTGGAAAAGGAGCCTAATAAAAGAAAGCTGCTCTGTGTGACTCAACAATCTTGTTGTCCTCCTTGTTCATCCCTCAAACAAAAACAACGCAGAGACAATTGTGGGAGCACACCGACGGAGGGGGTTACAGCTATGTATAAATTATTTCCTTGTGTGTGTATAATACACAATAAGTCACCAGCTGGATTTAACTAAGCAAAGAGGGAAGAGCCTCCCATTAGATAATTACTGCTTTGATGATTATGTTACAGCTGGCAACCGGTAATTTAACTCTAACTCGTTTCTTAAACAACAATGTCGGTAGACACATCCTGTGGTTGTGGAACAGATGTTTATCTGTTTCAGAAGGGTCTAATTATTGGCATGTATCAAGCAAAGAAAACATCTAAGGAGATTGCTAAAACTACTTAAATTGGGTTAAGAACTGAAAACGCATGAGTAAAAACTGGAAGGACACTGGGGGAACCATCATCTTCGAGGAAGAAATGTGGTCAGAAATTTTTTTCCGAAAGATCGTGATCGGTGATCACTTAAACGTTTGGTTAAATCAAATCGTAGAATTTATGGCTATGTTTAATAGTAAAAGTAAGAGCATTTCCACATGTACAAATCGGAGGGAACTCAAGGGATTGGAACTAAACAGATGTGTAGCCTTAAGAAAACCACTTAGCAGTGCGGCGATAACAACTGCTTAGATTTTGCTAGGGAGCATAAAGATTGGACTCTGGAGCAATGGAAGAAGGTCATGTGGTCTAATGAGTCCAGATATACACTGTTCCAGAGTTCCATCATACCTAGTGCCCACCGTACAAGCCTGTGGGGGCAACGTTATGTGCCCAAAGAATGATTTTTTTTTTGGATGGGCAGAGTATAATTTACTGTATAATATTATTCATTAAGCTATGACATTATTTCAGCAGGAAATACGCTCCGAACGCACATGCCTTCTCTTCTCTCTTCTCTCCAAAGGAAACATGGACTGCAGTGAGAACTCGGACACTTCTGAGATGACTGTGTGAAGGCTACTATTGATGTTATAGTGTGTATTTGTATTTTTTGTGTGATAGTGTGTATTTGTGTCTAAACTGTAATTAGCCGCAAGAAATGATCAGACCGCTGGCTGATTTTTTTCTGTTCCTTGGACATGGATGTGGTGAGGGAAGACATGCAGGTTGTTGGTTTGAAAGAGGCAGATGTAGAGGACAGGGGGGTATGAGACGGATGATCCGCTGTGTTGACCCTAACGGGAGAAGCCGAAAGAAGTAAGCAGGAATCGGCAAGAGCACACGGCTTGTTAGATAATGCTTCTAATTTTCTTTTTATGCTGTTCCTGGGAAACTAATTGTAAGTGAACAAAATATTTTTTTTCTTATTTATGCAACATAAAGTCATATTCAGAAACTGTCTTAAAGTTCTTCAGTTTTACATAATATAAAAGGGATAACAACTGCAATTAAAGTGAGGGAAAGTAACTTATGTTGTTATTGGAGTTCAATCCCTCATGTTAGCTAACTGTCTAACCATGCAGAGAAACGCATTGTGAGCATTGTTGTCAGGCCAGAAGAACTCGCCGGAAACCAAAGTTCAGCAGAACGAGGGTTTAATGAAACAAAAGGAGAATAAGGAAAAAACAGCAAACAAAAGTGTACATAAAGATCCAGCAAACTCTGGTAATCCTTTAGAAAGGTTAAGTCTATGGAATACATTTCCTGGAAAAGGCAGTAATCCGAGCAAATGGCAAATCCGTAGCGTGAGGAGTCTGTGAGTGTTCTCCAGCCTAAACTGTAGAACGGATGGTGACATGATGGGAGTCTGTTAAAGTTTGACCATGCTGAGAATTACTGGTCATGGAAAGCATCTTTTAAAAGTGCTACTAAAGATCTAAACTTGACACCCCAAGAGGGAGCTCAGATTGTTGAAAAAATGGCTTAGACCCGAGTCATCAGAGCACAACAAGAGAATTTGCATTATTCACATTCACATTATTCGTCCTGAGTCAGAGGAGCACCAGAGATAGGAGAACATGCCATGTTGAAAAAGCTAGAGGATTTTCAATGGCTTAGCAACAAAGACAGTCATAAACTTAGAGAATTAGGAGACATCCTACTAGAATTGGAATGTTCTAAAAATGAAGGGTACCTTCCTGTACTTGCGTATTTAGACATAGATCTGGGATTGAACCCCATAGTGTAAAAACAGCCGTATAGCCTGCAGGAGAGATGGATAACAGAAGGATTCAGATACAGGGATGAGCACAACATGCCTTTCCCTCCATTCATGATATTTTCCAGATTTGTGATACAAAAGCATACAAACACCCTCAAATCAGCTTACTAAAACAGAAAAGGTATTGAGACAGAAAGTTCCAATCCATGTACACAAAAACGATGTTCCATCAGAAGTTGTGTCTCGACAGTCATCAGCTACAGAGTCTACAAAATCTGTTTTTGTTCTGATTTTATCCATCAGGAAAGAGAGAGGAAGCTGTAACAATGTATGCATTGCTTGATTAACAAAGCAATCATTCCCACAAAGTTTTTCAGTATTTTTGGCATCAGCTCTCACTCCAGCCCTCACACATTAAAACATGTTTTGGTGAAACAGATACATCAGGTAGAAGAGCCACTAACTTCCTGATTGAGGCTAGGAATGGAAAGCTCAAAATTCAGCTCCCACATATAATAGAATGTGATCGTATACCCGATGACAGGTCAGAAATTCCTTCTCCTGAGGTGGGTGGCTCTATCCTCATCTTCAGGTGTTAGCAGACAAAATTCTGGCTGTGGATCCCAATGCTCCTGTCCTGCTACTCTTAGAGTGAGATATACTGAGAGTATAAAAGTGCGCGAGCACATAAATGGGCCCCACAATACTCCCTTTGCTCAACGACTCAACATAAGATGGGTCATTGTGGGTTGAAGTCTGTTTAGGAACAGTTCACAAATCATCAGTTGTCCCATGTCCATACTTAGTCCTTGTCCATATAAGATTGGAGTGGAAGATGATGTCATCAAAATCTGCACACTTCATCTTGCATGATGGAGGGCAAGGTTCTCTGCGTATAAAGCTGCTTTGAGTTGTTTAGTGTTTCAAAAGTCCAGTGATCATGATAAATTATGAGATATTATAAAGCAATCAGTATACAGAGATGAAAGGAACAGCCTGGTGGAACCTCTACCATTCCGATCTCCAACGCGTTGCTACCAAATAACAGGGAACAAGCAATTAAGCATTTCTGCTCATTTTAAAAAACATTAGAAAAGGAAAAAGACATAAAGAAACACTTCACTGAAAAAGATGCTGGACAACGTTCATGCAGAAGTTGCTCCATCTTTAGAAAAGGACAGAAAACACTGGTATCTCCCAAACTTTGGGGTGTATCACCCACAAAAACCAGATCAGATAAGACTGGTGTTCGACTCAAATGTTAAATTTGACACGGTGTCACTGAATCAAATGTAAGTTTATCCTTAATGTGCACGCCAGTGGCGACTGTGGTGAAGAATAAATTACTTGAGGTGGCATAAGGAAGAAACATTGAGAGGAACCAGACTCAAGAGAGAACCTCATCCTCATCTAAGTGGCACCAAATGTCGATTTATTACAGCTTAACGATGTTGAGGTGTGCAGTGATGATCAAATGCAACTGGTGGTCTTCAGTCCATGTAGCAGACTATTTATATTAATTACAGTCCAAATTTATCCTCAGTGTTGCTCCGTAATTTCATGGATCCAGAGGCTGTTGATTTGAAACCATCCCCAGCTGCACAGAGTGGCTTCTACTCGAAGAGAACCCCAAAGCAGACAGGTCTGAGGAGAGGAAAGGGATAGGAACACTGGCCACTGGAACCTCAGGAGCATGTTTAACATGGCTGAGAGAGAGATATATAGATTATTAAATCTGAGAAATAGTAATAGTAATAGTAATAATTATAATACAATTGTATTATAAGTTGTATAAGAAATGTAGACAGGAGTTTGGCTATTTCTCACACACTCTCTCTAAAACTCTGTGAGCAAGTTCTTCTCTTTTACACTGATTTAAAATATCACAATTAAAAAAATAAATAAATAATGACTGTGTATTAAGTTTAAGCTGGGGGCGGGGCTAACTTTCAAAACTTTTCCTTAAATTTTATTTTGAAAAACATCGAATAAAGATACACCCATGTTTTAATTTTAGTTTAATTTGCAATTACAAATGTATATATATATTTTTATATTATTATTATTATTATAAAATAATAATATTTAAAACAGGAGAGAATTGCTCAATGTGTTAAGGCATTGGGTTATCTATCAGCAGGTCCCCACAAGGTTGTGGGTTCAAGCCCCGAAACAGTCAATATAAAGGAATTGTATTTCTCTTCCCGTGGGCTCACCACCTGCAGGAGGGACCGTAAGGGATGGTGCTGTGAGGATTGGGCAGCAGGCGGGGGCCTGCTTAGACTGCTGCCCCCGAATTACGGATAAGCAGGAGAAGATGAATAAATGAATATTTAAAACTTTCCCAGTATGAATGATGCTGAATTCTAGATTGTGATTGGTCAAAAGATGTTGATTTTCTACATCAGGAGCTCCTGTTCATCAATGCACTTAGTAAGCAAACCTCTTCACACCACACCAAAATAATGCGGATTTTCCCATTACAGCACCACACAGCTGTACCACGAAGTATTTCTTTTTAACAAAGAAGCTGTAATTCTGATTTGACTGGTGTGTGTGTGTGTGTGTGTGTGTGTGTGTGTGTGTGTGTGTGTGTGTGTGTGTGTGTGTGTGTGTTTGCGTGGGGGGGATTATGGTCTATAGTGTTGCTGTTTCGTAACCACACGTATTGTTTCACATTAAGATAAGATAAGATAAGATAAGATAAGATAAGATAAGATAAGATAAGATAAGATAAGATAAGATAAGATAAGATAAGATAAGATATACCTTTATTTGTCCCACGGTGGGTAAAAAACCGCAAAGAAAAAGATAAAAAATAAAGGCAAATATATAAAAGAATACACATACTATAATATACAGTTTATCCACAACACAATGTATAAACACAAATAAAGAAAAAAGTACGTATTGCAGGTAATATTGCACACAGACAGTATTATTACACAGTTAAACAGTAATAACAGTGTGTGTTTTGGTTACTGGTTTTATTGGGAGCAGCTTTGATTGTAAAGTCTAATAGCAGCAGGGGGAAAAGACCGTCTGTAACGCTCCTTCAGACACTTAGGATGTAACAGTCTGTTACTGAAGGAGCTGCTCAATGATGAAACTGTTTCATACAGGGGGTGTTTTGCAAATGCAAATATCACACGGATGTAAACGTGAAGATTTTTCTAACACTTGCTGATCTTTCCTGTAATACATCAAATTTCTCACCCATAATTTCTTTAGCAATGATTGTATTTACGATAAACTCGATTTGGTTGGCGTGTAGGCTGTGTCTACATATACCACAGACTTTCCACAATCCTACCTTTTGGCAGATGCTACAGGACTGTTGAAGCCACATTGTAAAAAAATAAACTGTTAAAAGTAGTAAGAATTGAGTTGTCTTAACAAATTATTTAT
The DNA here is from genome assembly GCF_946808225.1 of Silurus aristotelis. NCBI lineage: Eukaryota > Metazoa > Chordata > Actinopteri > Siluriformes > Siluridae > Silurus > Silurus aristotelis. The sequence continues at coordinate 2,336,992 of NC_139580.1, forward strand.
ACTGTAAGTAACTGTAACTGCCTTCTAATTAACAATACTTTCTTCTGCCAATTAGTTTTTTTTCATGCAATGATTGTTATATTTTGATGATAAAGATATTGTTTTCACAGTAACTGAAACAACAATTACTGTTGTGTCAATTTACTTTTTTTTCTGTTTACTGCATTAGCAAAATTAAGTATTAAATTATGACAAGTGAGTTTTTCTGTCCTGCTGTTGAGTGCTCCCAGCCTTGACTTGATACCAAACATGTAAAGGTCAAATTAATTAATTCCTAATATGTAATAATTACAGTATGCTTGCAAGTATAGAGTTGAATTGTGAGAACTTCTAAGTCACCTTTTTATTACCAGGCCATATCCCCAGGAGGAAAAGAGGGGGCTCAAGGATGGGTGAGAGGGCAGCAGAACAAATGGCTTTCTTTTCTCTGCTTAAGGAGATCCTCAACTCAGATTAAAAAGATCCTTCCTTCAGATTAAAGACATCCTCTCCTCAGATTAAAGGGATCCTCTCCTCAGGTTAAAAATTTCATCCCCAAAAGAGAAAGTTTATTGTTTTGTTGCATGGCACTTCTCGAGGTCTCTCCTCATGGAGAGATCTGACCATCCTAAGAAAGTCTTGCTGCCTCACGGCTTTGGAAATTCTTCGGAGATGCTCTAGGGGTTTTGCACCCCTCACCCATTTCTTTTAAATTCTTTTTATTTCATTTCCATACATTGGTTTCTCACTGTTTATTTTATTTAGGTGTGACTGTGACCAGAAATTAAAGGTTTCACATATGTAGACCCCCTTGACCTTTCATTTACTCAGACACTTAGACACTTTTGAATCAAGACTTCTTACCGTATTTCTCTTCTATGAGGTAAGATTTAGGGCTAGAGTATTTATTTATTTATTTATTTATTTATTTTTAAGTTTTAGGCTGATCAAATCTTTAGCATCAACATATAGAGCTGAGAGACTTTTGAGACGGTGTTTGAGAGGAAAGGTGTGAAGATGTATGAGGGTGAGGGATATGAGAACCGTGTGGATGTTCCTCAGGACAACCTGCTTAAAGGAAACTGTTCTCTGGTGCTGAAGAAAGTCAGAATCTCAGATGATTTCAAAATTTACTTTGACTTGTATTTCATTGCAAACAATATGAACACAAAATATTCCATGTTTTGTTTGGTCAACTTCATGTCATTTGTAAATATACATCCTTTCCTGTCATTCAGACCTGCTACACATTCCAAAAAAAAAGCTGGGACAGTAAAGAATTTACCACTTTGTAATGTTGCCATTCCTTTTCGCAACACTTAAAAGATGTTTAGGGACTGAAGACGCCAAGTGATGAAGTGTTTCAGGTGTATTTTTGTCCCATTCTTCCTGAAAACAAGCCTTAAGGTTGGCAACAGTACGGGGTGTTTGTTGTCACATTTTGTGCTTCAAAATGTGTTACACATTCCCTATTGGAGACAGGTCGGGACTGCAGACAGGCCAGTCAAGTACCTGTACCCTCTTCCCCTGCAGGACTTTGTAATGTGTGCAGAATGTGGTTTTGCATTGTCTTGTTGAAATATGCATGGACGTCCCTGGAAAATATGTCTTCTTGAAGGCAACATAATGTGCTCCAAAATCTCTATGTACTTTTCAGCATTAATAGTGCAATCACAGAAGTGCAAGTTACCTTTGCCAAGGGCACTGACACAACCCCAGACCATGACAGACCCTGGCTTTTGGATTTGTTGCTGGTAACAGTCTGGATGATCCTATTCTTCTTTGGGCCAGAGCACACGGCCTCCATTCCTCCCAAAAAATACCTGAAATACGGATTCATCTGACCACAGTACACGTTTCCACTATGTTATGGTCTATCCCAGATGCCTCCGAGGCCAGAGTAGTCAACGGCGCTTCTGGACACTGTTAACATAGGGCTTCTTTTAGACACAGTACACTTTTAACTGTCATTTGTGGATGTAACTACCTATTGTGGTACTTGACAAAGGTTTGCCAAAGTAGTCCTGAACCCATGTGGTGATATCGCTGTCCCAACTTTTACTGTCCTAACTTTTTCTGATTTGGGGTTGTATTTTCCTGTGACTGCACCATAATTATGTCATTATTTTGTTTATTTATTGTTTCAATATGTGGTTGTGGAAAGTTTCTGGAAGATCAGAAACACCTAAGAAACCTGGGGAAATAATTTTCTGACTGAATATGTGATGGTAAATAATCATATATAAACAAGCCAAAGAAAACAGTTTCATCAGGGTTTTAAAAAAAAAAATTGGGAGGGTAAATTTGCTCCTGCAGTCATGTGAAGGGAATCATTGATCAAATGTTCTGGAGCACAAGGTTATGATGTGATGTGTGTTATGTGTAGGCTTTGCTAAAAAGATATGTTTTTAATCTGCACTGGGTGAGTGTGTCTGAACCCTGAACACTGTCAGGAGCTAAGTGTGAGAATGTTCTACCACCTTTAGTGGACTTTGCTATTCTAGGAACTACTAGGAGCCCAGAGTTTTGAGATCTCAGGGAGCGTGACGGATTGTAGCGTGTTAAAAGACTGAAGAGACACGTGGGAGCCAAACCATTCAGTGCTTTATAAGTAAAAAGTAGTAGTTTGTAGTCTATTCGAAACTTAACGGGAAGCCAATGTAGGGATGATACGATTGGGTGATGGTGGTCTAGTGGTTAGGATGTGGGGTAAAGGTCTCTCCCAGGTAAAAAACCCAAAGCAGAGCATGGTTTTAAATTGTGCTTGTCCAAAGGATAGTTTTCCACTGATCTAATGATCATTCCTTGTTTTTCTTGCCTGAAGGAAGTCTCTTCTGCTGAAATAATGCTGTCTTTGCTGCAATTTGACCATGAAAGCCTGACTTACACAGTCCTGTTAAAACATGTTTACCAGTTAAATTCTGAGAAGCATTGATGTAAATTAGTGTTTTCCAAGGCTGGTAATTGTAATAAACCTACTCTGCAGCAGAGGTAGCACTTGGTCCTCATTAGAGCCTGGTTCATCATGGCATTCGAAGGTTTTGGCGACTGCATAATTTCTTGCCACAATATGGAATGTACAGTAGTTGTAGTAGAAATAATATTGATTCTGTACTCGCCCCTTTCGTCTGCACAAAACAACCGATGCTCTAAAACACACTTTTTTTGCACCACAAATGGATTTAATGTCAGACAATATTTTCACGGAGCGGCCTTTAAGGTGTGGCAGATAAATACAACAAAATAAAATGATACGACCATAAAAACTGGCATTTTCTAAATAAAAAAAATGTGAATCCACCATGTTGTTGTTTGTTCATTTTGCTCGCTTGGGGATTCGAGTTCAGCGGTAATGTATTATGTGTTAGCGGCCAGAGCCCCTTTAAGAAGGTAGAGGATTGATAAACTGATTGATAAACAGGATGACAAGACACAAAAACAAAGCAATGTTCCAGCATGATCTTTGTACACACTGCCCGTCACTGCTACCGGTTGGAAGGTTTAGTGAGGTCCTTGGATCGGCCCCACCGGGGCTCCTCGCGGGCCTTGGTGGAGCTCCGAGAAGTCGATCAAACTTGACTATCTAGAGGAAGTAAAAGTCGTAACAAGGTTTTCATAGGTGAAGAATCATTAACAGGTAGCCGACTCCTGTTGGGTGAGCGCCACGCCCCTTCACTCCCATGACGTGCCGAGGCTGGGCACGCCCTCTCTATCTCGAAAGGTTACAGAGGTCACGTGTAGAACTGAGATCATACTGAGATAATAAAATGCTTGTTTTCTGTTCTTTTCTCTTTAAGAAACACCAGGAGGAAATATTGATGTTAGTTTACCTGCTGCAGGTGAGCGTTAAGACCCTCTGAAAATACAGGCATCAAGGGTTTGTGAGAAATTGTTCAGTTTAGGAAACTTCTTTCTTTTCTCATGCTTTTCAGATGGAGCAGGAGTAAAGTATCCCCGACTGCAGATCGTCCTCCTTTCTCCTCTCTTATGCCTACTCTTCAGAAGAGTGCAGGTTTGAGTTAATGATGGGGAGCATTTGGTAATGTGAAGAATTTTATATTCTTCACATTACCTATATATACCTATATATATATATATATATATATATATATATATATATATATATATATATAAATACACACACATTCTTATATATTACAAATATATTGCACATGTAAAGAAGAGAAAAAAAATAAGAATAATAAAAAAGAAGAAACTGACAAATTTACATATTACATATATATATATTTTTTTATTTTTTTATTTTTTTTTATGTATACATTTTAATTTAGAAATGTATTACCCAAATTGTAATACCTATTAAAACATACTGCCTATGAGTAAACATTCACATTTTGAGTTTTTTGGTCTAGAATTATTACTTACTGTAAATTAAACCAAATCAATCGAATATGTGAATAATACACGAATATACCTGAATATTCTTGCTTTTTGACAACACACACCTGAATTAATGAAGAAAAGCAGAAAAATCTGAGGTTTTCTCAAGTGTGATTTGATTGCATCTGAGGTAAAGCCCTGTGTGCTACCAAGACCACCCTCAGGGCTGACGTTGTCCAGTGGCTGGAGCTGCACTCTTATGAATAATTGTGTATACACACTTGACAAAAAGACAGGCGGCAGAACTGGAGGTGTCAGAGTTAAAGTCCAATCAGGGCCGAGTGCACGCTCTGTTTTACACGTGTTTTGATTGGCGCTTGGTGTTTCTACTCATCACCAACATTCAGTTCGACAGCAAGCAGAACATTTAGAGAGGAATAAATGATGAAGAAACTCCAGACTCGAACTCACCACAACACACGTGACCTCATTTTACACAATTTATTTGAAGGTTTTGGGTTCATGATAATTGTAATAGAAATCAATCAGTGTTTGAGTCATTAATATCATTCTAATAATATACTGAACAAAATTATACATTTTGTTTTTGCCCCCATTTTTCATGAGCTGAACTCAAAGATGTCTTTTTCTATGTACACAAAAGGTCTATTTCTCTCAAATATTGTTCAGAAATCTGTCTAAATCTGTTAGTGAGCTCTTCTCCTTTGCCGAGATCATCCATCCACCTCACAGGTGTGGCAGATCAGGATGCTGATTAGACAGCATGATTACTGCACAGGTGTGCTTTAGACTGGACACAATAAAAGGCCACTCTAAATGTGCAGTTTTATCACACAGCACGATGCCACAGATGTCGCAGGTTTTTAGGAAGTGTGCGATCGGCATGCTGACTGCAGGAACGTCCACCAAAGCTGTTGCCCGTGAATTGAATGTTCATGTGTCTACCATTCTCTGTCTTGAGAAGGTAGGATCTCTAGATCCTCCATGTGCTTCTGTCAGGGTTCCTCCTGCCACGCCCCCTCCGCGGCTCTCTCTCAGCCGCTCCCGGCGCTAATCGCCGACACCTGTTCCGCATTACCTGTTCCCTTTTATAAGTTTCCGTTCTGACCTCACTCGCATGGTCACGGCTCTGTTGCCTTTACAGTAGTGCACAACTTGGTCCGTCATCATTTACATCAGCAAATAGAATCCGTTGGAGTGCTCTTACTGTAGCAGCCCAGTGGAAATAATGAGAAGCTCCTTCACTGATCCTGTGTTTTTCTATTTATTGCACTTGTCTTTGGTTTGATTCATAACAACCTTCACAACAACGTAAAAGCTAAAACAAACAAATAAATCAAACCAATATTGAAATTGGACATCTGATATTACAACAAGGACTAACGTGTGACTAGAACAATATAAAAGTTAATGAACATACTGTAATTAAAAAGGCATAAAAAAACTACATTATCCACATTTTACATTTAGGTCAAATGTGAATTCAGGTTCTTTATGAACAAGAAAGAAAATATAAAACAAAATAGTAAATAAATATTCCAAATTTCACTTTTAAAGTGCCTTTAAATATCTGTATTTCTAAGTTTGTAACTTCGCCTGCTAGCGATGTCCATAAGATGTCCATGAGATTATCCAGCAAAGCTTCATTTCTGTAGAAACGTCTCGAAAGGTGCAATAATGTAAAGTGTTTGAATTAAAAATAAACAGAATCACAGCAAATGAAATTATATAAATGAAATTCACTGAAATAACAATGTTATTTACACATTGTCCTGGCAGGGTTTAGGGGAAGACCCTCAGAAGACCACTCAATGTCAAAAGGTTTTTACAGTAATCACATCAGCATCATTGGAAGTTCCAGAGATGTGACGATGACTAACTTTATCGAGATCTGAGCTGAGAGTTTTGTGTAATTAATATCAACTAAACAATGAATATTTATTTATTCATTCCAGCTAAACACATTCAATCTCTCACACAAGTGTGTTTATGTTTTCACTCTAAAAATGAAAATGAAAGTAAGGTCTACTTAGGCTATAAATAAATTATTAAATAAAACATCATAGGGAAAGTAAAAGTGGAACGTTCCAGTGATTTGGAAAGTTCCAGGAATTTTTCTGAACAAAACTGAAAAAGTTTTTAGATGTTTATCATTTTATATTGTTGGTCATCCAACATAAACTGATCACCTGTAAACACCCTGTTGGCCCCGAGGCATCATGACATGCATCAAGAGTGAGTCATAGACAGATGTGGAGGAGAGAATCCGGGAATTTTTTCCAAAATAAAACATTGTTCAGTATCAGATAATATATGAAATGGAAATAATGTAAGTTATGTATTCTTTCTGTGCGGCCCGGTACCAATTTACTCACTGACTGGTGTCGGTCTGTGGCCCGGGGGTTGGGGACCACTGTTATTTAAAGTAGCTTTAACATTTTTCAGTGCAGGTTAAAAATAGTCTTTGTTCAGAAGATGATCTTTTGAGAGAATCAGAGAAACATGTTACAAATACAGGACTAAAGTATCTGAAGGGAAGAAGGAGGGTGGGCTTGATCCTGTTAATGTGTAAAATAAAGGATTGTTGTGTCTACCGCCACCTACTGGACTGTAAAAAAATATTTCTTTGTGTGTATTATATGAAGTACTGTATATTTTTATACTTTAAACTGACATTATTATGATTCAAGTGATCATAACAGGAATCTTTCATTATTTTGATGAATATAATACTAATATAATAATTTTCTCATGCACTGGATTTTATATTTGAAATAAAAGAAAGAAAAGCATACATTCTAAACTTGCAGGCATTTTATTAGTTATTTATTCCTCTCTGAATAAAGACTAAATGCGCCTTTACATAATAGTCAGCGTTCTGCAATAGCAAGGAGTTCCCCCTCTTTCCCCCTCTTTCCTCTCAGAAGTGGTAGTGAAAGTAAACGTATTTAAAGTTCAACACGTGCTCGGCTCCTCTTCACTCCTCCTATCTGCTCTTCTCTCTTCTTCTCTCTTCTCTGAAGGTAAGACTGAACTTCACTAATACTGAGAAGCTGAATAATAATAACTCAGGCTCTTCTGAGATGACTGTATGAAAACAGCTGTGATATTGTGTAGTTGTGTAAAAATGATACTCAGGAAATGTATCAGACCTCAGAGGCACAACATGTTCACCACAAACTAATTTGATCTGTTTCTTGATCTATTCATTCTGAATGTCTTTGTTTACATTAGGGATCTTCACAGATGATGTGGATGATATTGTGATTTGTGGTGAGAGTAGTGAGCAGGTGGAGAAGAGCCTGGAGAGGTGGAGGTACACGCTGGAGAGAAGGGGAATGAAAGTCAGTAGGAGTAAGACAAAGTACATGTGTGTGAATGAGAGGGAGGGCAGTGGAGGGGTGTGGTTGCAGGGAGAAGAGGTGGAGAAGGTGGAGGAGTTCAGGTACCTGGGGTCAACAGTGCAAAGTAATGGAGAGTGTGTTAGAGAAGTGAAGGAAAGAGTGCAGGCAGGGTGGAGTGTGTGGAGAAGAGTGATAGCAGGAGTGATTTGTGATAGAAGAGTATCTGTGAGAGTGAAAGGGAAAGTTTATAGGACTGTGGTGAGACCCGAGATGTTGTATGGATTAGAGACAGTGGCGTTGAGTAAAAGACAGGAGGTGGAGCTGGAGGTAGCAGAGCTGAAGATGTTGAGATGTTTGTTGGGAGTCACGACGATGGACAGGATTAGAAATGAGTTTATTAGAGGGACAGCACATTTAGCATGTTTTGGAGACAAGGTTGAGGGAGGTGAGATTGAGATGGTTTGAACATGTGCAGAGGAGGAACATGGGGTATATCAGTAGGAGAATGCTGAGGATGGAGGCACCAGGAAGGAGGAAAAGAGGAAGACCAAGGAGGAGGTTTATGGATGTGGTGAGGGAAGACATGCAGGTAGTTGGTTTGAAAGCAGCAGATGTAGAGGACAGGGGGGGATGGAGACGAATGATCAGAATGATATATATATAATGGGATGTATTAGGCAGCAAGTGATCATTTTTCCTCAAAGTTGATGCTAGAAGCAGGAAAAATGGACGAGCGTAAGGATTTGAGTTAGACAAGTTGTGACGTCTAGACGACTGGGTCAGAACACCTCCTAAACTGCAGATCTTGTGGGCTGTTCCCAGTCTGCAGTGGTCAGAATGTATCAAAAGTGTTCTAAGGAAGGAACAGTGGTGAACCGGCGACAGGGTCGTGGCCGGCCGAGGCTCATTGATGCACCTGAGGAGAGAAGGCAGGTCCGTCTTCAGCAGATGAGTTCCTGTAGCTTAAACTGCTGGAGAAGTTCATGCTGTTGATGCCCAACGGGTCACGACTGTTTTAGCAGCAAAAGGGGGACCAACATGATACTAGGCAGGTGGTCATAATCAGTGTTGGGGGTAACGTGTTACAAGTAACGTGCGTTACGTAATAATAAGACTTTTCTGGAGTAACGAGTAAAGTAGCGCGTTACTTTATAAATTTACACACTAATATCTGAGTTACTTTTTTAAAACGTAATGCGAGTTACTTTTCAGTTCAATATTTTTGCATAAAAAAATAAATAGTGAATTAAAATGAACGTAGTCACGTAGAATCGCGCACTCATACGTGCGAGCAGCAGGAACAGAAGCTGGTCAGAAGCGGAGATGGTACACTAGGGATTACATCACTGTGATGGAAGTGTTATTATTTTGAAATAGTGGAGGAAAAGGAGAAAGGAATAATGGTTACGTGTAGATTATGTGTTGGTGAAAAGCTCTTGTCAACTGCAAAAAATACCATGCAAAGCACAGCACTACAGATGTGTGTGTGTAGAAAACTTTTGCCGACTTTACACCACTGCAGATCTCTAGAATGCTCAGAATAAAGGTTTTCCGTGGGAGACACATGTACAAGGCCATCACAGCGGAGAGAGAGAGAGAGAGAGAGAGAGAGAGAGAGAGAGAGAGAGAGAGAGAGAGAGAGAGAGAGAGAGAGAGAGAGAAAAATTAACAGCTCGTTTGCTGTGAACTCAAAAGCAGTGTACAGAAGTGCGACTGGAAAGTGTTCAGCCTTGTGGTCAACATTTAGTCGATCATCTTATTGTTCTCTAAGAAGTTATTAAACATTTTAAATGTTTAAGTGTCTTTTGCTCTAATATAACTTATTTCTTAATGGTAATTCTCTATATTACACCTGTTACACCTGTAAGGCCTGAAAGAGATACAAGTAACGCAAAAGTAACGCAAAAATAATATAACGCATTATATACTAAGTAACTTAATTAGTTACTTTTTTGGGGAGAAACTCAATATTGTAATGCGTTACTTTTAAAAGTAACGTTGCCCAACACTGGTCATAATGTTATGCCTATTCGATGTATGTATATATATATATATGTGGCGGAGGGGAATATGCCACCGCCTTGTGGGGCAGATAACAAGCCTTTGACTAAGGAAGACTGAGTGGGCAACAGGATCCTAGTCCTCCCACCCAATGCTTTAGGTCTCAGTATAACGAGTGGTTATATGTTGGTGTCTATCGTGTTGTCATGTGGGACTACAGATCAGGTGAGGTGGGCTTCAGGATCTATCTAATTCACGGTGGTAGCCTGAAGTGTACGTAAGTGTGGAGAATACTCAGGAAAACCCACCCTCCCAGATCCGAAAGGATAGATGAGACGGCCCCACTCCTTAGTATAAAGGACTCAGGTTAACTGGCACACATTCAATTTAACTAAACAAGAATATTTATTTAAATAAAAAACATTAGTCATATGAAAAGTCTAAGAATGAAACCAATATACAAGACCGTAAGGAAAATAAAAACAATGTGACTGTTTCAGTTAAACCATAAACAACCGTGTTCTTTTGCCACACTGAAAATTTCACATTCACAATTATTTGGAATCAAATCAGTTCACCTCAAATTTTAAAGAGTTCCTTTCAAAAATCAATGGAAAAATTATACTCAGTCCATTCACGAGTCAAGATGTCCAGAGACTGGCAAAAAAAAAGTCTTTTTGTGGAAAACTCACATGTCAGTTTCTCGAACAACAGTTTCTTTAAACACAGTTCTGTTTTGATACGTGTTGAAAAGAAAAGGTAACTTGCTTATCAACATTCACGGAAAATGAACAAATGATTGTACATCACCACCCTTGGGTCCTGGACGGGGCGCTGAAAGGTGTCCGGATAGGCAGGGTACTGTTCCCTTAACTCTTTGATCCCCAATGATTGCCCTCGTGATCCTGAAAGACACAACACGACCCGACGAGGCCACAATCCCTTCCAACGGTGATCAACAAACAAAATTAACAACAATCTGGATGTAAATCGCAAAAGAACCCAAAAACACGGGTTTTCAACTTCCACACCGAATAACTCAAATGACCTTAACAGGTCTGTTGTCCAGCCTTATTCAGAAGCACAACGAAAAACTTGCTACATGGCTAATAATAACAGGCTAGTTAAGATGAATGGAGACTTAGAAGCATGTCAGGTAGCTTTGATGCATGTCATCAGTCTGAACTAACTTCCTATGCTGATTATGAAGTTCAAAATCAACTGCACGTTTTTCATAAGCTCACCACTGCTCTTCTCCCTTTTTCCTTCTTCTACATACACTTTTCGTGCACATGTCGGAGCAAAACAAAATGGCGGCGCTATATATATATATATACACACACACACATATACACACACACACATATACATATATACAGTGTTGGGCAGTAACGTGTTACTGTAACGCAGTTACTTTTGACAGTAACTAATACTATAACGCGTTACTTGTTTAAATAAAGTAACTCCGTTAGCGTATGGTTCGTTACCCGTTACTTTAAATGAATGAATTTGGGCTGAAGTGTAGACTACAGTCTAACCTGTTTACAGCAGTGACGCATTGTAGGATTGGTGGATGAAACACTGTAAACACGAAGAAGACGCACTGTGGGCGTGTCTCCGTTTATTCAGGTCTGTGCGGCAGTAATGGCGAGTCGAGGCGAGAGCAAGACGAGTTTCTCAAAGTGGAAATATGATCATTATTTCACTTTAGTTGAGCATAAAGACAAACTTTTGATAAACAGCAACTCCAATCTGTTGAAGCTAGAAGCTATGCGCTAACCCGGTGTTCTGTTCTACATTGTTGATAGTTTTCATACTTCAGCTGTGAAAGGAACATGTTTAAGAGCTCAACACAACAGCTTTTATGATGCAGAAGCCACTTTAGTTTTTGATTGTGAATATATTATTCAGCTTGTTTTGTTCTTTATTTCAGAAATCCTTGTGATATATTCAGTTTGTGCTGCTCTGACTTTAATAAAATAGTGTTACTTTGTGTTTAAGTCAGTTTTGTGTTTGTAGGCAATAACGCATAAAAGGTCATTAATGGGAACATTAAAGAAGGTTCTTTAAAAAAGGAACTAAAAAGTTACTTTTAACAGTAATGCATTACTTATGGTGTAAGTAATCAACAAAGTAATTTAGTTACTTTTTGAATGAAGTAACGAGTAACTAGTTACTATTTTTTAAGTCACTCTGGATAAAGGCGTCTGTCAAATGCCACAAATGTTCAGAATAATCGGGCATTTACTGTGAAACGAAAGTAAAACCATCAGAAAGAAGAAAGAGAAGTTTTGTTTCACTGTAAATACCAGTGTTTTATAATAATACCCTTATTTGCGTAAGACATGCAAAGGAGTTTTCCTGAATTTCCAAACTTTGTACTGTTTACAATTACAAGTTTTGTCAATTTCTTGCAAATTTCCCTCTTTTTTGTTCGTGTCACTGAGGACGACTTTCTATGTGCTGTATTTCAGTAGGACGTATTTTTGGTTCCTCCACAAGTTTCCTTTCTGCCACTGAATGCCACAGACTCTGTATTGTTTTATTCTCATTCATTACTGACTTTTTAACCATAATGCACCATTTACTCACCATTTTATCCTCGTTTTTATTGCTTTATATTTGGTAAACTACTCGCTATTATAACTTACTCGCTGATAAAAATCGGGTAAAATGTAAACTTTGGCATTTCTGTCAGCACTGCTCATGATCCTCTGCCTCCGTTGCTATGGAGACGGAGCCAGACAGAGGCAGTCGTGCTGAGTGACATGAAAAAATAGGGAAATTCATGTCCATGAACACAAATCAATAGATAAAGGTTCGAGATTTAATCACTAAATGGTGTGAGATTGTGTAGGCTGTGTATGCGTAGATGAAAGTTATATGTTATAAGAATGGAGTTCTGGAGTTAATGACTTTTCGATGCATAAATAATGACCTGCTGCACTTTCACGTTTATCGCACGTGATCTTGATTTCATCTCAGAGTATGGTCAAATACGTGTGATGATTCATAAAATGACCATTGTGCAAAATTTTGCCACTTGTATTGTGTCTCAATTGTGTAATCAAAGCCTGCTTTTGTTTGTTTATTTTAGACAATCTCTACACAAAACTCCAGCCACTCCTGAACATCATGATCTCCACATATTATATTTGCATCATCTGCTTCTTCAGTGCAGGTACGTGTCCCCTTTCAGTCGAATAAAAGCCAGAGACGTGTTCACGTGAATTAATTGAGTAAAAGTTGCTTAAATCCCTGTTATTTCTCTGCAGTTTTCCTCCCAGCGGAGTCTCATATCATATCAGCTCCAGTGGGTTCCACAGTGATCCTGCCATGCCAGTGGAGAAACATCACGGTCCAAACTCCACATGTTCAGTGGAGCACTCTTTTTGAGACGGTGTTTGAGAGAAAAGGTGTGAAGATGTATGAGGGTGAGGGATATGAGAACCGTGTGGATGTTCCTCAGGACAACCTTCTTAAAGGAAACTGTTCTCTGGTGCTGAAGAACGTCAGACTCTTGGATGCAGGCGTCTACGATAGCCACCTGTCTGTGAAGCGCATGAAGAGAGCCAGCACTACAAAATGGGTTTTACTGCAGAGCATCGAGCTCACAGTCTATGGTACGTGGATTCTGGATTGGGATTGGTCAGAAGGTGTTGAATAGTTCTTTTTAAAGGCAGCTCTGGTGGTCGCTCTTTCACTGAGACTTGTCCAGCTGAAGCTGCACATGATGATGAAGGGATTAGAGCATTGTTTATATGGTGAAATTTGCTGATTATTAAACATTAATGGAAGGATTCTTAAGTATCTGCTTTGTCAGAGGTACAGCTCTTATACGTTCTTCAACATCTTGTGGAGAGTTTTAGCAGCTAGAAAGTTTGAACATTGAGAAGTGGACCTGTACTCAGGTCAGTAGCAGGACAGGAACAATGAGGCCAATCTTAGGATTCGCTGATTGAGCAATATTTGAATTTGCCATACACTATTACTTTACTTCACTTCTGTAATATTTTCTTCTTTTTTTTTTTCCCACTAAAGAAAAACCTGAAGAGGTTCAACAGGACATTTCATATAGCAGAGGTGAGAGATTCATATTTATACAATTCACTGAGAAAAAGTACCACCAATTTCTGCTTCTGAATTCTCCAGTTATATTGACTTCATGCCTCACACACTCTCACAGTCCAAACCTATAGCATTAAGTATGAAGCATATTAGGTTGATTTTAACTAATTCCGGTCTCTGATATTGTGTTTAACATTTGTTTTTGTTTGTGTTTTTCCTAAGAAACAGCTGAAGAAAGTTTTTATAAAAGATTAATCGGTGAGTGCTGTGTTTCTTAAACTGCCCTCAGATATTTTAGTTATTCCAGATGTTTTTTTCGTGTTTTTTTTTTTTGTGAGCAATAATGATTTTTTTTTCTTTTTTCCCCCTGTAGCTGGTGCAGGAGTGAAAAGTCATCAACCGCACGTCATCCTCATCTCTCTTCTTTTATGTTTATGTCTCCTTCTCTTCTAAATGGAAACATCAGAGGAGCATGTCTTGTTAGAAAACGCATTCAAAACTGTTACAGCATTAAATATTGCACAATACAAGCACTGGGGACTCTTTCAATACCTGAAGTCGGCAAGTCATTATGTTCATGTTATAGTTTATTTTTATAATAAATGTGTTTTGTTCACATTTGAATTTGGACTGCTGGTGTGATTGATTTTTCATTTTGGTTTCCATCATGGTATTTACATTTAATTATGTATTTCTCTACCTTGTACACAAATGATAGCCTGCTCCAGACTCATCACGCTTACACATGTTTTTTCCTTTATTAATGACCTGGTATCAGTGCTGTAACTGTGTTCAGACAACCTTTTATGCACACACCTACATATAGATCTCTTATGGTGGCAGAGAGACGGGAAGTTAGAAAGTATTTTCGTTACTGTACTTAAGTAGATTTTTCTGGTATCAATATTTTACGTCACTATTTATTTTATAACCTTTTACTTTCACTCATTACATTTTTACACAAATATCTGTACTTTCTACATCTCACACTGTCAAAACAGACTCATTACTTTAGTTCTAATCTATCTCACACCACAGACGTGGACTAGTTTCTGAAGCTCACAGTGAGCAGGCAGAAGTCTGGTTTTAACGTGGATGAGACAGAGGGGGTCAGTGATGAGAACAGAGACATTCCTGATCACATGATCATCATCATCTTTTCTCTACTTGTGTTCTATATGGTGGATCTTCAGACTGAATACATTCATTAGAGAACTATAATATTATTAATATACTATATAATTATAAGATATATATTATTGTTATCATTATTTATTTAAAATAAAATTGGTTTTAATTCACTTCTCTTTTGAGGCTGGTTATTTGTCACTTGTGGTACTGATTTAGTATCGATACTGAGGTATTACATTCTGGTATTGTACCGGAGCCAAAATGATGGTATCGAGTCCCTATTATGTGCAGTAAATGGTGTTTTTTATGAAACATTAAACAGGTAAATATGGAATAGGTTGAGATGCAGATATGATGATTAGCATTTTACAGACTGGTGTAATTTATAAAAATAAAAACTTTTTTTTTCTTTTTTTCCCCCCCACGTGGTTACTGGTGTAGCTTTTCAACAAACCAATTTAAAAATTCACATTCGTGTGTGTGTGTGTGTGTATGTAAGATGTGCAGTAGCAATTGAATGAATCCAGTTAAATCATTAATACATGATCAAAAAACAAAAAACAATTTATATTAAAGATTTTTTCATTTTTATGTTTTTTCCAATTATACAATCAAATGACTAAATATTTAAAAAATATCCATATGTATAGAAATGTATATTATTGTTCAGAACTCTATTGCTGTTAAGTGCTGTAGTGATGGAAACAGATATAAAACAGTCACACTGTTATAAAATAATTACATTCACAGTACAATAAGATGCACATATGCTGAATAAAAAATACAGTAATCCACCGTTTACGTGGTTACGTGTCGAAACCGCTCGCGATAAACAAAAAAAAACCCCGATAAATAGACGCCGCCCCAAAAATCTTTTTTTAGTGTTTAACCCGTAAATCATCCTCCCACACACTTTACACACACAGAAAACATTTGCAAGAATATAGCAGATGAATTTTGTGTAAATTGGTGGAAATACATTACACTGTATCACATTTACAGTGAGTACATGTACTGTACAGTTGTGTAGTAGCGTAGCTTACGCGTAGTTTCTTTGCTTGTTTATTGGTTGAAGTGACCTATGACGTCAAAAGAGAGGCGGAGTTAAAGATACGTCATTATATTCTTTACTTTCATTGGCCAAATCTGGTGATGTACGTCTTTAACTCCGCCTTTTTTATGTCAGAGGACATTTCAACCAATAAACAATCTTTAATGCTACTCATTTCTTATGGTATGTACATTGCCAAATACAGCGTAGCTACGCAATAGAAATGTTATTGTTCTTCCAATGGTGGCAAATCATCAGGCGAATTAAGAGATGAATCCGAGTCTGGCATGTGTTTTTGTGGGGGGTGATCTGAAGTCTTATTCACTGTTTGAAAGAACATTGTGATGGGTAATTGCTGGCGTTGTTGCGTCATGGTGGCGAAAAGGGATTTGTAAGACTGCATTGCAGAATCAATCGCATTCTTGAATTGCATAATCCGAACCATAGAGGGATCCCATAGTTCAGCCATCCCCTGCAGTTCTTTTGCAGTTTTCATCATTATTGCCAGTCTTTCTAGCGAAAGGCCTTCGTCCTCTTCCTCCTCCTGTGATGGATCACCTTGTTCCTCTTCCTCCTCGCCTGCAGATTTCATTAGCTCCGCCAAATCCTCGTCCGTCAGTGGGTCTGAGTGGGCATCGATGAGGAAATTCACATCTTCTGTGGTCATGTCTTCAAAACCTTCTCCTCCTAGAATCTTCGCCAGCTTGACCGCCTTCTCAACCGCTGAATGCTGAATTTCTTCCGGGGAGAAGCCCTTGTGATTATGGACGCATTCTGGCCACAGCTTCTTCCAGCATGCATTAAGCGTTTCTGGTTTCAATTCCTGCAGAACCGTTTGTATGACTTGAAGACAGGATTCGATGGTGAATTGATGCCAAAACTCCTTCAATGAAAAATTGCTGCACGAGTCCATGGCCTCGACGAGGTGCTGCATCAAGTTCCTTGTATACAACGCCTTAAAGGTGCGAATGAAGCCTTGATCTAAAGGCTGAATGAGGGATGTTGTGTTTGCTGGGAGGAACACAATCTGTACTCCCTCGTATGATAAATCTAGTGGGTGCCTGACAGCATTGTCCATGGCTAGAAGAACTTTGAAAGGCAGCCCTTTTTCCCTGAGGTACATTTTGGCTGCAGGGATAAAACAATGGAAGAACCAGTCTGATACAAGCGCTTTTGTTATCCAGGCCTTAGGGTTGTGCATCCAGTGGACTGGCAGAAGGTTTTTCTTTTTTCTTTTCAGGGCCCTGGGGTTTGCAGATTTATAAATTAATGCTGGCTTCATTAAGAACCCAGCAGCATTGCCACACAGTATTAATGTCACTCGATCCTTCTGAGCTTTGAATCCAGGGGCTCGGGCTTCATCCTTCATTATGAAAGTCCTGGATGGCATCTTTTTCCAGAACAAGCCAGTCTCATCCATATTGAAAACTTGTTCTGGCAAATATCCATTGTCTTCAATGATTGCGAATGATTTCTTTAACGTTCTGGGGTACTTCTTGGCTCCTTCCACGTCCGCTAATGCTGCTTCCCCATGCAGGGGTACACTCTTGAGCTGGAATCTCTTCTGGAATCTATCAAACCAGCCCTTGCTGGCATGAAATGTAATGTGCTCTTCTGGCGCCTTCGATGTTCCTGGTTGTGGGTCATCCTCGGCATGACTTTGGGTAGATGCTTCTCCTGCAAATTGTTCATAAAGTTGCCTGGCCTTCTCCCTGATGACATTGGTGTCCAACGGAATGTTTTTCTTCCTGCAATCCTTAATCCAGATGCCCAGTGCTGCTTCCATCCTTACAATGTACTTGTTACGTTTAGTTGCCGTCCTTTTAGCATTCTGAATGTAAGTGACTGCTACGGTACTCCTGATGTTGGCTTCGCCCTTCTTTATGTAGCGAACAGTCGACTCGTTTAGTCCATAATGGCGTGCTACGGCAGCAAAGGGTTTTCCTTCTGCTAGCATATCAAGCAATTTGACCTTCTCATGAAGGGTCATAACCTTCCTCTGGCGCTTAGGTTCCTTGCCAGAAGCCTTAGAGGGTGCAGAGCGTTTGGGTGACATCGTAGGGCTTGGTGGATTACTAGGTGGATGTCCTGCGTCATTAATAAACAAGCTTCAGTTAGTTCAGAATGCGGCAGCAAGAGTTCTTACAAGGTCAAGAAAATACGATCATATAACCCCAATCTTATCGTCCCTACATTGGCTTCCTGTTAAGTTTCGAATAGACTACAAACTACTGCTACTCACTTATAAAGCACTAAATGGTTTGGCTCCCATGTATCTATCCAGTCTTTTAACACGCTACAATCCGTCACGCTCCCTGAGATCTCAAAACTCTGGGCTTCTAGTAGTTCCTAGAATAGCAAAGTCCACTAAAGGTGGTAGAACATTCTCACATTTAGCTCCTAAACTCTGGAATAGTCTTCCTGACAGTGTTCGGGGTTCAGATACACTCTCCCAGTTTAAGTGCAGATTAAAAACATATCTTTTTAGCAAAGCCTACACATAACACACATCACACACATCACATCATAACCTTGTGCTCCAGAATATATGATCACATGCACATTATCAACTTGTGCTGTTAATATCATGAACAGCAGCTACGCTAATTCCTCTCCACTGCTTCTCTTTCTCTCCCCATCCCAAGGCATCCTGAGTTCTGGCCAGCTCCATCTAATCACGTCCCACCTCGTGAAGATTATGGAGCTATGGATGATCATGGAGAAGTAGATGCCGAGTGTTTAAAGGCCCTGGAATGGAGAAGCTGATGCTGGATCTATGATGATCACGTATTGTTGAAGATTTATGATCAAACTCTTGATGTCACCCATATGAGGATGGGTTCCCCTTTGAGTCTGGTTCCTCTCAAGGTTTCTTCCTCATATCATCTAAGGGAGTTTTTCCTTGCCACTGTCGCCACGGCTGCTCATCAGGGACAAACGCACACCATTCACCTTACACTGTTGTTTTCTGTAAAGCTGCTTTGAGAATGTCTGTTGTGAAAAGCGCTATACAAATAAACTTGACTTGACTTGACTTGGCTTGCCGAAAAAATTTAACGTTTACAGCGAAAGCAAAGCGAAAGAACTACTCGGTACAGCAACACTCGATGAACGGGGAGGCTGGCTGGCTGCGTGACGTGTGAATGATGCTTCCCATCTCAAACACTGCATGCATCGTAGCCAGCAGCCAATCACAACCAAGAGCTTTGGATGGGGCATTCTGATTGACAGATTTTGTTCCTCCAGGACTGTGGATTTTTCGGTACTGTGGAATTTATAAATTAGTCAGTGAGGCTGTGTGCTAACGATTTCCTCACATATCAGAGTTTTAATCTTCTCCCAAACCGATAAAGTGCTATTTATAGTGAAACTGAGAAATTCAGAAGGGTAACAGATACAACACAGAAGCTTCTTCAGCAGCTACAGCAAGCAGCACATGTCTGAGTTTGTCTTTGTGTGTTTCTTCATCTGTTTAATACATATGGAGAAGCAGGAACTTCAGCAGTGCATTATCTGGATAGAGACAATTTAGAAATTCCATCACTTTATAATGAATATTCAATGGCATTTTGCCGATCTTATACAGCATGACCTACAGAAGTGTGTTTATTAAAGGTCGACCGATTAGTGAATTTTACCAATAGTGATTGCTGGATCGGATCGTACTTGCTGATGACCAATTAATCAACTGATTTATAATGTATTAAAAACAAAACCTAAAACATAACACACTATGTAAAATACTGATAAACTTTATATTAAAAAAAATAATAAAAAAGGTGCTGATTCATGAAATGCTACATTAATTAAACATAAATATAGTAATTAATAAATTATAAATAACAAATATAATATACAAACAGTGCATGCCGTCAGTTACTCGCCTCTAGAGGCCGCTCTCGTAATGACAGCTGAACTTCTCGGCTGCTCCAGCAACGGACGCGAGCTGGAAAAACTATCGGAATGGATTTTTGCTGATGTAATCGAATATCCGTTTCTGATTAATCGGCAAAACCATAAAATCGGTCGAACTTTAGTGTATAAGGGTAACGATTAGTTCTTTGAGATTTTAGTTTGAGGGTTGATATTTGCTTACTTGGGATTGGTGGCTTTGTTGGTGCTTCATTGGTCCCCAGAAAGAAAGAGTGAATTGCGTTAGAATTAATGTGTAATCTACAAACTGTACAGGACAAACAGTTACTGAGTTGTTAATGCATGTTAAAAAAACACAATGTTCATGCTGCTGTTGCAAAAATCTAATGACGTTTTCTTTCTGAAATGACTTTGCTTAGCTTCACACACTGATTAATATACACTGCACATGTGATTATACATGTAATGTGTTAAAGTTATTATCTTAGAGACGGTCAGTCACTCACCATCCACTGAAATTTCCACGCTCTTGATCATTCTCCATTCTACACACAGATTTAAATGGAAATCCCCTCATCAGATCCTCTGACGTTCTTCAAAATCAGGGAACAGTTTCCTCGAAGCAGCTCGTCCTCAGGAACGTCCACAGGGTTCTCGTATCCCTCACCCATTCAGGACACCGAGTTCCACCGCTCAAACACAACCTCAGTATCGGTCCACCACTGGATGTGCGGTATTTGGATTCCCAACCTGGGTAGATACAACCCAAGGACCTGCACAAAGACGAGCATTTGATCTTCACAAAACAGTGATGTTTCTTCATCGTTTTCTTTAACAACATTAGTGACTCACCAACACAATAAGCAGTCCTCAAGATAGAGAGGAAAAGTACAGAAATTTCACAAGATAGTAGAACGTACACATTTTTTACAATAAAACAAAGACAGAAGAATCAGTATCAACAAGTCCAGTGAAGTCCATGAACAAACCTGTCTCCAAAGTGTCAAATTTGTCGAGTCGAAAAAATTTTAAATGGAGGAGAGCCGCCACAAGCTAGTCGTAACAAATCTACATGATGAGCACTGGAGTCAGGCCTTTAAAATATATATATATATATTTTTTTATTACTTAATACAAAATTTTGTATACAGTATTTCAATTAGTTTTAGTATATTTTCTTTATTTAATAGTATTTTTAGCTCTTACATCATTAGGTGATATGCGTAGTCAATAACAAACACAGAAACAACTTACGATCAAATTCATGGTACGAACGATCGTTCGGGAGCATCTGTGTTTCTCGACACGTTTATGGTGTTCAAATAATTTGGTAAAAAATGGAATTCTGGACCTCAAACTTCTACAACATACAGTACAACAGTGTACTTGAAGTCTATTTACCACAAATACAATACACAGTACAGCACAGGGTAAAATAGCTGATATTGACTTTCTTGTGACATGAAATGGAATAAAAATGTAAAGAATCAAATGAGAATAAGAGGGGAAAAAAGAAATGCAGGTAGATGGACTTTAAGAGCACATCAGGTTCCTTCAGTCAGAAAGAAGAATCTAAGGTAACAGTGAGCACAGGGTCAAGAACAAATACTCAAGAAGAGAGAAAATAAGATGAGACCCTTCAAATAAACAAGTCGTTTGTTTCCTTTTTACAAAAATGTACATTTTATTTGTTACTTATTACATTTTTAGTAATTTCAGATTACTCAAAAATAATTAATAATAAAGTAAACACACCATACAGTGATTTCTTTATGTTTTAGTTTGAAATGATCCCAAACTTTTGTCAAATCTTTGTTTGTTTGGTCTGAATCTAATAGAAGACTGTTTCCATCACATTGAAAGAAGTTTTGCCCAATTATCACTTTATTTCTCACAATTGTGACTTTATTTCTTCAACGTCTGATATTTCTGGTGCATCCACCAGTAAGCATGTTGTGGGCCTGAAGTATGAAGCTGTTGGTGTATGAACGAGTCCTAAATGCTTCATCTGGCTTCAAAAATAAACTTGGAATTGCGAGAAATAGTCAGAATTCGGCATCTGATTTAATGTAGCGGAAAAATCCTCCCCCTTTTGTTTCATTCTGCAGTGTGTTTATCTGCACATAGCGTTCCGGGTGGTGCTGCAGTAATAATAATCCGTGGGAAACACAATGCTCCTTGCGTAGTTCAATGGACTAAAAGAAGATGTTTGTTTGTATTTGAGTTACTCGAGGAATCGTTTCAGTCCTCCTGTGAGATGTCCAGAATTGAAATATGTGCAGGTTGTGGGTCAGAGCTGATGCACAAACCGGGGCTTTCATTTTCTCCCCCTTCGGTTTTAACGCTATTAATCCAAAGTGTCTCAAACACATGGTTCTGGAACCAGACATGAAGCTTCATCATTATTCAGGAGAATAAATGTTGGAATGATACTCACTCATGCTGCAGCTCTGAAACATCACTTCACTACACCGAGTTGTTTATAGCCATCAAACCGGAAACAGGAAACATTCGTATAAAATCCGACCAGCGAGATCGTTTATATGTTTATTATTATTATTATTATTATTATTATTATTATTATTATTATTATTATTATTATTATTATTATTATTAATGACTACACACTCACACCCGCACTCATTCATCAAATCCCGCAAAGCAACACATCTGGCGTGCAGCGGATCTGTAGCGCCTCCTTCCTGTAATAACACGCCTTTACAGTGACGCACAAACCCGCCGACACCGGAAACAGAGAAAGGAGGGGTTTCAAGGGTCGTTTGATCGAAGTGTGACGTCATGTGTCTAGACAAAAAAGCAAGCAAAAAATGCTAAATGTTTTTTTTTTTTTTGAGAATTATTGTTTGAAATCACATTCACGTTCAAATTCATAATTTATATTAATGAATTATGAATTATAATCAATTATATAGTATTTATGTACTTAAATGTACAGTATACAAGTTATTTTTATCACATTTTATTTACATTAAATTCCCATTTTTATGTAACATTATTTTTTTTTTTGTTTGTTCGTTAACTCAAAGTGGCACTAAACATTTTCATCCTGCCAATAAAGCAACCTTTCAATCAACACATATCATTTCTTTTTATCTTCTCTCTTTTCCCTTCTTCTTTTTCTTTTTCCTTCTTCCTACCTCTTAACAGATTATTGTTCCCTAGCTTCAAACCTTTAAACCACAAACAAGCACGAGAGACTGTTCTACTGACCTGTCTCCTCTGTACAGCAGCTCTTATAACTTTGCCATGTTATTGCCCTGAAAATGCCCCGTGAGCCTGCACCCAGCAGCCCAGCAGAGATTCAGCATCTTTCACTTCTCAGATCTTCTCCTCTACTCTCACTACAGCAGATTCTCCTAGTAACTGGAATGTTTTAATGACCAAAAGTGTGAGAAAAGCTAAAGTGGAACACTTACATTACAAATATTCATATCAATAAAAATCACTTTCCATCTCTGTGTTTTATAATCACACAGCACATCTATAACAATCTGATCTCTACAGTCACATGATGGTTATTTAAGGTCCTTTGTTACCTGGAATTAGTTTGAACAGATATTTATTACAGTTTCTTTGCTTCTCTGACACACACACACACACACACACACACACACACACACACACACACACATTCTCTTTGCCCTATTGTATCGTTCCTGATCTGAAGTTGTCCTTCACCCAGTTTGTGCTGAAAGTTCAGCTTGATGGAATCATGTCTTCTCCATCACAATCCACTACACACACTCAGATTATGTGCCAAATTCTGTTCATATATTTGTGCTTCTGATATTATAAATGAAACCCTAACAGTCTCTATTGGATTCTGAAATACATCTCTTCACCTCCGATATACTCTAAACATAAAGGAGTGCACAGGAACACTACACTGGCTGGACTGATGGAATGGGATGGGGATGGGATAAGATGTGAAATGTTAATATTTATACAATTCATTAAAAGAGATTCAAATCAGTGATTTTGTGAAAAGACCACAAAGTTCTGCTCCTGAATTCTCCAGTTATATTTACACCTCACACACTCTCATAGTCCAAACCTATAACATTAAGGATGAAGTATATTAGGTTGATTTAACAGATGCAGGTCTCTGATATGATGTTTCAGCTGAAGAAAGTTTTTATGAAAGATTAATAGGTGAGTGCTGCGTTTCTTAAACTGCCCTCAGATATTTTATTGATTTATTTTATTTGATCATTTCTCCCTGTAGCTGGTGCAGGAGGGAAAAGTCATCAACCACACGTCATCCTCATCTCTCTTCTTTTATGTTTATGTCTCCTTCACTTCTGAGTGGAAACATCTGAGGAGCATGTCCATGTTAGATGAGAACTGAAAATTGTTCCGTTAAACGACTTTCTGCGAAGATGCTAAAAATGTAAAAAAAAATAAAAATAATACAAATGTAGAAAACAAATGATCTTATATAAAGTGTCTTGCGAAAGTATTCAGCCCCCTTGAACTTTGCGACCTTTTGCCACATTTCAGGCTTCAAACATAAAGATATAAAACTGTAATTTTTTGTGAAGAATCAACAACAAGTGGGACACAATCATGAAGTGGAACGAAATTTATTGGATATTTCAAACTTTTTTAACAAAAAAAAAACTGAAAAATTGGGCGTGCAAAATTATTCAGCCCCCTCAAGTTAATACTTTGTAGCGCCACCTTTTGCTGCGATTACAGCTGTAAGTCGCTTGGGGTATGTCTCTATCAGTTTTGCACATCGAGAGACTGAAATGTTTGCCCATTCCTCCTTGCAAAACAGCTCGAGCTCAGTGAGGTTGGATGGAGAGCATTTGTGAACAGCAGTTTTCAGTTCTTTCCACAGATTCTCGATTGGATTCAGGTCTGGATTTTGACTTGGCCATTCTAACACCTGGATATGTTTATTTGTGAACCATTCCATTGTAGATTTTGCTTTATGTTTTGGATCATTGTCTTGTTGGAGGACAAATCTCCGTCCCAGTCTCAGGTCTTTTGCAGACTCCATCAGGTTTTCTTCCAGAATGGTCCTGTATTTGGCTCCATCCATCTTCCCATCAATTTTAACCATCTTCCCTGTCCCTGCTGAAGAAAAGCAGGCCCAAACCATGATGCTGCCACCACCATGTTTCACAGTGGTGATGGTGTGTTCAGGGTGATGAGCCGTGTTGCTTTTACGCCAAACATAACGTTTTGCATTGTTGCCAAAAAGTTCGATTTTGGTTTCATCTGACCAGAGCACCTTCTTCCACATGTTTGGTGTGTCTCCCAGGTGGCTTGTGGCAAACTTTAAACGACACTTTTTATGGATATTTTTAAGAAATGTCTTTCTTTTTGCCAGAAACTGGGGTCAGAGAGAAAAAAGTTTATTTATTAATATTAACGTTTTAATATTTAAAAATGGGTTCCAGCTTTCCAGCTTTACCTCAGACTATTACACAATACAAGCACTGGAGACTCATTTAAAACAGGTTCAAATGTGCAATTAAGTTGCAATTAAATATTTTAATCGATTGACAGCCTGAATATTAATATGACGTGAGGTCCAGTTACCAGTGTGACAGTAAAACAGATAGTAATAAAGGCTAATTTTTACTTAAGTATATGTCAGAGCCCAAACTTCTTTACTTTCACTTGAGTAAAAAATGATAATCAGTACTTGAACTTTTACCCGAGTATTTAAAACATGAGTGGGTTGTGTGGACTTTTGCCACATCTGATGCAGTTAAACCTTAACAAGTGAAAACTAAAAGTTATGTTACTAAACTTTGATGGAAATTGTGTGATATAAATCGTGCAGTATAATAATACGATGATGATATAGTGGGTGTGGTCATCAATAAACAGGAAATCTACCTCAGAAATCGTTGCTTCTCAAAGTGCTGCGAAATTATTAAAAGACTGAAAATAATTGTTACTTCAGTTATATATTCTTTTTCTTCAAAGTCTAAATGTAACATTTTCCTGGTAGTTTTTTGTTACATTTTGAGACATTTAGGTTGGTGGTGAAGCTTTTCTACAAACCAAATCAATCAATCAATCAATCAATCAATCAATTAATCAATCAATCTACCAGGTAGAACCTAGGTGGTGAACAAAGTGCAAAAGGAGATGTGCAAAATATAAGTACATAAACATAAAAGTAGTAAAATATACAATATCATAAAGTAGCAAAGTGTAAGAAATTAAAACAGACGAGCAATAAAATAAGTATTAATTTGAAATGCATGTGTGTGTGTGTGTGTGTGTGTGTGTGTAAAATGTGTAGTAGTATTCATAATAATTGAATGAATCTAGTTAATTCATTAATACACGATCAATGAACAAAAGACGATTTATATTAAAGATCTTTGCTTATTTTTAATGTTTTATTTCCAATCATGCAAAAAAAAAAATGGACCATTCATTCAGTCAAATGACTGAATATTTAAAAATATCCATATGTATAGAAATGTATATTATTGTTCAGGATTCTATTGTAGTGATGGAAACAGATATAAAACAGACACTTAGAAAAATAAATAAAAATACACAACATGGAAGTCCCTGCTCCCGATAATGATCAGGAATAAAAATGTAAAATAAATAAAGAAATAAATATCTCATTGGTTATAAAGCTTGTGCATGAGCAGGTGAATCTACACTGAACACTGGCGGTTTGTTCATCTCTTTATGCATCATATTGTGATCTCTACTGTAATAATGCCATCGCTGGTATTTGCTAAACTCCAGCCTTTAGTCACAGCTGCTACTAAAACATGCTATTTAATAGAGATGAAGGCACAAAGGGGTTTCAAAGGGAAGTTATCCGATCGCAGGCCCCAAGAGCGTGTGTTCACTATAATCTTTACTTCAATTTAATGAAACGATGTTAATCACAGGCTCAGAAAAACAATCACCAGTCATAACATCATCCATATGAATACTGCATTAATATATAGTGAACGAATCTTGAGATACAATTGCAGATTTTGTATCTCTTTTTAAGAATCGTGTGCTTTTGTTTTGTTTTTATTTCCAACTCGATATCCAGACTAATGATTGTTCTTTCAGCTTTTTCATTGTTGCTTATTGTGATATTCAGGCTAGCTAGCAGTCAAATTATAATTAGCAAACAAACATAGAAGCTATAGAAAGAAACAAAGTGATTGCACAAACCTGTCCTTTACATGTCCCTTACCAGTCATTAACTTGTTCCAGAAATGTGCAGTAAGTTATGCTAATGACATTAGCAGTGTTGGGCAATAACGTGTTAATGTAACGCAGTTACTTTTGACAGTAACTAATACTGTAACACGTTACTTTTTAAATAAAGTAACTCCGTTAGCGTATGGTTCGTTACCCTTTACTTTAAATGAATGAATTTGGGCTGAAGTGTAGACTACAGTCTAACCTGTTTACAGCAGTGACGCATTGTAGGATTGGTGGATGAAACAGGAAGAAGACGCGCTGTGGGCGTGTCTCCGTTTATTCAGGTCTGTGCGGCAGTAATGGCGAGTCGAGGCGAGAGCAAGACGAGTTTCTCAAAGTGGAAATATGATCATTATTTCACTTTAGTTGAGTATAAAGACACAAACTTTTTAGTCAAATGTTAGCTGTGTCTTTCTGGTTCGAAGCTCGTATCTACTGCGATAAACAGCAACTCCAATCTGTCAAAGCTCCTCCAGAAACTCCATGCCTCGACGAAGCTAGAAGCTAGAAGCCGACCCGGTGTTCTGTTCTACATTGTTGATAGTTTTTATACTTCAGCTGTGAAAGGAACATGTTTAAGAGCTCAACACAACAGCTTTTATGATGCAGAAGCCACTTTAGTTTTTGATTGTGAATATATTATTCAGCTTGTTTTGTTATTTATTTCAGAAATCCTTGTGATATATTCAGTGTGTGCTGGTCTGACTTTAATAAAATAGTGTTTAAAAATGACTGTGTTTAAGTCAGTTTTGTGTTTGTAGACCATAACACATAAAAGGTCATTAATGGGAACATTAAAGAACGAACTTTTAAAGAGTAACAAAAATGTTACTTTTAACAGTACGCATTACTTTTTGGTGTAAATAATCAACAAAGCTACTGAGTTACTTTTTAAATGAAGTAACGAGTAACTGTAACTAGTTACTATTTTTTAGCAACTAGCACAACACTGACCATTAGCATAAGAACCACCAGTTAATACTTCCTACACTGCACAGTTCCATACTAAACACTGGATTGTTTTAAAGCAGATTAGCCGGTGAGGCTGTATGCTAACACTTTCCTCACATCTCAGATGGTTTTAATCTTCTCCCAAACTAATAAAGTGCTATTTATAGTAAAACTGAGAAATTCAGAATGGAAACACACATACAACACAGAAGCTTCTTCAGAAGCCACAGCCAGCAGCACATGGCTGAGTTTGTCTTTGTGTGCGTTTCCTCATCTGCTTAACACATGAGGAGAAGCAGGAACGTCAGCAGAGGATGAGGAGCAGCCAATAATGCATCATCTGGATAGAGACAATTCAGAAATCCCATCACTGTAAGATGAGTATTTAATGATGTTTTGATGACTTACAGAAGTGTGTTTATTAAAGGTCGACTGATTAGTGAATTTTTTTCTGATAGTGATGCTGGATTGGATCGTACTTGCTGATAACCATTTAATCAACCGATTATATAAAATATATAATTATATAATATAGCTCTCTCTGTGCAGCGCATCATCTCAGGTGTAAAACAAACCGTCAGTTATTCGCCTCTAGAGGGCGCTCTCGTAATGACAGCTGAACTTCTCAGCTGCACCAGCAACGGACGCGAGCTGGAAAAACTATCCGTATGGATTTTTGCTAATAGTTCCAGCAATCAACTATTAGTGCTGATTAATCAGCAAAACCAATGAATCGGCCGACCTTTAGTGTATAAGGTTAACAATTAGTTCTTTGAGATTTTAGTTTGAGGGTTAATATTTGCTTACTTGGGATTGGTGGAATTGTTGGTGCTTCTTTGGTCCCCAGAAAGAAAGAGTGAATTGGGTTAGAATTATTGTGTAATCTACAAACTGTAAAGGACAAACTTACTAAGTTAATAAGCTGTAAAAGCATTTTAAAAAAAAACACTATGCACAATGCTCATGCTGCTTTTGCAAAAATCTAATCATTTTTTCTTTGCAAAATGACTTTGCTTAGCTTCAAACACTGAATAATATACACTGCACATGTGATTATATATGTAATGTGTTAGAATTATAATCTTAGAGACGTTCAGTCACTCACCATCCACCAAAATGTCCACGCTCGCGATCAGTCTCCATTCTACAGACAGATTTGCATGTGTGACTAACAGATAGCTTCTGTAAATCCCCTCATCAGATTCTCTGACGTTCTTCAAAATCAGGGAACAGTTTCCTCGAAGCAGCTCGTTCTCAGGAACGTCCAGACGGCCCTCATATCCCTCACCTGTATAGGACTTTGAGTTCCACCGCTCAAACACAACCTCAGTATCAGTCCGCCACCGGATGTGTGGTTTTTGGGTTAGTGGGTTGGTAACCTGGCATGGCAGGATTGTAGTGAACCCAACCTGGGTAGATACAACACAAGGATCTGCACAGAGACGAACATTTAATTTTCATAAAACAGTGACGTTTCTTCCTCTTTTTCTTTACATTAGTGACTCACCAACACAAAAAGCAGTCCTCAAGATAGAGAGGAAAAGGACAGAAAGTTCACAGGATAGTAGAACGTACACATTTTCTACAATAAAACAAAGACAGAACAATCAGTATCAACAAGTCCAGTGAAGTCCAGTAAACTGACAGAGGTGAAATAAAAAGTTATTACAAAAAACAACTTGCAGCTCTTCTGCTGAAATGGAGGTACAAAGATTACACTGATGTGTATTTGTACCCATTCAGTCAGATTTGCTCTGCAAACATCAACAAATCAATCACAACTTGTCTCAATCACAATCTTCAACTTGTTAATGATGGGACGTGACCATGCTAGAAGTTTAATGCTCACTCGCACTGAAGTATCCCCTACATGTGACAATTAAAAGAATAGAATAGAATAGAATAGAATAGAATAGAATAGAATAGAATAGAATAGTCACATATACATTACAGCACAGTGAAATTCTTTCTTTGCATATCCCAGCTTGGTCGGTGGCTGGGGGTCAGAGCACAGGGTCAGCTATGATACAGCGCCCCTGGAGCACAGAGGGTTAAGGGCCTTGCTCAAGGGCCCAAGAGTGACAGCTTGGTGATAACAGGGCTTAATCCCTCACCCTTCTGATCAGTTACCCAACGCCGTGACCACTGAGTTACCACTTCACCGGTTTATGGTGTTCAAATAAATTGGTAAAAATGGAATTCTGGACCTCTAACATGGGGAAGTTCTACAACATACAGTGTACATGACGTCTATTTGCCACAAAGACAATAAACAGAACAGCACAGTAAAATAGCTGATCATGACTGGCTTGTGACATGAAATTTAATAGAAATGTAAAGAATCAAATAATAAGAGGAAAAAAGAAATATAACCGCAATAAAATAAAGATTTGTGAATTGTAATTATATAAAAAGAATATAGAATAGTGAATATAAAGCAGCATTTATATTCTGGATGCCAGAAACAGTGTGGCACTAAATATACCAAAAAGTGTAAATAAAACAGTGTGGTCAGTGTGGGCTTCATCAGCATAATCACCTTGCTGTGACCTTGACACTGGTCGGGTCAAATGTGAAACCTGATCAGTTTATCTCCTGCTTTTAATGATTGTAAATCATACAAGAATTCAACTACTTGTTCTTCAGATTTCACACTAATGATCTCAGACACGCCAAACCTGAACTTCTTCCTCACTCTTATTAGAAAATATATGCATGAATAAATTAGTTTTCTCTGTTGAATATTAAAGTGTTTTCTGTGAAGGGTGAAAGTCGTTCATGCTTTCATTCATTAAACTCATCTGGCCGTTATTTTTACATGCAAATATCCAAAAGTCAATCATGGGGCAGCAGGACTCTAAAATCATGCACAAACACGTCAAGAGCTTGTTCACATCCAACATCAGAGTGAGAAAAAGTGTGATCTCAGTGACTTAAACCATGACACAGATGGAGTATTTTACACACTGCTGATCTCCTGCTGGGAAATAAACATGCAGTGACTGGAGACGGTGTTAAAAGGGTTCGGATAAAACTGTCCAGATGAGATCCAGATCACAGGCAGGATAGAGGAACTCAACTCAGACACGCATCTCAAAATACAAAACCTCCAGGTGTTGAGGTCAAGTCAAGTCAAGTCAAGTTTATTTGTATTGCGCTTTTCACAACAGACATTGTCTCAAAGCAGCTTTACAGAAAACAACAGTGAAGGTGAATGGTGTGCGTTTGTCCCTGATGAGCAGCCGTGGCGACAGTGGCAAGGAAAAACTCCCTTAGATGATATGAGGAAGAAACCCCGAGAGGAACCAGACCCAAAGGGGAACCCATCCCCATATGGGTGACATCAAAAGTTTGGTCATAAATCTTTCAACAGATGGAGGTGGATGGACTTTAAGAGCACATCAGGTTCCTTCAGTCAGAAAGAAGAATCTGAGGTTACAGTGAGCACAGTGTCAAGAACAAATACTCAAGAAGAGAGAAAATAAGAAGAGACTCTTCAAGTCTTTTGTTTCCTTTTTAGAAAAATTTACATTTTATTGCTGAAATTGGACACAAGAATATCGGTGAAAACTAAACCCATTTAATTTCCATATTACAACAAAATGCAAATACCAAAAAAAATAAAAATACATTTTAGATTACTCAAAAATTATTAATATTAAAATAAATGCACATTACACATTTGAAATGATCCCAAACTCAAATCTTTCTGTTGTTTGTTTGAATCTAATAGAAGTCTGTTTTCCACCACATTGAAAGAAGGTCTGCCCAGTTATCACTTTATTTCTCATAATTATGACTTTATTTCTAATAAACATCTGGCAACCCAGATGTGGGCCTGAAGTATGAAGCTGTTGGTGTATGAACGAGTCCTAAATACAAATAAACTCAAATATTTATTTAACTAAAAGAAGATATTGTTTGTATTTGAGTTACTCGAGGAATCGTTTCAGTCCTCCTGTGAGATGTCCAGAATTGAAATATGTGCAGGTTGTGGGTCAGAGCTGATGCACAAACCGGGGCTTTCATTTTCTCCCCCTTCGGTTTTAACGCTATTAATCCAAAGTGTCTCAAACACATGGTTCTGGAACCAGACATGAAGCTTCATCATTATTCAGGAGAATAAATGTTGGAATGATACTCACTCATGCTGCAGCTCTGAAACATCACTTCACTACACCGAGCTGTTTATAGCCATCAAACCGGAAACAGCAAATTCTTTTCTTTTCTTTTTTTCTTTCGGTTTCTCCCATTGGGGGGCGCCACATCAGATCATCCGTCTCCATGCAGCAAACAGCAAACATGCGTCTAAAATCCGACACTGCAGTTAAACAGAAGCATCTTGAAAATGTTCTTTGTCTATTACTCTGTTCCATTTCAACTCATTTTACTGTGGAGTTTTTGATAAAAGTAAAGGAAAAATTAAACATTAAACATTTTCCCTTATAAGTTTATTTATAAATTATTCTCATTTCCAGTGTCTCTGTCTATGACTCTGTTACATTTCAACTCACTGTAATGAGTGTATGAATATGGAATATGATTGAAAATGCACTGATGTTTAGAGTGATTTTGCCTTCACTTTTCTCAAAAACTCCACAGTAAAATAAGTTGAAATGTAAGAATATAATAGACAGGGAGACTCTTAATCAGAATTATTCGAAAGATTGAGCAAAAAAATGTTTTATCAGTGTTTGAATATGGTGATTAAAATACACTGGATTTTTATGTTTCTTAAACACTGTACAGTAAAACGAGCTGAAAATGAATTCAGTGATATTCAGGGTCCCTCTGAGTGAAGATCAACTGAATGATTAAGCAAACATTTAAATGAAGGTCAAATAAAGGTGATTTTGTTTTTACATTTTACTGCATGTCCTCAAACACCATACAGTACAGATATTTTTTTAAGTGTTAAAATATAGGTCTTGATTTTATATATATATACATACACCTCAAACAAGAAACTGTATTATTTGTGCTTTGATTAAAAAAAAATAATAATTTATTGCTATTTTATGTCTTTTGGGGTTTTTTTTATAACGGAAACGCCTTTCTGAAGAGTCTTTACATCTATTTTCACTCCCACCCATACCGTAACTGTACGAATAGACGTGCAACACAAAGAAAGGTGACTTGACCGTGTATTTTCAAGATGCGGCGGGTTTAACTACAGTCTAAACCCGCCCACAGTGGTTTTTAAAGGGATGAATGAATGAAGTGTATGACGTCATGTGTCTAGACAAAAAGCAAGCGTTTTAAAATGAAGCCTAAGCAGTAATACAGTTGTGATCGGATATTTGAGCTGAACACTCATTTACAAACACATATAATGAAAAATGGAAAAAACACTGACTGACTGACACACACACACACACACACACACACACACACACACACACACACACACACACACACATTTCTGTACTTATATGCATACTAGTAATTGTATTAAATTATTTTCCACTACATATACACACTTAACACTACATTATTTTTCATTTACATTTTTTGGGTTATTTTTGTTTGTTTGTTTGTTTGTTTGTTTGTTTGTTTGTTTGTTTGTTGTAGCCACGCGTCGGCACTAAAAACCTATTTTTGTCCTGCTACTAAAGCAACTTTTTAATCTTGAAAGACAACAAACACGCACTTGAGACTGTTCTACCTACCTGTGTGTACAGCAGCTCTTATCACTTTACCATGTGGGGGGACAGAGAGAGAGAGAGAGAGAGAGAGAGAGAGAGAGACTTCAATCCAGTTGTGCTCACAATTCCGTCATCCAAGTATATGCGCAGTACATGTGCGCATGCGCACGGTTTATTTATTTATTTGTTTTTTTTAAAAGACTCCTATTACAATGACGTCATTATACCACCAAAGCGGATTCTCTTAGTAACTGGAATGCTTTAATGACCAAACGTGTGAGAAAAGCTAAAGTGAAACACTTACATTACAAATATTTATTAATTTATTCATAGAAATAAAAATCACTTTCACATCTATAACAATCTGATCTCTACAGTCACATGATGGTTATTTAAGGTCATTCTCTTTATTACCGGGAATCAGTTTGAACAGATATTTATTACAGTTTCTTTGCTTCTCTGACACACACACACACACACACACACACACACACACACACACACACACACATTCTCTTTGCCCTATTGTATCGTTCCTGATCTGAAGTTGTCCTTCACCCAGTTTGTGCTGAAAGTTCAGCTTGATGGAATCATGTCTTCTCCATCACAATCCACTACACACACTCAGATTATGTGCCCAATTCTGTTCATATATTTGTGCTTCTGATATTATAAATGAAACCCTAACAGTCTCTATTGGATTCTGAAACACATCTCTTCACCTCCGATATACTCTAAACATAAAGGAGTGCACAGGAACACTACACTGGCTGGACTGATGGGAAGAAAGTTTTGGGTTCATGAAAATTGTAAAAAATATCAGTGTTTGACTCGTTAATCTTTTTATGTTAATAGTTTGGAGTAACATTAAAGTCATTTTACATAAAATTAGTGGATTAAGCAAAAAGTCTTATAATGAAAATGATAATTAGAACATTATGGCCGTAATAAATCATAGTACTTTGGATACTGAAGGACGTTTGAAGGGAAATACTTTTGTACTTTTACTCAAGTGAAAGTTGAAAGGGACATTTTTTTCTTTTACTGGAGTCACATTCCATCGAGTGGATCTACTTTAACTCAACCACATGGTTTATGTACTTCATCCACCACCAATCCAGTAATGAACAAACAAGTGAGTATGAGTGTGTGTTGAGTCCGGGTTGTACAGATCAGTCGCACAGTTTTGTTTGTGTGTGTGTGTGTGTGTGTGTGTGTGTGTGTGTGTGTGTGTGTGTGTGTGTGTTTGTGTGTGTGTGAGTTTTAGTTCAGTTCTCTGTTGAGGAGTCTGATAGCTTGAGGGAAGAAACTGTTGCACAGTCTTGATGGTGGCCCGAATGCTTCAGAACCTCTTCCCTGATGGCAGGAGGGTGAAGAGTGTGTGTGAGGGGTGTGTATGGTCGTCCACAATGCTGTTGGCTTTGCAGATGCAGCGTGTGGTGTAAATGTGCACAATAGAGGGGAGAGAAACTCCGATCTTCTCAGCCGTCCTCACTATCCTCTGTAGGGTCTTGCAATCCGAGACGGTGCAGTTCCCAAACCAGGCAGTGATGCAGCTGCTCAGGATGCTCTCAATAGTCCCTCTGTAGAACATGGTCAGGATGGGGGAAGTGAGATAAGCTTTCCTCAGCCTTCTCAGGAAGTAGAGACGCTGCTGGGCTTTCTTGTTGAGTGACCAGGTGAGGTTATCTGCTAAGTGAACACCAAGGAATTTGGTGATGTGGTTTTGTAGTTTGTGATCGCCTGGACGCCCCGCAACATGCGCCGGGTGTCTCCGCTGTCCTGGAAGTGGCCTTGAATTCTCTTGGCTTGTGCGCGCTTCGCTTCTCTGATGGCACAGGACAGTTTGGACCTTGCTGTCTTTAAGGCCGTCTTATCCTCTGCTTTGAAGGCGGAGTCTCTGGATTTTAGCAGCACACACAGTCATCCACGGCTTCTGGTTGGAGCGTGTAGTGATGGTCTTGGAGATGGTCACATCATCAATGCACTTGCACAAACCTCCAAGTTGATGAGATCGGTGTTGGTTGTGGCTTCCCTGAACATGTCCAAGTCAGTGCATTCAGTGCGGAAAAGAAGATAGAAACAGACATAAATGTAAAAAAGAAAAAACAATGTAATGATCGCAGCACATTGGAGAGATCTCACCCAGGGAAGGGATCAAATCAATAAAACCAGGAGATCCAGATTTATCTCACAATCTCAAAGCCTTTGACTGAACAAAAGAAAATCAGCAAAGACACACATTTCTATACACAATGTACACTTTCATAACTATCTATTCTTCACACTTCTCTTCATGTCTGATCTCCTCGTGGTTTACCAAAGCCTTTAATCACTTTCAGCTTCCTGATAACATCAGTCTCAGAACCCCAGAACCACACATGGTCATGCTCAATGTTTATATACTCCACAGTGTGGCACTCTTCACACACACACACACACACACACACACACACACACACACACACACACACACACACACACATGTGGAGGGGAATCAAAATGGTGGAAACACCCCATCTATATACTGAAAGGAAAATGTATTGCAGCTCATGAATTTTAATGTTGGTTGGTTTGAGTTTCCAAGCCATTAAACATCTTACAATTTGCACCAAAAAAATTTTAGCTTTGACTTTAGATAAGTCAATATGGTGTCTAATTCTGATGCATATCTGATACCTCACATTGACAAAAGGCTTGGAATGGGAGCTTTCTATTGCAAATTTCTGCATTTATCTGAATGTCATCAGCCAGGTGACCGACTGTGCCCTGTTCCTGTGGCTCTTTAAACCTTTAAATAATAATGCTAATGTTAATAAAACAAAAAAATATAGTATTGGCACCCACCTGAAATTCATCCAGGTGGGTTTTCCAAACTTTGTTTTTTCAATCATCTCAATAATAAAACTTTAGATCTGTCACTTTAACCTTAATATTCAAAGCAGTACTGCTGCTTTCTGTTACATTTAACTTTTTTCACATAATATCAATGGAAAATTAAATGAAATTTGTCCTTGTTTAGAAGATAACACTTGGTAACTCATGGGTTGGACATCTTATTGGAAGTTTAGTTGTATAAATAAAATAATTTTAAGTCATTCTGTGTAAATGCGCTGCCAAATACTCGAGAGTTTCACCTCCTCAGATCTCAGGTCGACTATGACGTAGCTGAAAACGTAGCAACAGCACGGAGCAGCGTGATCAGTATCAAGGAGTCACAGCATAAAGAAACCCCCAGTGATGTGAGCAGATTATTAGTGATTAGTAAAACAGATATACAGCATACAGAATGAAAAGTTTCACCATGTGACTGACACCTGAAACACTCTTTTTTCTGTTTCTTGTCTATTTATTAATCCTAAAAATTGAATTGTGAAAGAAAATGATAAATGAGCAGCACTTGTTCTCATAGTACTGAAGGTATTGTGGAGAAATGTCCAAACTGCTCTCTACATTTATTCCACAGAAATGTAAGCAGAGAACAATATGAGGTCGATGTGAAAACATTCTCGGTAAAAGTAAACTCTGGTACTTATATACTTATATAAGAGGATTAATCCCTCTGGGTTCCCACTGAACATAGACATATCCGACTGGTGATGGTCTGAACCACTGACTCAGACCAGGACATCAAACAGCTTCAAATAAAAATCCAATATAAAAACTGATCACAAATAATTCTGAAAATTCGACATAAAAATGATTCAGGTTCTTTGTGAGGGTAAATATCTTTTGGGCCATCAGGAGCTGCTCGTGTAG
The DNA here is from genome assembly GCF_946808225.1 of Silurus aristotelis. Classification (NCBI taxonomy): domain Eukaryota; kingdom Metazoa; phylum Chordata; class Actinopteri; order Siluriformes; family Siluridae; genus Silurus; species Silurus aristotelis. The sequence goes on from NC_139580.1 coordinate 2,374,365, forward strand.
GTCACACAGGTCCAATCAGCAGTGTCTTGCAGCAGGACTTTCTGCAGAGAGAAACACAGGAGCAGCAGAGATGTTTTAGAACATCATGTTTAATCTGGTTTATTTTTTTTATAATGAGAAGAACAGGATTAATCAGGAGTGTTTGTGGCACCTTCTCATTCCAGTCACTGATGATATTACAGTTATCTGTAAAGAAGAAAGAATTAAATCCACAAATTCTCACACACACACACACACACACACACACACACACACACACACACACACACACATACAGTCAAGTGTTGTGATGGAACAGGAAATGATGATAAATAAAGATAATTAGATCTACATATTGATAGTAAATCAGGTGAAACGTCTCACCTTGTTTCCTGCAACAGCACACACACATGCACACGATGTTTATAAGAACAGAGACTGAACACACACACAGTAGGAGTATAAGCCAGGACGGAACAATGTGTGCCTCATGCATGTGTTCAGATGAAAAAACTTCATAATTTTTAAATTCTGAAACATAAACACACAGTGATACAGTTCTGTGTTCATACAGAATCGTGATCTGTGGTATTAAATATGAAAATGTACAAGTCTTATTTTTGTTAAACACACACACACTAATAAAGGTAGCGATACATGACACTTTCATGTAGGAGTAATAAAACATGTAAGTCATATTTCAGACTGCTGTGATCACTGATATATAATACTGTGTAAGAGTTTTACTCGGGTGTGAAAAAAGGCTGTAAAGTAAGAACGCTTTCAAAAATAGAAGCAGAAATAATTCTTTTTTTACGTAATAACACAATGGAAACTTAAACAGAAAAACAGGTAAATAATTTAAATGGTTGAGAGCTAGGGCAGTGGCAAGGCAGGTGGTTCTCACTGGCGCCCCCCAGCTGGTTGTATAAGAAAAGAAAATGTGCAGATAATAAAATACACAAGTGAATCTCACCTGCATAACTGTACAAATCAAAGAATGCATCCTCAGGAGTTTTTTCTGTAAGAGGAAAATAACATTGAATCATCCTGAAGATCAGGATAACGTGTAGATCAGGATCAGTACTAATCACTAAGAATCATCTGTGCAATCTTTCACATTACTGATACTATAACTAGTGTGATTACTGTATAATAGAGAAGATCATATTTTCATAAGCAGTGAAAAGCAGTGAAATTGTATTTTAAAGGTAATAAAGTGTAGAAATCAGCAAGAAAATCATTAGTGCTACACTGTTCCTGCTGTCTGGGGTAAAGACTTTCTGATTTCCAGCTCTACTGCAAACTCGTGTCATGAAAATGATTTCCATTTAAAGATGGCAGAGGGAATCTCCAAGTGTGTGATGAAACACTAATATAAAGATGCTCAGGTGTTCTGTGTTCTCCTGGATCATCTAACACACACATGAAGAGCTTTAAAATCAGCTGTTCACTGCACAATTTCTCCTCTAGTACTGAAAACACTGACATTATGCTCACATTGGACACATGAGCCGCTTTTGTTCTACAGGACGTTTAGTGTCTTTCCACAGATTTCAGATCTGCAGCTTTGGTTTCTGCTGTGTGTAATGTTCAGTGTGTGTTCTACTGATAATAACTCACTTACCCCTGACTGAGAGAGAAACACTGCTGATCTCCTTAAATGCTGTGTTGACATCTGTGTCTCTCTTGTAGAGTCTCACTTTATAGGAGCAGATGTAGACATTTCTATCATCAAGTTTTAGATTGCGCAACACCAAAGAACAGTTCCCCTTACGAAGCTCTTCCTCAGGAACATCCACACGATCCTCATATCCTTTAGCTGCAGCAAAACCTTTACCCTTTCGCTCAAACACAATCTCAGATTTAGTGCTCCACCTGATATGTGTTTCAGTGTCTACATTTGGCAGTTTACAATTCAGAACAGCTGTAGATCCTTCTTCACCAGATACACTGATCACTGATTCTCCAGAGTGGAGACCTGAGATAGAAAATTTAATCTACATTAATCTGTACAGTGTATTTATTATAAGAACTTTATTTGATCTGTTTTTTTGAAAGAAAGTGTTACTGACCCACACAGACGCTGATCCACAACATGGACATCCCTAAGATGGAGGAGAAGGAGCTTCTGGTGTCCATTGTGTCCTCAGTGTGTGTAGATTTTCTACAAGAAATTAAAATACACATGTTTTAGTGTCTAGAGTTTATAGAGAGATTCTTGATATTTATTAATATTTTCTTATTAAATGTGAAATATGATCTATTCCTACATTCTAACAAACCACACAAATAAATCACCAACAGCTTCAGTATTAAATACGTCCAAATCAGCAGTTCTGACGAGAATCATTCCATAGGAACAGAATGATCATCAATACACATTATAACAAAAGTATCTCTGATAGAAAAATATACAGTATCTCACAGTTACACTCTCCATCTGAACCATGACAACAGAGAGACAGCAGGTAGAGTTTCTACACAACGTTTCTTACACAACACAAAACAACAGCAGTAGATGTCAAGATGTTGCATGGAGTGAAGACAGGGAGAGGGCAGCAGCAACACACTGCATCAGAGTGCATTTGGAATATAAAGTAGTGTGAAGAAAAAAAGGCTTTTTACCCCATTGTGCTGCAGCTCTTTAAACCTACCCTGGTTTTTATGTAGCACAGAGGGTTTAAATGAGTGTTGAGTTCACTCATTTACTATCATATATACTTATATTAATGATAATCCAGGTCTTTGTGTGTTTCAGGATGTTGGTGCATGCTGTGGAGGTGAAGAGCAGCCCAAGGTGAAGTGGAGGGCATTAAAATGGTGGAAGGCCTAAATGTGTGTCTGTGCCACATTTCCAGTAATAATGAAGATGTTGTAGTTAAATACTGGTGCTGTTTTTTGTTAGATCTCTTAGTTTCTTCTCCCATTTCTCCTCTTCTGCCTCAATCCATTTATCAAAATCACTGTATTTACCATTTAATTCACAACACACTTAAAGACCCTCCTCGGTCTCAGTAGAGTCAAGAGGAAACATTTACAATATAAAGGGAAATGTAATCTCAATGATAACTGTTAGTTCCAGCTAGGCAGATGTTGGTATTTCTATAACTGCTGATCTCCTGAGATTTTCACACACACACACACACACACACACACACACACACACACACACACACACACACACACACACACACCCGTATAACTCTCCACACCGGTACACCTCTCCACAAGTTGACAGGGATGAATCATTTGTCTAATTGGTTCTAGTATATAAACCCCCAGGAAGGAGGTGTAGCAAGGTACATTGTGATACACAGGCTTTCCATTACCTGAGATCCTGTTGCCATGGTATGGGTCTTTTTGGATGATATAAAGTAATATTATGTATGTTCCCGATGCTGTTGGCATCCTTCCTTAAAATGGTTGTATAGAAAGAAAATCTACTTTTTATAACTGTGTTTCTGAATGCCAAATTGTTGCTTTATTGTGGGCATTAACTGGTTTATGATTGAAGCAGCCCCTCATTAAGAAACCTAATCTGGATCCAAACACACTATCGAATTGCAGAACCATTTATGTCTAAGATTTTAGAAAAGATTGTCGCTGCCCAGTTCTGTTCCAACTTAAAAGAGAACAATATCTTTGAAGAGTTTCAGTCAGGTTTTAGGCCCCATCATAGCACAGAAACTGCTCTAGTTAAAATCTTAAAATCACTAATGACCTGTTTTTAGCTTCAGACCAAGGCTTCATCTCGCTGTTAGTTTTACTAGATCTTAGTGCTGCGTTCGACACTATATTCAGGGTATTCAGGGACAGGGACAATTTAACCTGCAATTAGACGGATGTTCTGTAACCACTAGTTTTTAGTTAAAAATAATTCTTGCAACTCTTCAAAAAAAGAGATGAGCTGTGCATTTACTGTCTAAGCCCCACTTCTCAAAAAAGTGCTCATTTCTCAAATGTGAATTCCATGAATTCTATTTCAGCAGACCTTGAAGAAGCTCTGATCTTCTGTTATTATGCCTCAGTACTAATTTGTAAGCTCTTAAACCTCTATCCTTTACAGAATCACAACTTTTTAAATTTTTTAATACAAACAACACACACCTTTCTTTCAGCCATATCAGCTCAGCAGCAGCATGAGTCAATCAACAGTCATTAAATATAATCATACTTTTAAAGTGGCTACAAACTTTCAAACATTATTACCACCAAAGTCTGACTGCACTGCTTTAATCACTGAATTAATCAGTACCTCATTAAGTGTTGCATTTTTATTGGCTAGTCAGTAGATGTAGGTTGTATCAGCGAACACGGTAAGATTGTCAATTTACATATCTGACACTCTCAGATAAACCATTGATGAAACAGGTGATGCCATTCAGCCCTCCTGCCTTCACTCACCTCCTTGCTTCCTTGGCTCCATCCATAAAACCCTGTATAAGGAATCTGGAAGTAATATGTGATAGCAACCTGGCAGCAGGACCAGTTAGTGTTTTTTAAGTAAGTAGCAGTAGTTTGTAGTGGATTTGAAACTTAACAGGAAGCCAGTGTATGGATGAGAAGATTGTGGTTATATGTGATATTTTCTCGACTTTGTGAGAACTTTGGCTGCTGCATTCTGGACTAACTGAAGCTTGTTTATTAATGATGCAGGACATCCACCTAGTAATGCATTACAGTAGTCTATTCTGGAGGTCATGAACGCATGTATGAGCTTCTCTGCATCAGATATAGATAACATGTTTCTTAACTTAGCAATATTTCTAAGGTGGAAGAAGCCTATATTTGTAATATGGTTGATATGATTTTTAAAAGACAAGTTGCTCTAAAATAACTCCCAGGTCTTTTACCGTTGAACTAGAGAAAAACTAAACTTGTGGTGCATTTCAATGAAAAAAATGTGTCTAAGCTTTGACACCCATATGTGCCTTCTGCAGATGTAGTCCAGATGTACTCCTCCTGTTTAATGCCATACAATACATTCTATACAACTGTGTGTTTCCAATTTTGTGGTAACAGTTTTGAGTAAAATCACATTTGGGTGTAAATCAGAGATGCACATACTTTAGCCCATTTAGTATAGACATATTTAAATACTATATTCTAATACATATATATATATATATATATATATATATATATATATATATATATATATATATATATATATATATATATATATATATATATATATATACAGTGAGGAAAATAAGTATTTGAACACGTTGCTATTTTGCAAGTTCTCCCACTTAGAAATCATGTAGGGGTCTGAAATTGTCATCGTAGGTGCATGTCCACTGTGAGAGACATAATCTAAAAAAAAAAGAAATCCAGAAATCACAATATATGATTTTTTAACTATTTATTTGTATGATACAGCTGCAAATAAGTATTTGAACACCTGAGAAAGTCAATGTTAATATTTGTTTGATTGCAATTACAGAGGTCGAACGTTTCCTGTATTTTTTTTACCAGGTTTGCACACACTGCAGGAGGGATTTTAGCCCACTCCTCCACACAGATCTTCTCTAGATCAGTCAGGTTTCTGGCCTGTCGCTGAGAAACACGGAGTTTGAGCTCCCTCCAAAGATTCTCTATTGGGTTTAGGTCTGGAGACTGGCTAGGCCACGCCAGAACCTTGATATGCTTCTTACAGAGCCACTCCTTGGGTATCCTGGCTGTGTGCTTCGGGTCATTGTCATGTTGGAAGACCCAGCCTCGACCCATCTTCAATGCTCTAACTGAGGGAAGGAGGTTGTTCCCCAAAATCTCGCAATACATGGCCCCGGTCATCCTCTCCTTAATACAGTGCAGTCGCCCTGTCCCATGTGCAGAAAAACACCCCCAAAGCATGATGCTACCACCCCCATGCTTCACAGTAGGGATGGTGTTCTTGGGATGGTACTTATCATTCTTCTTCCTCCAAACATGTTTAGTGGAATTATGACCCAAAAGTTCTATTTTGGTCTCATCTGACCACATGACTTTCTCCAATGACTTCTCTGGATCATCCAAATGGTCATTGGCAAACTTAAGACGTGCCTGGACATGTGCTGGTTTAAGCAGGGGAACCTTCCGTGCCATGCATGATTTCAAACCATGACGTCTTAGTGTATTACCAACAGTAACCTTGGAAACGGTGGTCCCAGCTCTTTTCAGGTCATGGACCAGCTCCTCCCGTGTAGTTCTGGGCTGATTTCTCACCTTCCTTAGGACCATTGAGACCCCACGAGGTGAGATCTTGCATGGAGCCCCAGTCCGAGGGAGATTGACAGTCATGTTTAGCTTCTTCCATTTTCTAATGATTGCTCTAACAGTGGACCTTTTTTCACCAAGCTGCTTGGCAATTTCCCCGTAGCCCTTTCCAGCCTTGTGGAGGTGTACGATTTTGTCTCTAGTGTCTTTGGACAGCTCTTTGGTCTTGGCCATGTTAGTAGTTGGATTCTTACTGATTGTATGGGGTGGACAGGTGTCTTTATGCAGATAACGACCTCAAACAGGTGCATCTAATTTAGGATAATAAATGTAGTGGAGGTGGACATTTTAAAGGCAGACTAACAGGTCTTTGAGGGTCAGAATTCTAGCTGATAGACAGGTGTTCAAATACTTATTTGCAGCTGTATCATACAAATAAATAGTTTAAAAATCATATTTTGTGATTTCTGGATTTTTTTTTTAGATTATGTCTCTCACAGTGGACATGCACCTACGATGACAATTTCAGACCCCTCCATGATTTCTAAGTGGAAGAACTTGCAAAATAGCAGGGTGTTCAAATACTTATTTTCCTCACTGTATATATATATATATATATATATATATATATATATATATATATATATATATAATATCTAAAATAAACACCCAATCACACAGCAGTCTGAATTATCAGAATAAACTCTATAATAAACCTAGAGGAGAGTGAGGACCAATCACGTCAATCTTGAGTACAGAGCATCCGGAAAATATTCACAGCGCTTTCCTTTTTCCCCATTTTACGTTACAGCTTTATTCCAAAAAGAATGGAATTCATAATTCTTTTTCTCAAAATTTCAACAAAACCCCATAATGACAACCTGAATGAAGTTTATTTAAAGTCTTTGCAAATGTATAAAAAATAAAACAAATAAAAAGATACAAAAATCACATGTACATAAGTTTTCACAGTCTTTGCCATGACACTCAAAATTGAGCTCCTGTGCATCCTGATTCCACTGATCATCCTTGAGATGTTTCTACAACTTGATTGGAGTCCACCTGGTACATTCTGTTGATTGGACATGATTTGGAAAGGCACACACCTGTCTATAGAAGGTCCCACAGTTACAGTACATGTCAGAGCACAAACCAAGCCATGAAGTCCAAGGAATTGTCTGTAGACCTCCAAGATGGGATTGTATCGAGGCACAGATCTGGGGAAGGGGACAAAAACATTTCTGCAGAATTGAAGGTCTCAAAGAGCACAGTGGCCACCATCATCCATAAATAGAAAAAGTTTTGAACCACCTTCCTAGAGCAGAGCCGCCTTCTCAGGGGAGAAGGGCCTTAGTCAGGGAGGTGACCAAGAACCTTATGTTGAAAAATGTGGAAAAGGTGAAGTGCTGTGAATTCTTTCCCGATGCACTGTATCTATACAATAGCATTGCATTTCTCTAAAGAGACTTTAGTTTGATCAGATGAAATAAAGATCCATCACTTTTCTTTTCCAAAAACAGCCGAGCTCCAGTGGGCAAGCCATGGGCAGAGCTAAAGAGTTGTGAGCATGAGCAGCTTTTGTGTATCGCTATAAATAAAAGCGCATCAAAAACTTTCTAGTCTTAAATGAACTCTGGTTAATGATGAGATCCAGCAAAACATGTCTGATCCAAAATCGGAACCCGAGTCTGAAACTGAACATCAAAAACAATCCAACACGTCATCAATGTTCTCAGTAACTATATTTCTTTAGGTTCTATTGACATTACCTTTTTACCAGATGTTGGTAACAACCCATGCAATCCACACGTACAAAGAAATCAAACGATAAATGTCCATAAATTATGTGTAATAATGTGAAATATTCGAACAATGAAAAGTATTGAACAGGAGGTGAAAAAAGGCATGAAAAAGCCACAACACCAGCTAAAATCAATCAGTAATTAGAAAGCAGTCCTGCTCCATGTCAGTGCAAATTAATATCAGCTACTTCAGTCCCAGCTAATGGCCTGTATAAAGATGTCCCATTACCAAGGTGTCACACAAGAAACATCTCATAATGGGTAAAAGCTAAGAGCTCTCTCAAGACTGTCACATCCTTATTGTTGAAAAACATACTGATGGCATTGGTTACAAAAGGATTTCTAAACTTCGTAATGTTCCAGTGAGCACTGTTGGGGCCATAATCCAGAAGTGGAAAGAACATTCCACCATAAACTGGTCATGACCAGGTGCTCCTCACAAGCTTTTTGACGGAGGAGTGAAAAGAATATCAGAAGAGTTGTCCTAGAGCCAAGAACCATTTGTGGAGAGCTTCAAAAAGACAGTTTCTAGTTTATGTATGTAACCCTAGTTCTCTGAGGGAATGCGATGCTCTGTTGCAGTGCTCGCACTGGACACAGTCGTTTTGCTTCTCCTCGTCAGTGGCTTGAAAGGGAGGAGGATGAAGTTCCAACCAAAGGGGTGACAAGCGACTGCACAGCAAGCAGAGTACAATAAGCTGCGCTAGCGGACATGTAACCATTCTGGGTCAAAGGAGTTAACCCTGGGGCAAACTGTTCCTGCAGGAACTCCAGCAATAAACCAACTGGGCAGTTAACTGTGTCCAAGTGGTGGTGATCCCCCTCACGCAGAGAACAGCCACCATTTGGCCGCAAACAACCTCCTCGTGGAGGGAGCTCTGGATTGGAGGATGGTCTCCACTACCTTGGTAAAGAGACCAGCTGCTAGGAACTGTGCCCCCTCTGTGTCCACAGGCACAGCCTTTATATCTCCAGGGGGCGTGAACCAATGTGTTGCCTGCCTGAGAGAGATGATCCCACCTGCGAGGAATGTCCCACTAAGGTTCCTCGAGGAGCGACACCAGGTCTGTGAACCATGGTCTGTTTGTCCATCAAGGGGCCACCAGGAGGAGACAGACTCCATCCCAGCAAACTCTCTCCAGAACTCCTGGGAGTAGCACAATATGGGGAAAGACGAACAGGCTTAGCCTCAGCCACATCTGTACGATGGCGTCCAACCCCAAAGGGGCTGGGTAAGTGAGGGAGAACCAGAGAAAACAGTGCAAAGTCTCCTGAGTTGCAAACAGATCCACCTGTGATCTGTAAAACCTTCTCCATATCTGCTCCACCACCTCGGGGTGGAGCCTCCATTCCCCGGGCCTTGGCACTGGCCTCCAGAGGATGTCTGCTCCCTGATTTAAATACCCAGGGATGTAAGCAGCCTTTAATGAGAGCAGTCTTTTCTGGGCATATAGGAGGATCTCCCATGCCAGCCTGTAAAGGGGCGAGATCGCAGACCCCCCTGATGGTTGATAAGAGACCACCGATGTGTTGTCCATACTGACCAGCACATGGATAATGTGGGTGACTGGCCTTCTTTCACTCTCTTGACTGCTGTGAGGATAGCCTCGATCTGAGGGGGAGACAGCTGTGCCCACATGACGGTTGAGTCCAACACGACGCCTACATAGGTGGTTCTCAGTATTGGAGAAGGGATACTCTTCCTGGCGTTTAGTCTTAACCTCCATCATACAGGCGAGAACGACATCATGATGGTGGACTGCCAGAAGCTATCGAGCTAAAATCAACCAATAAATATAGTTTAGAATGCAGATACCCCAGAGTCTCAGCGGGGTCAAGGCCACATCTATGCACTTTGTAAAGGTGCGGGTGAATGCGTAAGGCCGAATGGGAGGACCCGATACTGGTAAGCTTCGACCCCGAAAGCAAACCTCAGGACCCCCCTGTGAGCCGGAAGGATGGATATGTGGAAGTCCCTTTGATCTATCGTGACAAACCAGTCCTCGGACCTGATTTGAGACACGACCTGCTTGAGGGTAAGCATCCTGAACCTGAGTCTCATTAGACAGCAGTTCAAGGAGCATAGATCTAGGACTGGATGCAACTCATCATTCTTCTTCAGAACCACAAAATACCGGCTGTAAAGCCGGACTCTCTGTGTGAAGGAGGGACCACCTTGGCCTCCTTCTTTAAGAGAGTGAGTACTACTTGTTCCAGGACCAGAGCCTGCTCGAGACCCACCAGAGTGGGACACACCCTGTCGAAGCGAGCGGGAGATTACCCGAACTGAATCGAGCAGCCTTTCTCTACCATACCCAGGACCCACTGGGACACATGTGGCAGGCTTTCGCAGGCTGCCTGGAAATCTCTAAAGGGAAACAGTCTCTCAAGACTGGCCTCTGACCCGACCAGAGTGGCTGGAGCAATGCCCTACCTTTTGTTGTCAGGTCCTCCACAACGAGGCCCGATTACCGGAGAGGACGACCCTCAGGTCCACCGAGAGTGCTGCTCAAGGGCCCATCCAGGGGGGTCCGGGTGGCAACGCTCTGTTTTTGGGCTTTGCGATGCCCGGAAACACCAGGCTGGGGCTGCACCAGCCAAGCAGCACCTTGGGAGCATTGAGGGAGATAGCGCTGAAACACCATTGACTGTTTCTTCGCCTCCTGGAACTTTTCGACGACCGCACCAATGGCATTGGGGAACAACAATGTCCGAAAGGGTGAGCCACAGATGACTTTCTGTGGCTACTAAGGCTGACATAGACTGCACTACGGCTTTGGTTGTTTCCTTGGTGGCCCTGAAAGCTAGGTCGGCAGCGTGACATAGCTTTTTCACATCGTCAGCTAGAGAGCCAAATCCCTCATCCATCTCCCGCAGCAGATCAGCCTGGTTTGCCTGCAATACAGCCATCGTGTGGAGGCAAACTAGAGCCTGACCCGCTGCCGCATAAGCCTTTTTATACATTATTAACATAACTTAATTTATAAACATCTATGATTTCTATGGTTTGATTTCTTTGTATGTATGGATTGCATGGGTTGTTACCAACATCTGGTAAAACTTTTATGTCAATAGTGCCTTTAGAAATATATTAACTGAGGAAAATGATGTGTTCCGTACTTATGTTACATGCCGTATATACTGTATGTGATGTATTATAGTGAAAATATTTATAGTTTGGATCAGGAGTGCATTAACAATAATTGGACACACAGATAATTAAATAGAATATAATTCAAAGTTTGACAATGATTTAGAAAGAACTCCTTGATGGCTTTTCAGTTTACAGTCTGGGGGAAAGTCCCATCACATTTTCAAAAGCCAGACATGATTTTGAAATGTAGACATTTTTATTGTTATAAAACAGAAATAAAAAACAATTTACTTTATCATAAACACAGAAATGCTAAAACAGTAAAATAAAAAGTAGCAAACATAGCTACTATACACCATTTTCCTAACTACACATAAAATATCATGAACATCAAAATGTTGAAAAGAGAAGAAGAGAAGTATCCAATGCAAATCTAATACTCTATTTAAAAAAAAAATATCTAAAATAAATGACAAGGATCTGTTCAGTGTGTTTTATGTGATTTATGCTGCCTGGAATTTGGGCTGAGCTTCAAGGGAAAGACTGGAGTTAATATTCACACCAAGGTAATAATGTAATGTAATCAGAAAGCCTACTTGTGCCTGCATGAGTTCCTAGTAAATGTACTTCTATGCTTCTCAAAATTTTGCAGAAGGAAGTTAACAAGCATTCAGTATATGCAGAATATGTAAAATGTATGTGCAGATCCTGTAACTGGAAAAACTGAAATATGCACAAGAAGTTGGTCATTGTGTTGGGAGAAGAAAACTTCCTGATTCTCCACAAGATCACACAGAGTTTCCTCCTAGAAGAGCTGGACGAGGAAACATGCGATGAAGGCCATGATCAGTGGGTAAGGACGCATCATTCCTGAATCACCTGAAGAAAAATATACAGGCGTTAAAGTGAATAAATCTCACGACTTCCTCAGTTCCGAGACAAACACTTCTCTTCCTGTATATCTGGCGCCATCTACAGGCCGAGTGTCCGTAAATCTCAAAGCTGTGATTTTGTTTCGTTGTAAATGTGACATGAAAAAGTACAAATTAAATAAAATTACAAAATTTTATTATAAATATATATATATAATATTATAATTTTTATTGTTTTTTTATGTAAGATATAAAGATAATTATAGATCATTAGCTCTAAAATTTGCAGAAATACCCCGTGGACATTTTGGACGTTTTATTATCACTAAACTAGTCCTTATTTCTTATTATTCAGTAAAATATACACTTAATTTTTTTTTTTTAATTCGATCCTCACAGGAAGCATCAATCAAACTCACTACTGATTTAAAATCAGAATCACATATGGGTGTTATTGCCAAGTGTCCCATACTTTTGGTAATTAAGTGTACAAAATAAATTGGTAGAAAATTGGTTAACTTTAAATTATAAATAAACAAAAAAAAAAAAGCGAACAGAATTCCATTAAAAAAAAGTCCAGTGCACTGAAGATCCTGAAATGAACTGAATTATTGGTAGTAATAAAATGTGCACATAATAAAATACACAACTGTATCTCACCTCTGGGATTTTGCACTTCATATACTTTCAGCTCAGGAGGTTTTTCTGTAAGAGAAAATGAATGATGAATCATCTTGGTCCAATCAGAGCTCTTTGTGTTTCCTCTCTCACTGCTAATAAAGTGATTTACTGTGTAAGTGTAGATCAGGAGCACGTGTAGATCAGGATCATGTGTAGATCAGGATCACGTGTAGATCAGGAGCACGTGTATATCAGGATCACGTGTAGATCAGGATCACGTGTAGATCAGGATCAGTACTAATCACTAAGAATCATCTCTGCAATCTTTCACATTACTGATACTATAACTAGTGTGATTACTGTATAATAGAGAAGATCATATTTTCATAAGCAGTGAAAAGCAGTGAAATTGTATTTTAAAGGTAATAAAGTGTAGAAATCAGCAAGAAAATCATTAGTGCTACACTGTTCCTGCTGTCTGGGGTAAAGACTTTCTGATTTCCAGCTCTACTGCAAACTCGTGTCATGAAAATGATTTCCATTTAAAGATGGCAGAGGGAATCTCCAAGTGTGTGATGAAACACTAATATAAAGATGCTCAGGTGTTCTGTGTTCTCCTGGATCATCTAACACACACATGAAGAGCTTTAAAATCAGCTGTTCACTGCACAATTTCTCCTCTAGTACTGAAAACACTGACATTATGCTCACATTGGACACATGAGCTGCTTTTGTTCTACAGGACGTTTAGTGTCTTTCCACAGATTTCAGATCTGCAGCTTTGGTTTCTGCTGTGTGTAATGTTCAGTGTGTGTTCTACTGATAATAACTCACTTACCCCTGACTGAGAGAGAAACACTGCTGATCTCCTTAAATGCTGTGTGGACATCTGTGTCTCTCTTGTAGAGTCTCACTTTATAGGAGCAGATGTAGACATTTCTATCATCAAGTTTTAGATTGCGCAACACCAAAGAAAAGTTCCCCTTACGAAGCTCTTCCTCAGGAACATCCACACGATCCTCATATCCTTTAGCTGCAGCAAAACCTTTACCCTTTCGCTCAAACACAATCTCAGATTTAGTGCTCCACCTGATATGTGTTTCAGTGTCTACATTAGGCAGTTTACAATTCAGAACAGCTGTAGATCCTTCTTCACCAGATACACTGATCACTGATTCTCCAGAGTGGAGACCTGAGATAGAAAATTAAATCTACATTAATCTGTACAGTGTATTTATTATAAGAACTTTATTTGATCTGTTTTCTGAAAGAAAGTGTTACTGACCCACACAGACGCTGATCCACAACATGCAGATGGAGGAGAAGGAGCTTCTGGTGTCCATTGTGTCCTCAGTGTGTGTAGATTTTCGACAACAAACTAAATACATATGTTTCAGTTAATAAAGAGTCTTAATATTGCTCATTATTGAATAAATTAATATAATTAATACAATTAATTTCTTTTCACACGCACAGACCAGAAATACAAATAAATGAAAAAAACCTCAAACATAACATAACTCACACACACAAAAACACAAACATTAGTGTGACCTGTCAGGATAAAATCTATTAAATAAAACAGAAAAATAATCTTATTTTTTTATTTCATGACATCACTATATTTACGTAACCAAAAAAAAACGTTATTTTCTTGCTCCTCCTTTGTGGTGAAATACCGCCACCTGCTGGGTTTGAGTGTATCGCTCCGAGTGAAGATAAAAAAAATAGTGTTTATTTCTTCAATTCTGAAAATGAAGCGTGTTGATCTCAGATAATTTCTTACTGCTAAGTTGACTCTTCTCTGACCTGGAGTAATAGTTTTCCTTGACATGAAACCTTCATGTTCATATTCTATACACTGAAGAAGTACATGTTCCACTGTCTCACCTGAACTACAAAACCTGCATATTCCTTCTTCATGTTTCATGTAATATAAACAGATGTGGAAATTAAGAAGTTTGTTAATTCTGTCTCTTATTAGCTTGCAGTCATGGGCTGTGGGGTGGAAATTTCTAGCAACAGCATCAAAGATTTTTGATGCAGGTTGAAAGGCAGTGTGTTTTTCCCCCTGGAACCATCATAGTTCAGCCCAGTGGTGGTTCTAGCTTGAATGGTGCCCTGGGCAAACCATTACCATTACCCAACCTCCACACCGTTGCCACCTAAATAAAAAAGAAAAAACACCACCACCCCCACACAATGAACAAACCAAATTTTTTTCTTCCATATAACCTGAAATTTCTTGCTTTCTTTAATACAAAGTCATCAATTACATCATCATAGCAAATCTGACCAGCAACTGCATGGGTGTTACTAATGACAGCAAGGCAGCTACAGGCATTTCTAATGAAGGACATACAGGCATTAGTTTATAAATGCTACAGCATTTTTAGTATTGAAACATTACACACACACACACACACACACACACACACACACACACACACACAGACAAATAAACGTGTGTATTATACACAGACATGCAGTGCACAGACACACCTGTAGAATATTGCTGGACAGAAGTGAAATCAACTGAATATTAATACATATAAATAATAAATCTACATTATTTTACTGAGCAACCTTGTCCCTTAAAAGTATGGTAATAATGTTATTGGAATAGAAGCCATAATTATAGACTACAACACTTTTAAAGAAGGGGAGTTTTTTTTTTTTTATGTGGGTGAAACTTCAAGACTTTCTCACCTTTCATTCAAAAGGTGTCCAGTGTAGCTAAAGATGAACCAACCAGTTTCCCAACCCAGAATTTTGGCGTTTTGATTGTTACATTTGCAATTTAAATTTTCGCAATTGGGAGGTTAGGCTGTAACTTGTACATGCCACCTTTGTATATGTATATTTATTGTGAAACTTATTATATCATCTTATCATAATATTCATCAACATATAGAAATACAACAAATACAATGAACAAAGTGTTTAAGATAATGAAAAAATCTTCGCCCATTATTTCAGTCCAAAGGCAGTTTGTGCATTTCTTCTGATATGTTGAACTCATCTGAAGTACAATGTATCGTAGTTGAACACGTGATTAAGAATGACACTTTCACATTCTATCAGCTTCATCCATTAAAAATTTCTCAGGTCATGTACCAAGACCACATGGTGAGGTAAACTTTAAGACATGGTGTTTACATGTTCAATTGATGTTTCAGGATTGCAAACTGATTAATGTACAACGCAGAAACATTTTGGAAAGCCTCCTTCCACCAATGTAGGATGTTGTCAAACAGTTGGGGGTCTGTGCTTCTCCCAATGAATATGTCGATCTTCTTGTTTCAGCCTATGGTCTTGTTAAGGATGTTTATGAAATATTCGCCAAGTTCCTAGACACTCATCAAAGCTGAGAGAGCGCTTTAGATTTTCTACAAAGATTGCAAATTCTCCACAGTTCCGCTGTGAAAAAGTAATGGCATGAATAGAGCTGCCGCCAGCCAACAGTTACTCAAATAGTTCAGCCTAGTCTGTTGGGATCAGTCATTGCTTTTGCTCTTACAAACCAGAAAAAATGACTTTGCTCAGCTTTTGCTCCAGATCTGAACTGAGGAAGATAGACAAGCTGCAAAGATTAAAAAATCTAACTGAAACTGAGGACCTGAGGAGACAAGTTGTTGAATTGAAAATGCAGCTGAATTCCAATAAGGAGCAGAAAGTAGAACCCAAGAACGTTCAACGGGGAACTCGGCAAACCGATATTGTGAAAATTCAAGCATATCAAACAATTCCAAAGCCCCAGCCAAAGACTTGTTTCTGTATTAAATTTGGCAGTGATGGCCATAAACCCTGGTGGTGTGTGAATGAGTGTGTGTAAAGGGACTGTGAGAGAGCAAGAGGTTCAGGGGAAGGAACACTTCTCAGGACACTGACCAGTTCTGAAGTAATCAGTTTATTGGAGCATTCAGCAGACAACAAACATGCACACTTGCACACACACAGTTCGCAGGCACCATCCAGTGCTCTTCTCTTTTCCCTCCGCTCACTGCAACAGAGAACACTCATTAGTAAAAACTCCCTCAAGTGTATCATTCTTACGTTAATCTTCCCACGAACCGGTGCTTGGTCATGTCCCCTGCTGCCACATACCCCCACTTGATGGCCAGACACTTTTTTTCTCTATGGTGCTGTACCTAACCTCCACCACATAGGACAACACTGGCCCCAACCCTCTGTCTGATGCGTCCATCTGCAATATAAAGGGAATAGAGAATGTTAGAAGCATGAAAAACCGGTCCACTGCACTGGATCTGATGCTCCCTTTTCAGTGAGATTGGTCAGCAGGCTGGTGACGTCCGAATACTTAGGGACAAGCCTCCGATAATAGCCAGCCAGCTCCAGGAACTGTCTCACCTCCTGTTTGGTCTTGGGTCTCGGGCAGGTTGCAATTGATGCCGTCTTATCAATTTGGGGACGCACCTGACCATGGCCTAAGTGGAAACCCAGATTCCATACTTTCACCCTCCCAATTGCACACTTCTTTGGGATTTCTGTGAGCCCTGCCTGCCTCAAGGTTCTCAGGACCGCTCTGAGGTATTTTAAATGACTCTGCAAGACATTACTATAGATGATTATGTCATCCAAGTAGGCAGCGGCATACCAGTTTTGGGGCAGAGAATGTTGTCCATGAGACGTAGAAACGTCGCTGGGGCCCCGAACAAGATGAACAGAAGTGTAACAAACTGGTGTAAACTGAACAGAGTGGAAAAACCTTTTTTTTCCCTGGGACATTGGAGGCAAGAGGATCTGCCAATATCCCTTTGTTAAATCCAGTGTTGAATAAAAGAATGCGGCGCCTAACCGATCAAGCAGCTCTTCGATTTGATGCAGTGGATATGTGTCGAAATTTAGACACTGCGTTAAGTTTTCGATAATCTACACAGAACCGGACCAACCTGTCACTTTTGGGCACCAAGACCACCGAGCTGATCCAATCGCTGTGAGACTCCTCGACTACCCTGATGGCTACAAGTGTGTATTTGTGGATACCCCTGTGCACATATTTTAACTTTACCTGGCATGCAGTATTCAAAGCCCCGCATCGCACCAGGCGTTTTTGGATGGCAGTTTACCCCCTTGGATACTCACCGGTATGCTGGAGAGAAGGTCTGTAAGTCAGAAGCATACTGTGTGTAAATAGCATTTTTAGCAAGTTACAGTAATCTTTGGCTAGTAGGTGGTACTGGAAATGTGTCAGTGCACAAAATAATTTCCAAAATGTGTGTTCAACTTAACAAACAAAGAAATTTCAGGAAAGCACAGATTTAGCACAGATTCAGATTTTTTTGTTTTTTTATTTGCCAGTGTGTTTTAAGAAAAAATTTATTCGAATATAAAAAATTTCTTTGACCGTTTCTGTTGGTTGTTTATTTATTGGTTAAGACATTGCACTTCTGATCAAGTCATGACTTCAAATCCCTGCACTACCAAACTGCCAATACTGTGTCCCTAAACAGGACCTGCTCAGTTGTATAAATGGTATAACTGTAAATTGCTCTGGATTAAGTGTGTCTGTCAAATTCCATAAGGTAATGTAGCATCCCCCAGTAATTTCACGAGCACAAGGATTCTCTGATGACAGGCTATTTATTGACTGCTTCCAACTTAGGATGTCATGAGATCTGAATACACAAAAAAATAAAGAATGTATAAAGACATAAATAAATAAAACAAATAAACATTGTCTGTAACCCTTTTAAACAAAGTTGAATTCAATTTAAACAGCCTAACTATAGTCTTTGCACAGATATTGCTCTTTTCCACATAGCAACACAATCCACATTAATCACATTCAATATAAATGAAAAACTTACTTCATTGGCTGCTTATTACCAAAGGAGAACTTAATCTTGCATCTGCTGTCCTTTTTAACTCCAGATGAATAAAATATAAACATTTAAATATGGAAACGCTTCATCTTTTCATGTGGTGCAGACATCTTTTTCTACCTGAGTCACTCTGAGCTTTTCACAATAAAAGTCTCTATTCAAACAACTTTAGTTAAGCAGTTTTAAAATGAAAAGTTCTTTAACAAAACATTAATAAAAAATGGTTAAATAAGCATGAAATATAAACTGACTTCTCTGTCAGTTACACTTCCACCAAAGCACTTTCTTGTGATTTTTGTAACTCAGTAACATAACCTTTAATCAAATATTATGACCTAGAATCTCAATGAATGGTAGACACAAGGTAAGATCTTAATCTGCTTCAATCAGCGTAACTTTTTGTTAAAAATTAGCGTTACTAATTTTCTGGATGGGCCTTTCGAGGTAAGTCGGTTTATTAACACGTTTGCCCTTATTATCCAGTGTCGAATCACTGATCAATAACTTTACTATTCTCACACAGCCATCTGTACTGCTGTGTACTTTTGTTACCTTTGCTAACTTCCATTGACTGCGTGGAGCAGTATCATCTTTGAGAATGACAATGTCATTGACCTTTGCATTTTTACGACGTTTGTGCCATTTCTGCCTGTTTTGGAGGTTCAGAAGATATTCTTTTCTCCATCGTGACCAGAATACATTTGCTAAATACTGGACCTTTCGCCATCTCTTGCCTAGGTATATGTCTTCCTTTAAAACTCTCCAGGCGGTGGCAAAATTACCGAAGACTTCATCGTCAAGATATGGTTAGGTGTAAGTGGTTGCGGACCCGATAAATCATTCAGATGCTCTGTGGTTAAAGGTCTGCTATTGGCGATCGCCATGACTTCATAGAGAAATGTTCTTAGAGAGGCACTATCAAGTCTTTGCGTCGATTGATCCAGAATGGATGTCAAGACACTTCTTATTGTTCTAATTTGCCTCTCCCAAATGCCACCCATGTGACTGGCTGATGGGGTGTTCATGATGAACTCACAACCGAACTCCTTTAGGCGCTCTTGATTAATTTCCTTTAGTTCTTCAGCAAATTCTCGTCTTGCCCCAACAAAATTAGTGCCCTGGTCCGATCTAAGTTGACGCACTGGTCCACGTATGGCAATGAAAGTATGCAAAGAATTAATGAATGCGTCAGTGGACAAATTATCCAGCATTTCTACATGTACAGCCCTGGAACACATACATGTAAATAGAAGCCCATAGCGCTTCAGCTCCTTTCTTCCTTCTTTGATGTAGAAAGGACCAAAACAGTCCATCCCACAGTATGTGAAAGGTGGGGTTGCTTCCATGCGTTCTGGGGGAAGATTCGCCATCATTTGCTCTTCAGTGCCTCTTCTGAATTTCCTGCACCTAGTGCATTTGTAGATATATGAAGACACTACTCTGCTACATCCCAAAATCCAGTAACTATTTGATCGCAGCTCATTAATTGTCATTCCTCTTCCCTGGTGATACACTCGTTCATGATAATGTTTGATGAGTAACAATGATATATGACTATGTCGTGGGAGTATTACTGGATGTTTTACATGTGAGTGTAACGCAGCATGTGCTAAGCGACCTCCCACCCTGAGGATACCATGCTCGTCTAAGAAGGGATTCAGGCGATGCAGTTTGTTTGTGCTGTTGTTGGACTCGATCTCCTTCTGTTGCTGGAGTCTCTGGATCTCATCACAAAAAACTGATTGTTGGACCATTTTAATTATTGTAAGCTCTGCATCCTTTCTTTCTTCAATACTGGTGGCTTCATTGACTCTTGGGCTTACATCTTTGACTTCCTTGGCACGTCGCTGAAGTCTTGCAATAGCTTTTATCACTCTTGACCAATCCGAAAACCTTTGAAGTCTATCCAGCAATGAACTTTCTTCCTTTGTTTGAGTTTTATGAACTTGAGCTTTTCGCAACTCCGGGTCATTGTCTACGATCTCTTCCACCTTGACATCTCTGGGCAATTCATCTCGCCACAGAAACTTTGGTCCTGTAAACCAGTTAGAGGATATGAGTTCTTCTGCTGTAAGGCCTCTGGATGCATAATCTGCAGGGTTCTCTTCAGAAGTCACATATCTCCATTGTTTTTCATTGGTACTTTGTTTAATGCGTTGAACATGGTTTGCTACAAAGACATGAATTCTCTTTGCATCTTATTAATATACCCAAGGACAACCTTTGAGTCTGTCCAGAAGTACTCATCTAGGTTGTTTATCTCTAGCTCTTTCCTGAACAAGTCACTTGTTTGTACAGCAACTACTGCCGCTGATAACTCCAGCCTTGGTATAGTTGTAACCTTAGTAGGAGCAACTCTGGCTTTGCCCATAACCAAAGAACAATGAACATCTCCTGATGTATCAATGGCTCTGAAATATGTGCATTCTCCATATCCCGATGCACTAGCATCAGAAAAATGATGGAGCTCATAACGCTGAACTTCCTGAAAGGTCGACGGGAGATAACATCTCCTGATCTTCACATTAGCCAATTGTTGTAGATCTGAAAGCTAAGCTTCCCACTTTGGTCGCAAATTATCCTTAAGTGCGTCATCCCAACCAGCTTTATCTTGACACATTTGCTGTAGTATTTGTTTACCAACAAGGATAAAGGGTGCTCCAAAGCCAAGTGGGTCATACAAAGAAACCACAGTGGACAGAACTCCTCTTCTAGTGAGTGGTTGTTCCCTAATGAATACTCTGAACTGGAAACTATCAGATCTAATGCACCATTTCACACCAAGTGCCCTTTCCATGTGAAGCTCACCCAAAGCCAAGTCATGATCTACAGCACCCTGTGCACATTCTTCCTGCGGAATAGATGCTTTTACTTCTTGACTGTTTGATACAAATTTATGCAAATGAAGCTTTCCTGTGCTACAAAGTACTTTTGCTTCCTTTATCAGCTTGAAAGCTTCATCTACAGTTGAGACACTTGTCAATCCGTCATCGACATAGAAATTCCTTTCTATGAATCGAATGGAGGTTTCGATGAAGCAGCCATGACTTTGAGTGGCAATATGCTTGAGGCCGTAGTTGGCACACCCGGGTGAGGAGGCTGCACCAAAGAGGTGTACTTTCATCCTATAGACCTGCGGCTGGGATTCTAGATCTCCTTTCTCCCACCAGAGAAACCGTAAGTAGTCTTGATCTTCTTCCTTCACATGGAATTGGTGAAACATGCGCTCTATGTCACACATGATTGCCACCGGACCCTTGGGGAAATGACAGAGAACACCTACAAGGGTGTTTGTTAACTCTGGACCAACTAACAAATGGTCATTAAGGGATGTACCTTGGAACTTTGCTAAGCAATCAAAAACTACACGGATCTTCCCAGGTTTTTGAGGATGATAAACCCCATGATGGGGAATGTACCAAGCAGGGTTCTTGTCAGTTTCTTCAACTGGGACTTTCTCAGCATCTCCTCGAGCAATTGTCTCATTCATAAAGTCCACAGAGTCTCTATAGTATTTCTCATCTCTTTTAAGCCTTTTTTCTAAGCATTTTAAGCGATGGATAGCACATCCTTTAGTATTGGGCAAGTTTGGTCTGTCTTCTTTGAAAGGCAAAGGCATTTCATAATGACCATCTTCTTTGTGTCTGATGCTTGTTTTCATTGTTGACAGAAACCGTAGGTCTTCTTGCGAAATACGACTGTCCTCTGCTACCTTTTCATTGAAGTCAGACTCAAGAGCTTTGATTACATTTGGTGGAGTGATGATTTCTCTAATTTGTGTTCTACAGATGAACTGAACATCACTTTTAAGATTGAGAGATGACTGTAGACTCGGTATTACTTGTTTCATTAAGATGTGATGACTCACTCCAATAGCATCCCCATAGTCTACAGAGGGATTTCCACAGCCAACAATGCTCCAGCCTAGATCTGTTTTTTGAGCAAATGGCTGATGTTCTTTACCAGGCACAATTTTTCTAGGAAGGAGAGCTTCAGGGCAGTTGTAGCCAATCAGAAGGCCAACATCACAAACTTGTTGAGGAGCAATCTTCTCAGCTATATGCATTAGATGGAACACTCTTTCAGTTTTGGGTGTAGGAATGTGAGTTCTGTTTGCAGGGATAAAATCTCTTGAATAGGTTACTGGCAGAGAAATCTTCTTATCTGAATAAAATCCTCTCATCACTAGACCAGTTACCTTCTGGCATGGAACAACTGTGCTCTTGGATACCATTGTTGAAAGCTTCAGCTGCACAGCTTCCTTCTTGGTGTCAAGAGCTTGGGCTATTTCTTCCAGGATGAAGGTGGTATCACTCTGGGTATCGAGAAGTGCGTAAACCAGAACTTCATGATTTGGTTCATTAGTAGTAGAGACCCATACTGGTACAATTGTAGAGGTATGAGTATTAATCACATCCTGTATTACACGGTTGGATGTTGCTTCACTTGTGGTCTCTTTATTTTGCATTAACTCGGGTTTTCTTTCCTTGAACTTGTCCTTTGGTTGTGGGGCCCTCTTTGCTTCTTTGGTACGATCCTCATGTAGAAATGAGGGGTGTTTCTTCTGACATTTCTCACATACACTTCTATCTTCACAGTGCTTTGAGCGATGACCAGGTTTTAAACATCCAAAACATAACTTGCTCATTTGAACAAACTTGATTCGCTCTGCAACATTTTTCTCCATAAACTTACGACATTTGTGTATACCATGTCCTGATCTCTCAAAGAAGGCACATTTTGCAGCATCTGTTCTCTCACTGGACTGGACTGTTAACACTTTTGCTCTAGTGTCTTGATTTCTTGAAACCTTTCCTTTTCCAATTTCATTAGACTTCAGTGCATGAAGTGATGTCACTGGGTTGCAAGCAATTTTTGCCTCTCGTGTTAGAAACTTCACAAACATACTAAAAGGTAGGAAATGTCTTAGTTTCTTCTTCATTTTCTATGACCTGACGATTCCACATTGAGTCTAAGCAATCAGGAAGCTTGGAAAGGATTTTCTCGTTCTCGTTACAATCATTGAGGACTTCAAGGCCTTTAATCTGCGACATAGCTGCTTCACAGCCTCTGAGAAAGTCAGTAAATTCTCTCAGCTCAACAACTGTCCTCGGAACCAATCCGTGGCCATGAATTAAGCTTGTCTCTGAAGGCTTTAGCAGTAACAAATTGGTTTCCATATCTTTCTTCTAGTACGGCCCATGCTGCATGATATGCCGACTCCGTGCCTAGCAAGAAGTAACTATCAATGGCCTTCTTAGCTGGTCCCTCCACGTACTTGCGTAAGTAGTAAAGCTTCTCATTCACTGGTATGTTTTTTCTGTCAATCAGAGTTTGAAATGAGATTTTCCAGTCACTAAATCTGAGAGGGTCTCCATAGAATGTTGCAGGTTCAGGTATAGGAAGATCACTTGAGCTGATAGACTCCGCTAACACCCTAACAAGATCTGCAGTACATTCTTCTTGATGTGATTTTGTTACACTTCCCTGTGGAGGTATGCTCTGTAACACGGAGCTGCTTAACTTTGGTATATTCATCTTTTTTACAGATTTGCAGTCACGAGGTAGCTCTCTTGTTTCTTCCTTGGAGTCTTTGTTCTGCTCGTAAACTTGCATTTGTGCTTTTGCAGCATTTAACCTTTTTAGTGTCTCCAAGCGCTCAAGCTCTCTGCGCTTGTCTTCCAATGCTTTCCGTCTATCAGCATTTAAAGTTTCAATCTTAACACGTAGCCGTGCTTCCTCTTCTTCTCTTTCTAGTCGTCGCTTCAATGTTTCAGCTTCTTGTTCTGCTACTCTCCTTTTATCTTCAGCCTCAAGTCTTTGAAGTTCTTCCAGTTCATGCTCTTGTTGCTGTAATATTTCCAAAGTTGCTTTTGTTGCAGCAATTTCTGCAGCAGCCTCTTGTTTTTTAGCAGAAGACAAACTTGAACCTCTGGAGCTCACACTTGAATTGTTCACAGACTGAGAAAAAGACCTGGAACGTCCATAACTTGATTTGGAGGCTATGGATGAGAACACTGAACCCGTATCAATACAGCATGCTTCTAGTCTAAGAAGATCTTGACCCTCAGCTTCCTCTCCTAGACGGCTCCATGCAGACTCAACTATCATTTTTGTGACCGCAACACTGGTGTCTACTCTGCGACGAATATCACTGTCTGGGCTTACATTTTGCCGTAACTCATCCTAAGCAATATCTACATCCTTTGAAGCATCACTGATGGTATCTATGAGGCTTTGAAGTATGTCCTTAGAGAGATGGCCCATTAGTCTTTGTCTAGCATTTCTAGCAATAGTCTTCCATTTCTCATAAGAGCGTTAAAAGCGATTTTTAAGCTTAATAAGCTTCTCATCATGTAATTCTTTACCTTTTTCTGAAAAACTTGCGTGCTCTTCGACCTCTTCGTGGCTCTTGTTCTGTTGTATTATCAACAGCAACTGCTGCACACCTTTAGAAGACTGACCACTCTCTGCCATTTTCTGTATCTCTTAGTTGTAATGAATACTATAGTTGACAGATTGCACATGAAACATGAACGTATAGAACATGGGAATTTTCAACAATGTTTCTTTCTTAGATTATTAACTCTAGTTAAAGTGGTATTTTAACAGTTCAATCAACAGAAATTCAGCAACACTTAGATTCGGTTATTTGTAGTCTTTGCACTTTGCTATACTTCACAATTATTATCAGCTTAATACCTGAACCACAATTACTTAAACTTTAAACGGTAAGTATATAACATCAGCACTTCCTTGAACACTGCGCTGCACAGTTAAAGAGTCTCTCTTCAGCAAATGGCAAAATATAAGTCCACTTTAAGCACCTTAACTTAAACTTGGTTGTGCTTATCTTCTTGTTGGCCTTAACTTGACAATGCCTTTAAACTCTTTGCATGTACATGTCTCTAGCTTCTTGATTACCGGAGTATGCAGTAGTTGTAGAATCCAGAATTATGGAACTTGGAGTTAACTCAATGCTTTGTAGACTGCTGGTTGAAAACATTTCTTCTTCTACCTGTGAAGAGCAGTTGAATTCTCAATGTAGCGCCCCCCAGTAATTTCACGAGCACAAGGATTCTCTGATGACAGGCTATTTATTGACTGCTTCCAACTTAGGATGCCGTGAGAACTAATTACACAAAAAAAAATAAAGAATGTATAAAGACATAAATAAATAAAACAAATAAACATTGTCTGTAACCCTTTTAAACAAAGTTGAATTCAATTTAAACAGCCTAACTATAGTCTTTGCACAGATATTGCTCTTTTCCACATAGCAACACAATCCACATTAATCACATTCAATATAAATGAAAAACTTACTTCATTGGCTGCTTATTACCAAAGGAGAACTTAATCTTGCATCTGCTGTCCTTTTTAACTCCAGATGAATAAAATATAAACATTTAAATATGGAAACGCTTCATATTTTCATGTGGTGCAGACATCTTTCTACCTGAGTCACTCTGAGCTTTTCACAATAAAAGTCTCTATTCAAACAACTCTAGTTAAGCAGTTTCAAAATGAAAAGTTATTTAACAAAACATTAATAAAAAAATGGGTAAATAAGCATGTAAACAAGCAATGTAAGCAATATAAACTGACTTCTCTGTCAGTTACAGGTAACATTAAAAACAAAAGCAGTTAAGCTGCTAACTCTGCATATATGTATTTTAATTCATAATGAAACACTGATCTTAAGGTTGTCCAATCACAAAATTCTGAACAAGTATAAATCACAAAAGTTATGAATATTCTAGTAATTCTGCTTTTTTTTGTACAACATATACACATTTGTTTGACGTCTTGTAGCTAACACACAGTATAATCTTTTTTTTTTTTTTTTTTTTACAAATTAAGTGTATTCATTGCAATTTTTCTTAGACATTTGTAAAGAGGACTTTTGTGGGCCAGATGTTATGACCCTGGGGTCTGGGGTTGGGCCACCCACCACGATATAAGGCATGCAGTAGTGGAAAGGAGATGAAAATGTAAAGCATAATATACAGTATATAATAGTGTACAAAAAGGTGGTACATATCAGAATATACAATATGTACATGCACATGCAATAAACTCCAACACAAATAGCAGCCACGGCCCTACTACTGGTGATCACAGAAATACAATGTACAAATATTACATGTATACAGATTAGATTTACAACAATACAATGCATACACAACAACCTGCAAGAGCTCGGAGGTTGTAGCACAGTGACCCACTTAGCTTTACTGTTAGTGTTTGATGTCTATATATATAAGCTGATGAGGGGTCTGTATCTGGTTTCTGAGAATTCATCTACTGATAGTGATCAGCTGCTTAATGGACACTTGACATGACAGGATGTAGTGGCTTGACACACAGGAAATAAAGAGATACGGAAAAACACGCAAGCAAATCAATCAGTAAAAACATCACCAGTTTGTGAAAAATGGTGAATCTTCTGGATCTGTTTTTACTACAGCTGCTGTTTGGTGAGTTTCTACATGCAACATACACGATAAGAGTTTATTATAAATAACATCAGATTGAATGATTTTCAGAATCTATTAAAAATAGTAGATATGTACTTGTAAATCATGGCTAAATATATATTTTTTTATGAGTTTTTTCAGAAGTGTACATATTTAGTGCCAGCTTTACAGTTTAAAACCAAATACTGAAATTTATGAGTTAACACTGATTTCTTTTATATATTTTGCACATTTCCCCACTGTGGGACGAATAAAGGTATATCTTATCTTATCTTATCTTATCTTATCTTATCTTATCTTATCTTAATCTGCTGTTCTTTCAGCTTTCTTCACACTGTGTCTCCTTCACATCACTTCAACTGACATCAGATCTGTCCATCCTGGAGAGAACATCACCCTGCTCTGTAACATCACTGATTATCCTCAGATATCGTGGTATCAACTGAGATCTGACGAGGTGAAGCTGCTGATATCTGCTGAACAATGGAAGCTGGAGAAAAGCTTTTCCCTCAGTTATAATGTAAATAAGAGTCACTATGATGTAACAGAAAGCAGCAGTTTAGTGATTATTGGAGTTCGAGAGACGGATCTGGGGTTTTATTACTGTGGAGGACGAAACAATGCTAAACACATTCAGTTTGGGAAACCCATCAGTCTGAACTTTCCAGGTCAGTAACTAAACTTTATTCAGTCTGATTATTGCTGACTTTTTTATGTAGCCATAAATTTGTAAACTTAAAAATTATATATATAATTTAAAATATATACAAAATTGTACATATATAATATCTATTGTGAAAGTGCTTTAGAAATAAACTTGAATTGTACTGAACCTAAAAATAGCATGGCTCATATTACCAAAATGTGATATTTACATGTTTATTTTCAACACTTTTAGTATAATATACAGGTAATTACTTCATTGATCATGTGTGTCACTCATTGTGTATTTCAGAGGTCACTAAGTCTAGTAACTCATCCGAGTGTTCAGATACTCAGCAGTGTAGAGAAGAAAAGCTGTGGATTACAATGAGTGTGTGTGTGGTCTCTGTCCTAATCAACCTCATCTGCATGTGTGGGTTCTGCTACAGAATCGAAGGTGCAGTTATTTATCCTTATTATCTTTAACTGGGCATCATTTCACAATAAGTTTAGAGCTGTTTAGAAATCTGAGAAAATTGTGTTTATACATGATTCAGTTTCATACGTTAGAATCGTCTGCAATTTTCTCAAATTTTAAGACGAAAGAATGAACTCGTTTTAATCTGTACAGTGAATCAGTGTATTAAATAATCTATAAATAAATCCATAGGAACAGCAATAATTTGCACTCACAGAAAGAAGCTACTACACTTCTAATACCTACAGCAGACGAATAGATTTTTTTTGTAGGTCGACTACATTACAATTTAAATCTATACAAATTTGCCTGAACTTGCTATCTGTCTATGGATTTAAAGCTAGGATGTGTTCTAATATTCAAATCGAATTATTTTCCTTTTCAGGAAAGTCAGTATCATCATGTAGCTGTTGCAGTAACACCACAGATGCTGCTGAGAAGGTACCAGAGATCTGCTCTATTCTATATAATACCTAAATGTTTAGAACAGTTAAACACATTGTCAGGAAAGTGACCATGCGTAGGAAATGGGAGTAACTCAATCATTGTTTATTAAAATCCAGAAACTAAACCAGAGTTTGGGAGAGTTACTAACCATAATGCGGGGATAATCCTGAAAGCGGGTATAATCCGTAATGCGAGTACACTCCGTACAGCGTGTACAATCCGTGAGGCAGGTATAATCCGTAATGCGAGTATAATCCTGTGACTGGGAACAAGAAGCATGAACCAGCGGGGAATGCTGGCGGTCTGGAATCCAGTAGATCACTAGGCATGACTAAGTAGATCCGACAGCGAGTAAGGTACGATCGGAAACTTGTAAAGGGGACTAGGTAATGTGGAACAGGTGTCGGCGATTAGTGCCGGGAGGCTGAGAAAGAGCCTCAGAGTGAGGTGTGGCAGGAGGATCCCTCCCTCTGCGGAGGCCTGGAGTGGAGCAACGCCCCTTGGGAGGCCTGGAGAGGAGCAACGCCCCTTGCGGAGGTCTGGACCGGAGCGACACCCAGTGCAGGGCACTTTCTGGCACCCTCTGCGAGGGTCTGGAATGATGAAACCTCAGTGTCGGAGCTCGGGAGAGGAGCGACACCCTCGGCAGAGGTTAGCGGCTGAGCAACGCCCTCGGTGGAGATCAGAGACTGAGTGGCGCCCTCTGCAGGACTCAGAAGTGCAGTGATGCCTTTGGTGGGACACTTTGTAGCACTTTGTAGCACTACGCCGCTTCTGGAGGAAACTTGAGGCTTGGCGGCGTCCTTGGAGGGACTTAGGATCGCGATTTTCTGAGAAACCTTGGAGCCCTGGCGCCTACAGAGAGACCTGGGACTGCAACGTGGCCTTCGGAGGGGACTTGAAGCATGGTATAGGCAGGTATAATCCGTAATGCGATTATAATCCTGTGACTGGGAACAAGAAGCATGAACCAACGGGGAATGCTGGCGGTCTTCAGTCAGGAAGATCCCTAGGCATGACTAAGTAGATCCGACAGCAAGTGAGGTAGGAACGGGAACTTATTAATGGGCCATGTGGAACAGGTGTTGGCAAATAGCGCCGGGAGAGGCTGAGAGAGAGCCTCGGAGGGAGGCGTGGCAGGAGGATCCCTGACACACTTTATCCTCGAATTTAAAGTCACAGTTACTTGTAACTATTTTGTCATGATTTTATCTACTCATATTATTGAAATGATTTGTGTGTGCAACAGTGAATCAATGTATCAGAGAAAGAAACAGACATTCAGTAATACTAGTGTTTCATTAAAAGTTTTCCTCTTTCCGGATCACCAATTAATTTAATGCTATTTATTTTTAATAATGGAGTCACATCCATCACTTTATTCATCCCAGAAGGAAATTCACATATTACAGCAGCACACAGAGGCAAATGTTTACTAAATGTAAATGAAATAAAATAAAATATACAGTAAATAAAGAAGAAACATACAGTGTGTGTGTGTGTGTGTGTGTGTGTGTGTGTGTGTGTGTGTGTCGTCATGTATATTGATAACATATAATGTCTTGTAACCTGTATGGAACCTGTAAAGGAAACATGTCTTTTCCTACATGTCTGTTCCTTTCCCTGGTAAATTATTGCAACATGTGAAAACATTTTCAGATCAGACCCTGTCACATGTTTAACACGGACCCAAATATTCTAATGGGAAATTAACAATGACTATATACAGTGAGGAAAATAAATATTTGAACACCCTGCTATTTTGCAAGTTCTCCCACTTAGAAATCATGGAGAGGTCTGAAATTGTCATCGTAGGTGCATGTCAACTGTGAGAAACATAATCTAAAAGAAAAAATACAGAAATCACAATATATGATTTTTAAACTATTTATTTGTACGATACAGCTGCAAATAAGTATTTAAACACCTGTCTATCAGCTAGAATTCTGACCCTCAAAGACCTGTTAGTCTGCCTTTAAAATGTCCACCTCCACTACATTTATTATCCTAAATTAGATGCACCTGTTTGAGGTCGTTAGCTGCATAAAGACACCTGTCCACCCCATACAATCAGTAAGAATCCAACTACTAGCATGGCCAAGACCAAAGAGCTGTCCAAAGACACTAGAGACAAAATTGTACACCTCCACAAGGCTGGAAAGGGCTACGGGGAAATTGCCAAGCAGCTTGGTGAAAAAAGGTCCACTGTTGGAGCAATCATTAGGAAATAGAAGAAGCTAAACATGACTGTCAATCTCCCTCGGACTGGGGCTCCATGCAAGATCTCACCTTGTGGGGTCTCAATGATCCTAAGGAAGGTGAGAAATCAGCCCAGAACTACACGGGAGGAGCTGGTCAATGACCTGAAAAGAGCTGGGACCACCGTTTCCAAGGTTACTGTTGGTGATACACTAAGACGTCATGGTTTGAAATCATGCATGGCACGGAAGGTTCCCCTGCTTAAACCAGCACATGTCCAGGCACGTCTTAAGTTTGCCAATGACCATTTGGATGATCCAGAGGAGTCATGGGAGAAAGTCATGTGGTCAGATGAGACCAAAATATAACTTTTGGGTCATAATTCCACTAAACGTGTTTGGAGGAAGAAGAATGATGAGTACCATCCCAAGAACACCATCCCTACTGTGAAGCATGAGGGTGGTAGCATCATGCTTCGGGGTGTTTTTCTGCACATGGGACAGGGCAACTGCACTGTATTGAGGAGAGGATGACCGGGGCCATGTATTGCGAGATTTTGGGGAACAACCTCTTCCCTCAGTTAGAGCATTGAAGATGGGTCGAAGGCTGGGTCTTCCAACATGACAATGACCTGAAGCACACAGCCAGGATAACCAAGGAGTGGCTCTGTAAGAAGCATATCAAGGTTCTGGCGTGGCCTAGCCAGTCTCCAGACCTAAACCCAATAGAGAATCTTTGGAGGAAGCTCAAACTCTGTGTTTCTCAGCAACAGGCCAGAAACCTGACTGATCTAGAGAAGATCTGTGTGGAGGAGTGGGCCAAAATCCATCCTGCAGTGTGTGCAAACCTGGTGAAAAACTACAGGAAACGTTTGACCTCTGTAATTGCAAACAAAGGCTACTGTACCAAATATTAACATTGACTTTCTCAGGTGTTCAAATACTTATTTGCAGCTGTATCATACAAATAAATAGTTTAAAAATCATACATTGTGATTTCTGGATTTTTTTTTTTAGATTATGTCTCTCACAGTGGACATGCACCTACGATGACAATTTCAGACCCCTCCATGATTTCTAAGTGGGAGAACTTGCAAAATAGCAGGGTGTTCAAATACTTATTTTCCTCACTGTATATATCTTATAGACTTAAAATCTCTAAAAGTTCTACTCATAAAAACGTTTCAACAAACTTTAAAAGCATTTGAAATAAACTGATGTTGTTTCATTCTCTCTCTCTCTCTCTCTCTCTCTCTCTCTCTCTCTCTCTCTCTCTCTCTCTCTCTCTCTCTCTCTCTATCCACAGGAGGAAAGCATGCATTATGCCAGCATCCGGCATGAATCATGACCTATGCAGTAGTCACCTTACAGAGATGTGATTCTCCTCTTAATATGGTGTAAATAGTGAACTGAGGCTGTGTCTGTATTAATCACATATTTTCTCTACACTTTGGGTTTCTGTCCATACTGAGATTCTATTTTTAGTCTGATAAAACTGGCCATTGCAAAAGCTCTCGTCTAAAACTATAGATCTGGAAATGGAAGTGTCCTAAGCTAAAACAAAGTTAACGCTTCTTATGTTGTTATGTGTGGACTTTTCTCATCCTGGTGTATTTCCCCTTTAAGAGTTCAAGTATAAATTTTGCAGTGATGCAGTGGTTAAAAATGTGTTTGTTCCCGTCCCTGTGAGTTAGTGAGCAGGATGATTGGACAAGAGAGGGAGAGCTGCTGATGGGGAGGAGGGGTTTTGCTGGAGTTTCTAAACTTGAGTTTGGAGGCTATAAGAAGAGAGGGAGGTGTGTGCTGGGGAAGAACCTTTGGGTGCAAAAGGCTTGTGACCAGTTCAGTTCAGGTTTTTTCAGGTGATACTCTGTACAAGAGTGGATTTGGGATTTGCCAGAACTGGACCATTAAAGTACACAGTAAAGGTTGGAGACAACACATGGAGACGGCATGCAGATCAGCTGGTGGATCAATAGACAAAATCCTCACTGTTATTTGTTCCTGATTTGCCTGACAATTTCCCTGATTTAAATGTCAATGATGCTGTTGAAACTGCCCCTCTTACCTCAGTTAACATGAACGATTCTGAACCGCACAATGATAAATCAGATGTGACGATTCCAGTTACACCTGAACCGCAGCCAGGTTTACAGAGATGTTATCCTGAGAAATGTAGAAAACTCGCCAAAGCCTTGATTTGTAGTTGTGTTGTAGTTGGCAACATTGTTCAGGTTAATTGTAAATGTTATGCAGTAAGTTTATAGTTAGGCATTTCTTGTTTCTTGGGTTGATTAATCCGGGGGGGCGGGGCAAAGTGTAATGTATGTACTATTGGGTATCATGATTCTGTGATAAGCCTGCCCTCTAGTGGTGACTCATATAGTGATGTATTGAAGTTAATAGTTCGGAGTAAAAACTAATATTAAGTCAAGAACTAATTTTAAGTCGAGAGACACACAGTTAGAACCCGGTGCTCTGCCAGTGTGGGGGTTGGGGTTCTACATATATGTTACAATGCATAATTAAACTGAAGTGATTCAAAAAAATATTTGTTCATCATTTTTACATATCTAAATATATAATATATACATTATACACAACCTCGGCTATACATTCGCTCCAATCAGTCCAAAAAGATGTTTATTTAGATGTTTATGTAGATGTTTATGAAGATCTGCATGTGGTTTGGACTGCAATCTAAGTGTTTGAGTTTCTGATTTACAAAAGCATGGTTGCTAGTATTAACCCGAAATTTGTATTTTTTTTAAGAGAACATGAATAATTAAGTTTCTTAGCTTCCAAAAAAACACATTAAATAATAATTTAACAAATATTTGGAAATATTGGAAGTATTTTAGACAGGGAAACACATGTAAAACATCTTTAGAAAATTAAATATTATTTAATATGAACACATGATAGACGTGTGGTAGCCTTACTGTGATTTTTCATCTGCTACAAACACTGTGAGTAGCAGTTGACTGGGTAAACTCGGTCTGAATCATTGAAACATTGAGGAATGTGAAGTCTTTTACTTTTGGAGAAACAAACTATTGGATTTGGTTGAAAAATATGAGTGTATATATCGGGGCATAACCTACACTACGCAGAATAAAATGGTCTCACCATCGCATTTGCCTTACAGATGACGGACCGTTTTGTTTTGTCTTTCACCAGCTCATTATTTGAAGTTGAGGGAGATGCTGGATGAAATGGAGCCTAGAGACATTATAAGGAAATCTAGCAGCGAGTTCACGTCACCGCTGGTGTTTATGTGAAAGTAGTGTGGTGAATTGAGGATATGCACTGGCTGAATGTTTTCCTCACCAAGCAGATGTGCTGGCAGCATTAGGTGGGAATACGTACTTCAGTACCATGGACTTGACTTCTGGGTACTACAACATCCCATTACATGAGGATGACAAAAAGTTCACTGCATTCTGTTCACCATTGGGGCTTCACGAGTACAATCGTTTGCCTCAAGGTTTGTGTAACAGACCAGCAACATTCATGAGGATGATGCTGACTATTCAGTGACCCAGAACTTTTTGAGTCTACTTTATCTAGATGATTTACTGGTCTTATCACTCATCTTATCACTTGGGTTCACATCATCAAACGAATAAAGCTGGTTTTCAAACCTTAAAATTCGAAAGCTCTGTTTGGAGTTTCAATCAAAGCTAAAAAACCTGGGGGTGATTTTTGACACAGATTTAATATTTGATGTTTAACATGTTCAGAGTACAGTTAAGAGATTTATGACCAAACTCTTGATGTCACCCATATGAGGATGGGTTCCCCTTTGAGTCTGGTTCCTCTCAAGGTTTCTTCCTCATATCATCTAAGGGAGTTTTTCCTTGCCACTGTCGCCACGGCTTGCTCATCAGGGACAAACGCACACCATTCACCTTACACTGTTGTTTTCTGTAAAGCTGCTTTGAGACAATGTCTGTTGTGAAAAGCGCTATACAAAAAAAAGAAAAAAAAAAATTAAGACCTCAGTTTTTCATCTCAGGAACATTGCAAGAGTCAGCCCAATGTTATCTTTTTCGGTTGCTTGAAAATTGATCAATTCTTTAGTATTTTCACGCAATGATTACTGTAATGCTTTGCTTGTCAGGGTTTCGAAATCTACATCAAATAAATTACAGGTTGTCCAAAGTTCAGTTGCTAGGATTTTGACTTGGCTCCCTGTCAGATTCCAGATTGATGTGAAAATTCTAATGCTGTACTATAAGGCCGTACATGGTTCAGGATCATATTATTTGACACAGCTTTTAACACTCCCAGGCGAGATCTCTGTTCTTCCGATTTCGGTCTTTTATTTGTTAGATGTACCCGTTTTTCACTCTATGGGGGACCGGCCTTTTTCCTCACACGCACCAAAGTTTTAAAGAAGAACTTTTAAAGAAGTAGATGCTGACCCCGCAAACATCCTGTACCATCTAGAGACGTACCAGTGCCATTTAGATTCCACTTCATGTAGAGTTTGGACATTGGACCTCCTTGAGTGCTTAAAGGCTCTGGCATGGAGAAGCAGATGTTGGATCTATGATGATCTTAGATGTTGGGCTGTTTTGTGGGTTGCTTGGTGGCTCCTGGTTCCATGGTGTCAACGGACTGTGTAGGACAGGGGTGGCCAACCAGTCAGAGACCGAGAGCCACATTTTTTTACTGTGTTACCGCAAAGAGCCCCATCATACACATGAGCACACATGAACATTACCCATCCCTTCCTCCAACACACACTCACACACACACAAACACACACACACACACACACACACACCTCTGCTCAGCCAGATTTATTGTAAATGTCACACACCAACATAATGACAGAAATTGACTCCTACAGTTCTAAGACCACAGGACAGTCATTTTCAACAATGAACATTGTGTGCACTGTCTCACACACACAAACTCTCAGTTCAACCAAGTCCACAAACAAAAATATAATAATTTATAATAGCGTTTCTCTTTTACTCTGCATGTTACTTAGTGGGACTTTTGGCATCCTTGCCTTGAACAATCCCCTTCAAATCTGCCTCGTATTCCGTTGTTGCCACTCGAAGCAATTCTTTCACATGAGTGTCAGTCAGAACAGACTTTGTTTGTGTTTGTGTTTTTTATGTGCGTGTTCACTTCGCTTGAGTTCAATACGGTATTTTCGTCAAATGCGCATGTGTGTGAGATGAAAGTACCGCAAAGTTTCCCAGTAGGGGTGAGATCATTTAAGTCTTAAAAATACCGTTTTGAAATCAAGCGACGCAAACACGCACATAAAAAAACAAACAAACACAAACTTCTATATGAACGTAAGAGCCACATGAAACCAGGCAAAGAGCTGCATGCGGCCAACCCTGGTCTATAAAATAATAGAAATCTGTGCAATTCTCTAATAATCCTGCAGCACTTCTCATGAGCTGTAAAGAAGCAGCAATATTTGGGTTTTTATCTGAGGTTTAATCATGAACATAATTACACAAATAACTCTGTTATAAATTATCATCACACCAGGCACAATTTCCTTTTCCACACATAACAAACTCCTTTTTGCTGTTTCAGCTCGAGGTTTCCTTCCTCTTACTTATTTAGATACATGTTAATGGTGCAGTGACCCAGCTACATAGTGTTTTTTACCATGTTCATACACCCACATATCCCAGTCTGATAGCATGATACATGTGATTAGCATACATTAACATGTCCTGCACTTATTATTAGTTTTTATAATTAACATATGCATTTTGTTCTCTTAAATATACAACACCAGTAGCACAATGATATATTACATTCTAGTTTTTCAGATATCATTTAGATCACAAGTATTTTGTATGCCATATTTTTATATGAGCCTACACACAAACACTGTATACATCTTATATTCACTATATAACCAGTGATGTTTGTAAAAGTCGCTGTCAGATTTGGGGAAATTCTGAACTGTGCTGTTTTAATGGAAATTTATCAACCACTTTTCACAAGTCAGAATCTGGAATTCAACAGAGCTGTGAAATGCACTTTATTACATTTACACTTCTGGGTTCTCACTTATCAGCTATTTCCTGTTCTGAGTGTTTGCAGTTATTAACACCAGTGTGTTTGAATTGTTTGAGCAGACAAACAGCATGGTGTTAAAATTATACATTCATCAGAGTGCATAGAAATAAAATTGTTAGTTGCAGTTCTCACATTCTCACACCTTCTGTTTTCTTCAGCTGGTTCCAGCTGCCTGTGCACACAGACTCCACCTTCTATATCAGGGTATGTGAAAAAAACCTGCACTGTTTGTTAATTAATGATGACTGTCAGAATTGATCTTTACTGAAGATGTCGTCTACACATCAGCCTCATACAGCTGTTACCTTCATTCTTTACTTCCATCTCACTTTTACTCCTAAAGAAACTTTTCTACACCTGTAGAGAAAAGAAACTGATAAATGAACGAGTGTGTGAATCTGTGCAGCTTCTAAGCAGAAAGAAAGGATGTTAGAAGCTTATTGGACAGACAGAACACAGCACAGGAAGTGACTAAATATACAGACTTTATTTATTTGTAACTGCACAACATCAGTGTGAAGGAGCAGCACTTGTTCTCAGAGCGTTAGAGAGTGGGTGAGAAATGGCCAAACTTCTGTCTACATTTCTTCTACAGATGCTGTTTGGTGAGTTCATATACACACACATTAGCAACATACCAGCTTTAAAACTATAACTGCTGAATAAATCACTGTAGCTGTGAGAGTGTGAATGATGTTCACTTAATATTCTGTTCTTTCAGCTTTCTTCACACCGTGTCTCCTTCACATCACTTCATCTGACTTCATATCTGTCCATCCTGGAGAGAACATCACCCTGCTCTGTAACATCACTGATTATCCTGAGATATCGTGGTATCAACTGAGATCTGATGAGGTGAAGCTGCTGATATCTGCTAAACAAGGGCTGCTGAAGAAAAGCTTTTCCCTCAGTTATAATGTAAATAAGAGTCACTTTGACCCAACAGAAAGCAGTTCAGTCAGTTTAGTGATTATTGGAGTTCGAGAGACGGATCTGGGGTTTTATTACTGTGGAGGACGAAACAAAACAAAACACATTCAGTTTGGGAAACCCATCAGACTGAACTTGAACTTTACAGGTCAGTAACTAAACTTTATTCAGTCTGATTATTGCAGTCTGATTTTAGTCATTGATCAGAAAGCTGTTTAAAAGTATTAATTTTGTATAATGTTCAGACTTTATTATTTGTGTAGTTTTCTGTGTGTTTAATGAAAATAGAACAGAACAGCATGTAGCTGGAAACAGATTACTGAAGGTTCTGGAGTGAGATTGTACATTTCCTCCAACAGAACTGAAACAATTCAGACGTTTTAATGTGACGCAAATCTGCACTTTTTTCTATTTGCTTCATTTCCTCTGTAAATTTCTCTCCTTTTCCATTCAG
Organism: Silurus aristotelis; assembly: GCF_946808225.1. Lineage (NCBI taxonomy): Eukaryota > Metazoa > Chordata > Actinopteri > Siluriformes > Siluridae > Silurus > Silurus aristotelis. The sequence continues at coordinate 2,412,472 of NC_139580.1, forward strand.
GGTTTAATATCATTTGAAAGCGAGATCAGGGTTTTAGGTGTTTTTGCTGATCTGATGAATCAGGATGAGATGATGATCAGTTGTTGTTTTATTAGTGCAGATTAGAGCTAAAAAGTGTTTCAGAGACCAACTCAGTTACCAAATACATTATAGACTAAAAGTATGTGCACCCCTGATCGTCATAACTCCAGCTCTTTAATTCTCATTGTGTTTTAGATATTCAACCTCCTACAAACAACACACAGCAGTCTACATGTCCTGAATTCTGTGGAATAATTATTATAATCGCATTGTGTGTGTGTGCCGTCTCTGTTTCTCTGATCATCACCTGCTCCTCTCTGCATTGTTCCAGGCTACAAGGTGAGAACTTCCATCTTAAAGACCAACATTCACACACTTCAATCTGTCACACACACTTTCCTTTATTTAGGCCACTTCCTGTTGTACCATGCAGCAGCTCTTCTACACTACTAAACTACCTGATTACACACTGTAGCCATGAAGTAGGTCTGACACCAGTGAGATCGGAACGGGAGCTTTTATAGGGAACAGGCAACGAGTGACAGGTGTCAGCATTTAGCGCTGAGCACGGCAGAGAGAGGCAGTGTGAGTACCTCTGAGGGGGGGGGGGGGGGGGGGGGGTATGAATGTGTTATAAAAACATCAGTTATTGTGAAAAGCTATGAAGTGAAACGGGTTCAGGCTGAAACAATGTTCTATCTGTGTGTTTAAAACGGGTACAGTCCTTCAAGCGGGTATAATCTGTAAGGCAGGTAATCCCTCAAGATGGTTTATTCCGTACACTGGGAGTAATCCGTGAAGCAGGTATATTCCGTAAAGCAGGTAATCCGTAGACTAGGAATATAAGGGAATGCTGGAGGTCTGGAATCTGGGAGGTCACTAGCATGAGGAAGTAGACCTGACAGTGAGTGAGGTTGGAACAGGAACTTATAAAGGGAAAGGGGTGTCGGCGATTAGTGCCGAGAGCAGCTGAGAGAGAGCCATGGAGGGGGCGTGGCAGAAGGATCCCTGACATTGGGTGAATATTTTCTTTAAATAAATTTACTTTTGTTCTTTTTCAGAGAAGTTTTCTTCCAGCGGGAACTCAAACAATAAGGTACCAGAAACACACCTGAAGAAATGTAGCTACAGAAAATCAAAGATTAAAGCAACGTAAAAATATCTCCTCTTGCAATTTCAATTCCACATTAAAATCCATTTCACTCTGCAGGAAGCTGAACTGCTACCATCTGATTTCACCTGTCTGACCTACACAAGTGTCTCCTGATGACCCTGAACACTTTACTCAGCACCAGGATCCCAATCAGCAGAGAAGCTGTTACATGACGGATTATAATCTTTAAGAACAGATCACTTGGTTTGAGATCAGGTGCGACTCTGTAGGTGTTGATTGTTTAGACACGTTAGATTAGAGGGCAGGTGCTTCTCCTAATAGTTTTGTTTAGCTTAGCCTAGTGTAGGCAGATCGTTTAAATACAGCTGTGAGTAATCCTCATTTCTTATGTTCATTTCTTTGGCACTGTCCAAGTTCTCCTTCTGTTCCTCTGTGAGTTTAATTACCCTGTGCCCTCTGGTATTTTCAGCAAATCTGCTTGTAGCTCAGAACAATAAAAGCACTAACCATACATCTCAACTCTCAGTTCTGATATTATTCACTATAAATCCTGTCCAAATGACCCACAACATTTAACTGCTCTTGTTCCTGGTCCAGGACTCTGTGGGAAAGTAACACTCACATGTCCAGTCATCTACACTGCAATGTTACGTGGATCACGTCTCGTTTTCTACACGCTTCTTTGCATATTTTGTTCTATAGACATGTGATGTGATCTGATGGTCACTGGATATTTTTGTACCTGATTTCTCTACACAATGCACCTCTATATTTACACACTGTGTCATTTACACTGAACTGCTCTCAAACCTGCACTATTATACAACCCCAATTCCAAAAAAAATGGAAAAATGTAAATAAATACAGAATGCAATAATTTAAAAATCATTCTATCACACCAAGATCTTTTACTGCTGCACACGATGAGACTGAAAGACTATTCAGAGATACTCTGTAATTAGAAAGATTATTTCTACGTAAAAGAACTTTCATCTTCTCAGAATTTAGCAGAAGAAGTCAACAAGAATCCACTGTCTAATGTCTTTTCCACATTCCTCCAGATTATTAAACTGGTGTTTCTCGACTGTATTTACTGAAGCATACAATAAATAAATATGAGGCCAATGTGCTTATATGTAATTGCATGCACACAGTAGTATTTGTGATTGTGAAGCAGTGAAGCAAAAGTGCAAAGGAAATGTTTTATATAAGAGCTGATTTCATTGCAATTCATCAAAAACTTTTTACCAGTCAGTCCAGAATCCAGAATTCGGTGGTGCAGGAGAAAAAACTTAAATAATGTGCTTTGTTAGCATTTACACTTCTGAATTCTCAGTCTTAGCTATTTCCTGTTTCTGTTGTAAGTGTGTGTGGTTTTTAACACCACTGTGTTTAAATACGTTGACCAGGCAAACAGAATGGTGACCTTCAAGTTCATCAAAGTGCATAGAAATAGAATTGTATGAAGATGGCAGAGCATTTTCACCTTCTCACATTCAATTGCTTTCATTTTGCATAAATCTTCCTGCATCTATTTGACTGCACCTGTGTGACCTACACAAGTGTCTCCTGATGTTCCAGAAAACTTGTCAGCACCAATCAGCAGAGAAACTGTTACATGATGAATTATAATCTTTTTATAACTGACACAGATTGAAAACTGATTAATAAATAAATTTATAACGAAAAATCAACAGTTTAGTGTTTTATTCATGAAGCACATTATTGACCTGTTTAGTATAAAAACAAAGGCACAATATCGCTCTGCTGCCACCTGCTGGACGGATTGAATTAATCATTTTAAAAGCTTCCAGAAAAGCACATCCCGTCACTGTAGAGATTATTGTAGATAATTAATACAAAAAGTTCACATGAATGGACATTAGGGAGGATTTTCTCTGTTTCTTTGTTAGCTCTGTACCTGCTGATGTAATCATATAAATTATACAAAACATACTTGAAAAAAGCTTTATTTTTAACACTGTAGTAAACATACTAAGCACTAATGTGTATCTCTTTAAAGGAACCTGAAATACCCACACAGGGAATGTTAAGAAGCTCAAAAGATCACATGGTATGGTGTCAGGTCTCTGCTGAACTTTGTTCCCTTCAAATTTTGCAACCTTCAAACATGACTTTCCACTTGTTAATATCATGAACAGCAGCTAAGCTAATTCCTCTCCACTGCTTCTCTCTCTCTACCCATCCCAAAACATCCTGGGGTTGCACCAGCACCAGTCACGTTCCACCTCATGAACATTATGAACTTTTAAAGAAGTAGATGCTGACCCCGCAAACATCCTGTACCATCTAGAGACGTACCAGTGCCATTTAGATTCCACTTCATGTAGAGTTTGGACATTGGACCTCCTTTAATGTGTTTAAAGGCTCTGGCATGGAGAAGCTGGTGTTGGATCTATGATGATCTCAGATGTTGGGCTGTTTTGTGGGTTGATTGGTGGCTCCTGGTTCCATGGCATCAACGGACTGTGTAGGACAGGGGTGGCCAACCAGTCAGAGACCGAGAGCCACATTTTTTCACTGTGTTACCGCAAACAGCCACATCATACACATGAGCACACATGAACATAACCCATCCCTTCCTCTAACACACACACACACACACACACACACACACACACACACACACACACACACACACACCTCTGCTCAGCCAGATTTATTGTAAATGTCACACACCAACATAATGACAGAAATTGACTCCTACAGTTCTAAGACCACAGGACAGTCATTTTCAACAATGAACATTGTGTGCACTGTCTCACACACACAAACTCTCAGTTCAACCAAGTCCACAAACAAAAGTAATTTGCAATACCGTTTTTCTTTTACTATGCATGTTACTTTACATGTTGACTTTTGGCATCCTTGCCTTAAACAATCCACTTCAAATCTGCCTCGTATTCCGTTTTTTGCCACTCGAAGCAATTCTTTCACATGAGTGTCAGTCAGAACAGATCGATGCTTTGATTTCACGTGTTTCAGGGTAGAAAACACAGACTTTGTTTGTTCACTTCGCTTCAGTTCAATACGGTATTTTCGTCAAATGTGCATGTGTGTGAGATGAATATACCGCAAATTTTCCCAGTAGGGGTGAGATCATTTAAGTCTTAAAAATACCGTGTGAACTCAAGCGACGCAAACACGCACATTAAAAAAAACACAAACACAAACTTCGATATAAACGTAAGAGCCGCATGAAACCAGCCAAAGAGCCGCATGCGGTTCGCGAGCATCGGGTTGGCCACCCCTGGTGTAGGACTATAGAAAGGACATTACATCTTACACTCCAGTGCTTATGTTAGTTCTCACTCTCCAGTGTTCTGTATTGTTTAAAGACTATAATCACACTCTTGATGTCACTCAAATGAGGATGAGGTTCCCCTTTTGAGTCTGGTTCCTCTTATGGTTTCTTCCTCATAACATCTAAGGGAGTTTTTCCTTGCCACAGTCGCCCCAGTCTTCATCATCAGGGATAAACACACACCATTCACCTTAACTGTTAAATTCTGTAAAGCTGCTTTGAGACAATGTCTGATGTGAAAAGTGCAATAGAAATAAACTTGACTTGACTTTTTTGGAACTCAACAAGCTCCACAGATACTTCTGCAGACCGGTCATCAAACAAATTGTAAAATTGTAACACCAGAACTAAAATATTGTCACGAAATTGAGTTTTTCCATGTTCTGTGTACAAATTATGTCACTGCACTCATGATCAGCTGGTGTCCAGTTTTCTAGTTACATTACAAACTACATTACATTACAAATTACAACTTACAAAGCACAGAGTAATATAAGCCATTTTGCTCATTTTTGTTACATTTTTTCATCTTGTTAATTACATCACTGTGTGTTTATGAAAGAGTATAATGGGTGATTTTGGTGTGTTATATACTAAAACAGGAGATGGCAGTTTAAACAGATGTTACTTCAGATGAAAATTTGGACAGAAAGCAAAGTACAAGACCAGAACAAAGTTTAAATTTGATCTCTTTCAGTTTTTCTCTGCTGCTCGTATTTCTCTTGGATTGCTGAACACCACATCTGATAACCATCAACACACTGTCTGTTCTAGAATTCTGAACATGTTTTTGAGAGCATATATATGCTTATAGTATGTATTGTATGTACAGTGTTCAATGTACAATTAATACTGATATCTCTGGTCATCTGCTACGTTTTGTGATGTTGAGGTATTGGTTTCTCGAGTAATTTCAATAAACAAAAGTTCTGATTTCTTCAGTGCCAGAGACAAACACTTCTCTTCCTTGATGTCTGGAGACATCTACAGGCCAAGTGTCCCTAAAACTCAAAGCCATGTTTGTGTTCCCTTTCAGGAACTTGAGCTGCATCAAAACGCTTTGGAAACGCCCCGCGTTGTCCACGATCTAAATCACGTGTAAAATCTGGCCAATCAGCAAGTCCTGACGGAAAAACCAGGAAGCTACAAAACGGCTGAGCAATGATAGCGACATTAGCTTTTGTTTTTCAGGTAACCGATTTTGTGTAAATCTGTGCAACATGGCGAGACAAGCAAACTTTCAACAAAGTAAACATGAGCTGTGTGTTGTTTGTCTGGGAGTGGAGCATGCTCAGTCGGTGCCGCTCTCACCGAGGCAAAGTGGCGGCAACAGTCGTGGATGAGTCCTCTCCAGCCTCCCCTGTTGGGCCGTGCTCCTGTTCCCCAAGAAAGGTGTTCGCTCCGGTCTTATCCCGGTGCGCGACGGCACAGCCTCTGCTGTTTGAGGAGCTCCCGGAGGTAGTGACGCGAGCCGTGTCCAAGCTAGAGCTAGCTTGGCCAGGTAAGAAGCGGAAGCAATGTGTTCCCAGCAAGCTGGATGAGCGTTTCCTGCATCCTGCATCACACCCTCTGCGCTGGGGCCTACAGTGGGGGGTGAAGCAGCCCTGACTATCAGTGTGCACCGCTTTGAGAGGGACGGCCTACACTTTGCGTGGTGCCCGTACCTCCTCGTCACCACCAGGAGGCCAGGCTGTTAGCTCCACCATGGGATGTGTCTTAGAGTGCAGCCTCCCTCTGGTGGGTGCTTTCCCCCATCTCTGCCTGAGAGATCGGTTGCTAGGGAAACACCCTCTTGTGACACGTTTCCTGCACGGCACCCGGTGGCTGAGGCCCGGGATATGATCCAGAGCTCCTGTGTGGGACTTGGTCACGTGTTGGCAGCTCTGTCTGAGCCCCCCTTCAAGCCTTTGGCAGGGACTGGTCAGTATGTGTGACGCAGCTCGAGTTCCTAAAAGGGAACATCTCTAGGTTACGTTTGTAGGGAACGAGACACTGCGTCTCGAGCCATATTCCCTGCATCCCTGAAAGCGCTTACCTTCTCTTTCCTCAGAAGCTAATGTCGCTACCATCGCTCAGCCGTTTTGCACCTTCTTGGTTTACCCGCCGATGAAGTCGTGACTTGCAGATTGGCCAGATTTTACACATGATTCAGAGCGTGGACAACGCGGGGCGTTCCCAAAGCGTTTTGATGCAGCGTCTTGTTCCCTCAGGGAACTAGGGTTACTGAGAGAGTTTTTCTGTTCACACTGAGACAATATTTTATTCTGAGAAATCCCCAGTTCTTCTCACCCAACATCAGCACCTGATCCTTAACTAATGCTTTATAATAAACACAAATTCCCACAGCCACACCCCAAAATCTAGTAAAGCCTTCTCAGAAAATAAGATGTTCAGCATTCGCATGTAGTTGTTATTGTCAGGATAAATGTATTTTGTTATAAATATCGTCGAAAAAACAAAAGAACAAGTCTAAAATAAAGCACTTTTACTAATAATTGTCTAAAATAAAGCACTCCACAAATAATATTGAGTTGAACTGAATAATATTGGCCAGGTTATCTAAGTGTGAAAAACTTCCTGTTAGCCTTTAGCACAGACTTTGGGACTCACAGGTAAAATGCCCTACCTAAATGTAAATGTTAACAGTTCCTGATAAAAGTGTGCTACATACACAATTTAAACACCGTTAAAAAGAAGACACTTTAAATAATGGACATTATATTACTCAAAAAGAAAATAAGTTATAAAACGTTATATATGATGAAGTACCCTGAAAAAAATCCTTAATGGAACATTTTTTCTTCTTTATATAATTATGAAATCAGTCCTGGAGCACACCAGAAAAGTACTGGTGGGCAGTTTTTGGGCAGTAGAATTCATTGTCACTTTGTCATTATGGGCTACCGAGTGTAAATTTATGAGAAAAATATTTATTTGAACGATTGTAATATCAGACTGCAAAATAAAGGTGAAAAGTGTGATAAAATACACAAGTGTATCTCACCTGTGAGACTCGACACTTCATCTGATTTCTCCTCAGGAGGTTTTTCTGTAAGAGGAAAATAATATTGAATCATCTTGGTCCAATCAGAGCTCTTTGTGTTTCCTCTCTCACTGCTACTAAAGTGATTTACTGTGTAAGTGTAGATCAGGATCACGTGTAGATTATATCATGTGTAGTTTAGGAACACGTGTAGATCAGGAACACATGTAGATCAGGATCACGTGAAGATCAAGCGCAAGTGTAGATCAGGATCATGTGTAGATCAGAAACACGTGTAGATCAGGAACATGTGAAGATCAGGGGCATTTTCAGATGCAAGAAAATTTTGCATTTCATTTGGAAATCAGGGTCCCAGAGTCTGAAAGAAGAAGAAGAGAAGAGGCACACAATTTAAGCTGCTTGAGGTCCAGTGTAAAGTTTGCACAGTCAGTGGTGGTTTGGGGAGTTATGTAATCTGCTGGTGTTGGTCCACTGTGTTTTATCCGGTCCAAGGTCTGCACAGCCGTCTACCAGGAAGTTTTAGAGCACTTCATGCTTCCCTCTGCCGACCAGCTTTATGGAGATGCTGATTTAATTTTCCAACTGGACTTGGCACCTGCCCACACTGCCAAAAGTGCTAATACCTGGTTTAATGGTCTTGGTATTTATGTATTTGATTTGCCTGCAAACTCACATGACCTGAACCCCATGAAAAATATATGGGGTATTTGTTAAGAGGAAGATATGAGACACCAGACCCAATAACATAGAAGAGCAGAAAGCCGCTACCAGAGCAACCTGGGCTTCCATAACACCTCAGTACTGCAGTATTTCTTGCAAAGGGAGCACCGACTGAGTATTGAGTTCTGTACATGTTCATACTTTTCAATAGTCCAACATTTCTGTGCTAAAAATATTTATTTTTATTTATTTTTAGTGGTCTTAAGTAATATTCTAATTTTCTAAGATACTGAATTTTGGGTTTTCATTAGCTGTAAGCCAAAATCATCAAAATGAAAAGAAATAAACACTTGAAATATATCAGTGTGTGTGTGATAAATCTATATAATATACCAGTTTATCTTTTTGTATTGAATTACTAAAATAAATCAACGATTTAATGACATTCTCATTTATTGACATACACGTGTAGATCAGGATCACGTGTAGACCAGGATCACGTGCAGATCAGGATCAGTACTAATCACTAAGAATCATCTCTGCAATCTTTTACATTACTGATACTATAACTAGTGTGATGATGTTACAGTCACATTGGACACATGAGCTGCTTTTGTTCTACAGGACATTTGTGTCTTTCCACATATATCAGATCTGAAGCTTTGGTTTCTGCTGTGTGTAATGTTCAGTGTGTGTTCTACTGATAATAACTCACTTACCCCTGACTGAGAGAGAAACACGGCTGATCTCTTCACTGTAGACAGATCTCTTGAAGCGTCTCACTGCTTGGTAGCTCGTGTAGACACCTGAATCATTAAGTGTCAGATTGCATAACACCAAAGAACAGTTCCTCTTACGAAGCTCTTTCTCAGGAACGTCCACACGACCCTCATATCCATCACCATGATACGTCTCTGTACCCTCTCGCTCAAACACAATCTCAGCTTCATTTTTCCACTTAATATGCAGTGTTTCAGTTCCTACACTCTCCAGTTCACACGGCAGGACAGCTGTAGATCCTTCTTCACCAGATACACTGATCACTGATTCTCCAGAGTGGAGACCTGAGATAGAAAATTAAATCTACATTAATCTGTACAGTGTATTTATTATAAGAACTTTATTTCAACTGTTTTCTGAAAGAAAGTGTTACTGACCCACACAGACGCTGATCCACAACATGCAGATGGAGGAGAAGGAGCTTCTGGTGTCCATTGTGTCCTCAGTGTGTGTAGATTTTCTACAATAAACTAAATAACACATTTATCATCAATACAAATTACAGTAAAACATATTTCTATTTGAAAAATTAAAAATTGCGGTATTTAGCAGACGTCCGTGTCCAGAGAGACGTACAAAAGTTCTTTTAAGTCTCTAATAATGAATAAATCAACACTGTACACAAGATTACAACTTAATATAAATTAGGCATTGTGCGATTAAACTCATTATTTATAACAATAACTTTCTAAAAGCTGCTTTGAGACAATGTCTGTTGTGAAAAGCGCTATACAAATAAACTTGACTTGACTTGACTTGACTTTCTCCACATTGTTGAAAAAAACACTATTGAGCTATTCATTATAGCTGCAGACAAGATGCTCGTGTATCCCACAACTTCTGCAACTTCCATGCCATTAAACTTTCAAACTTGTTTTAACGCGTTAAAACTTCAAATACTTTTACTTTCACTACCTGAAAGGTTATGATACTGGAGAAAAAGAGGAAATTCTTGTCAGCATTCTGTCATTATTACAGCATGCTGACTATTATGGATTTTAAAACAACAGGAACAAGTTTATATATTACAAGTCTGACTTTTTTTTTTTTTCGCAATTGTGAGACTCATTAAAGACACTTTCTGCCAAAGCACAATAGGAAACCACAAGATGTGATTTTCTTTTTATTCTAAAAACAGATTTGTAAGCGATTATCCCGAACAACAAGGTTTGACCATTAGAGAATCAAAGCACTTTTGTACGTCGCTCTGGATAAGAGCGTCTGCTAAATGCTGCAAATGTAAATGTAAACTTTGATATGATGATCCTTTATGATTTGTGGTGAATCAACGTGTGGAGACTCAGAGACAGTTGTACAGATAATGATAAATTTAGTACAGAAATGTAGGGGAAACACAAAAAAATGCAGAAGTGAAAAAAAATTTAAAAAGATAATAAAACAGAGCAAAATGTGTGGATGTGGCATTGGTTTTCCTGAGTTTTCAGGTCATCCACACCACCAACTACATTGACGATTGGTTGATTTTAGCTCAATCTGAAGCATCGAGATGTCGGTCTTACGCACATAAGGTGTTGGGGTTTCGGCTGAATGACGGAAGCAGTGTGCTTTCTCCAATACAGAGAACCACCTATCTCAGTGTCGTATGGGATTCAACTACTTTACGCATGCAGCTTTCCCCTGCCCACATTGTGGCCATCCTTACGGCCATCAGGAAGGTCAGAGAAGGACAGTGTGGGAGATCGTATGGGTCGATGAAAGGAACGCTACGACAGGACAGTCTCAGAGTCAACAAAGTCTCTTTATTAATAGTTTTTATCCAGTGCTCAGTGCCTCAGTCACACATTCTCTGGCACACACACATCCTCGCGCTCCTCCTTAAATGCCCCCTCCGATCACTGCAAGAAAGAGAACACTCGTTAGTCATAATTCTCTTCAGGTGAGGCATTCCTGTGTCTACCTGCTCCTGCCCTCGCCCTCCATTCACAAACCGGTGCTCGGCCACACCCCCGCTGCCACATACCCCCACTGCCTGACTCAGGACAGGAAGCCGTCCAGCCCGCAACTGCCCCCCCAGCACGAGAGAAAGTCGGCCATTACCATCTGTGCCCCCAGTCTGTGGACCACCTCGAACTTAACCGGCTGAAGCGCCAGATACCACTGAGTGATCCGCGCGTTGGTATCCTTCATGAGATGGAGCCACTGGAGCGGGGCCTGGTCCGAAAAGAGGGCGAAGGCCCATCCCATCAGTACCGGAGGGAGAGGACCGCCCACTTGATGGCCAGACAATCCTTTTCGATTGCTGTAGGAAAGCTGTACCGGCTTTCCCGCACCGACAACTTACGGTTGATGTACAGCACCAGCTGCTCCTCCCCCTCCACCACCTGGGACAGTACGGCCCCCAACCCGACGCATCCGTCTGTAAAATAAAGGGGAGAGAGAAGTCAGGAGCATGCAAAAGCGGACCACCACGCGAAAAAGCCAGCTGGCATGGCTCCGACCACTGGACGGGATCTGGCGCTCCCTTTTGAGTGAGATCGGTCAGCGGGCTGGTGACGTCCAAAAACATAGGAATGAATCTCCTATAATAGCCAGCCAGCCCCAGGAACCGTTTCACCTCCTTTTTGGTCTTGGGTCTCGGACAGGCCGCAATCGCTGCTGTCTTATCAATTTGGAGACGCACCTGCCCGTGACCCAAGTGAAAACCCAGATACTGTACTTCCACCCGCCCAATCACACACTTCTTTGGGTTTGCCATGAGCTTTAGTTATGCTGCCATAGCGAGTCTTGCCGGAGTCCAAACTGCACAATGACATTAACTTTCATAAAACAATAAAGACACATATTAATCCATATCCTTCTCCTCCTGTCACCCCTCTTCTCTCTTCCCACTTCGTTCTGGTCTGCCTCTGGATAGTGTTCTCTTCGATTGGAGGCCAGGGACGCAGCTGGGGACGGTTTCTCATCAACGCCTTGGTGGTTCCATGAAATTCCGGAGTAAGAATGGGCACCTGGAGGATGGATTGGATTGTAGTTAATGTCAACAGTCTGCTACATTGACTCAGGACTACTTTTCGCTTCTGATCATCATCACTGTACCCTGCAACATTGTATATCTGCTATAAATTTTCAATTCAATTCATTTTTATTTGTATAGCACTTTTAACAATGAACATTGTCTCAAAGCAGCTTTACACAGATAATGTGGTGATTAAAAGTGAATATGTTCTTTATAAGTAAGTTTGTCTTTGATAAGCAAGCCAGTGGCGACTCTGGCAAGGAAAAACTCCCCGAGATGGCATAAGGAAGAAACTTTGAGAGGAACCAGACTCAAGAGGGAACCTCATCCTCATCTGGGTTGCACTGAATGTCTATTTATAGCAGATAAATGAATCAAATAAATGGACATTCGGTGCAACCCAGATAAGGATGGGTTCGCTCTTCTATATCCCCCTATATATAGTTTTCTATATTCCGAATGCCTTTTTTTTTTATTTTTTTTAGCCTTTTTGGACTAATGGTGTGGTTAAGTTGATGTGTCACATGTCCACTTTCTGTATTTTTTTTAGCCCACCTACTTTGTTGCCCCCACCCCCCTTACCCCCATTGAGTGTGGGGTTATAGCATCTCCCATAATGCAATTCCCCCCCTACCGGGCTGTTTGGTTTGGTGTATGGCATGCCTGGGGTCTGTGGGTTTTGCCCCATTCACTGTATGTGTGTCAATGTATGTGAATACAAGCTGTTCATTTCTATGGGGGTGATTAATTACTATTACTCCCCTAGTGGTAGCTCAGTGCATCCCCAGTATGTCATTGGGTCAGTACCCAGTATGATAAACTTCAGGACAATCGATACTGTTATCGATACTTGTGTTGTTTAATCTCCGTATACTTCGGTGTTAATGGTGATGTAATTTTCCCTACCTGAATTATGTCATCTCGAGGCCGACGTTTGCGTTGTATTTACTGTCTCCGTCATCTCTCGGCTCTAACTGCAACTCTCCTGCCTCAGCCTCAAGCTAAGGTAATTTAATTCATTATTACATAAATCTTTAGTTTGTACTAGTATTCTTCGGGGACATTATTAATCTGCATTGTTAGTTGATAGCATGAACTATTGACTATCCGCAAAAATACATACCGATAGTTTTTCCGGTCGACTGTCATTACGAAAGCGGCCTCTAGAGGCGAATCACTAACACCACGTGCTGTTTGTTTTTACACACAAGACTGTGTGCTGCACAGACAGCTCAATATTATATTTATTGTTTATGATTTATTTATTATATAATTATATTTGTTAATGAATATATTCATATTTATTTCCTTTAGCCCATTTTCATAAAATCACTACTGTTTTTTTTATTTTGTAATGAAGTTCAGTAGTATTTATTAAAAATGTGCTTTTTTTGCCTCTTTCTGTTTGCTTACAAGCATTCGTAAACAGCAGCACTAAAGTTTTGCAGTAATAAAATATTAAAATAACTTCACATCATGTATTTTTGCAACAAATTATAAAGAGTAGTATCGATAACAGTATCGATAAGTGTCAGTATAGATATCTATCCATGTTTCTGGGTTTCCATTCAGGTTAGTCTGGTATACCATTGCTACCACATATACCACTGGTTATAAAATTTGAATCTATAAGTTCAGTGCCTACAAGTTTATCCCTAATTATTGAGTGAGAGCTTTAGAACCCCTGATTCACACAGCTAAGTGAGAACCCCACTTCTAATCTATTTTTTCACCAAGCTCCTAGAAACTCCTAGAAACTTTTACATTATAGTGAGCATCTATCTATTAGATAGTGTAAAGTTTCTAGGATCTTGGTGAAAAAATAGATTAGAAGTGGGGTTCTCACTTAGCTGTGTGAATCAGGTGTTCTAAAGCTCTAACTCACTATAGTGTAAAAGTTTCTAGGAGCATCTGTCTATTAGGTGGATAACCTCAGCTTTCAGTTCCAAAAACTGAGTGCCCTATATGATGACACCCTATCCTGAACCTGAGCCTGGACCACAGGCACAATTAAACCTCGCCCAGAGCAGAGCACGAGTCAAGGTGGGGATGGCTATAGTGCCTAGAGGGCCTATGTGGGCTCAGGGTCAGCCCAAAGAGGGCATGTGGCATCACAGGTGCTCGTGTTGTTCTTCACAACATTACCACAATGTGAGGTGAGAGGGCCCTGCCTCCTTTTCATGAAGATGGCCAAGAGGAACCCCCAGTAAACCCAGGAGACCAAAGAGATGGCAGGGTGGTGTGAGATATGATTTGCCTAAATCACTTTAAATAAAACCAGTTGAGTCAAGGATTGTTCATTCTTTCTTTATTTGCTGTAATAAAAAAGACGTGTATTTATTTACTTTATTTTCAATTCAATAACAAATGAGAGATAAATGTTCACATACTGATTTCCACCTTAAGATAAGGGGCTTCAACAGATCAATTTTAAGTCTAGCATTTTATTTATGTTAAGCCTTTTGTTCTCCATTTGAAGCTGTATAAAGTCCATCTTTATACAAACACTTCTCTTTATGGATGTCTGGCACCATCTACTATCTTCTAAGGCAAATTAGAAAAAGTCATTATAAAGTCCATCTATATAATACTTTTTCTAATTTGCCTTAGAAGATGGACCTTATACAGCCCTTCAGCAAGCAACTAGAAAGACAAAATAATTCAACATGATTTATAAGTTCTATAATACAATCAAGGACCAAATATTTAAATGAGGAAGGACAGCTTCAGAACATTTCTTACACTGCTGAAGGTGCATCTTAACGCATTTTCAATTTCTGTCACAATTAATGCTCTCTTCAGCTTCATCCTACAGTGCAAATAAGTAAGGATGCTTGTGCTACTGAACAGAAACCTAAAGACCTAAAGACAATAATCACTTATAACTGTAACAGAGTGTGGTGCTGCAGGAGGGTCCAATAATACAATGTCTCCATCAGCAACTGCAGGACAATTAAACCAATAAAATACTCAATAAATATTCTTAAACAAATACAACTAATAAAGACATTAGGAACAGCTTAGACTACTGGAAATAAGATTGCAGTATAAAATAAAACAAGCGAGCATAATGCACAAGTGAAACATTGACTGTAAATGCTTTCAATATAACTTTTTAAATAGTGACAATGCCGATGATATTTATTAAATACTGTACTGATAAAACAGTAAAACCAATAAACCATAAGTAATAATATGAAAAACCTACATTTTACTTACACATGCACTTCTTTATTAGGGGACAGTGGC
Organism: Silurus aristotelis; assembly: GCF_946808225.1. Classification (NCBI taxonomy): domain Eukaryota; kingdom Metazoa; phylum Chordata; class Actinopteri; order Siluriformes; family Siluridae; genus Silurus; species Silurus aristotelis. The sequence goes on from NC_139580.1 coordinate 2,427,602, forward strand.
AGCAGCACAGCTGGGGAGAGGGAAGGTGGAGGTGGACCCCCACCTGTTTTAAAGGCCTCAGCCTTCTTATATTGGCTACATAGTAAGCTAAACTACATGAAATACTAAATCACATGGCTTCAGTAACAGTTTTGTAAGTTTAGAAAATATGAATTTGTTGGAGAATGTTTTTAATAAAATAACTTGAAACTTTTTAAATAAATTATAGAGAGTAGTATTGATAATGTTATCGATATCATTATCGGTATTGCTACCGTTATCAATTAAATTGAAACAATACTCATCCCTAAAAAAGATGTGTATAGTAAGTGCAAATCCTGCAGCTACAAACATTGGAATATGTGCAAAAAGTTGGTCAGTGTGTTTGTGGAAGAAAAATATCCTGATCCTCCACAGGAAGTAGAGTCACTGATGAGCAGAGTTTCACCACTGTCTCAGCATGAAGGCAAAATATCAGGTTGTTGATAAAAGGGAACAGAGAGGAACTAGATACTCCTAACTCTTTCCATAGATGCCTCCAAGATAGTATCAGAGGGAGTCCCAATCCGGCTAAAACCACCTGTAGTCCTTAGTTTTGCCTACAGAGGCTTCTAAATCTGTGGTGAGGCCCAGGAAAGTGGGGTCTTCAGAAAACCAGAAAATGATGCAGGATCTGTACTTGATGACACAGTCATGTGTCTAGTGCAAATTTTAGGAAATCATTTGATCATTCCCTGAGAAGAATTGACTGTTTTTTTCAGAGCATCATGCAACTTCTGCGTTTTAAAAGCAATGCGATTCTGGGATTGAAACACAGTCCTGAGACAGCTGGAGGTCATGATCATTTCTTCCTAGAAGAGCAGGACGAGGAAACATGAGATGAGGGCTGTGATGGAGACCATGATCAGTGGGTGAGGACGCACCATTCCTGCAGCATCTGGAGAGAAAATGAGTGTGAAAATGGATGAGTGCCAGAAACAAACACTTCTCGTTATGGATGTCTGGCGCCATCTACAGGCCAAGAGTCCCTAAAACTCAAAGCTGTGTTTGTGATTATTTTGAATGACACAAAAAAGAAAATAAAAAATTCAAATATAAATATTTTATTATAAACACTTAAATATGAAAAACTATCCAACTTAAAAAATAAATAAACCTAATTATCTGTGGTGCAGAAATCCCACTGGGACAGGAATGTCCACTAAACTGGTCCTTATTTTTTTAATTCTACAGTCAAATTTAAACTTTTAAATTTCAGTCTGTGTGTCTACTGGTGAAATACTGGTGTCTGTTAAGTTTGCTGATGTGGTTTGTGTCCATTCGCTCATCACAGGAACCATCACTGCAATTCAGTACTGCTTTAAAATCAGAATCACTTACGGTGTGATGGTGAAGTGTCCACATACTTTTGGTTATAAAGCATATAAATACTAAGATAGAAAAAATTGTGTTTGATTACAATTATAAATGAAGTGGACAGAATTCCAGTTAAAAAGTCCAGTTCACTGAAGATCCTGAAATGAACTGAATTATTGGTTGTATAAGAAATGAAATGTGCAGATAATAAAATACACAATTGTATCTCACCTGTGGGACTCGGCACTTCATCTGATTTCTCCTCAGGAGGTTTTTCTGTAAGAGGAAAATAATATTGAATCATCCTGGTCCAATCAGAGCTCTTTGTGTTTCCTCTCTCACTGCTACTAAAGTGATTTACTGTGTAAGTGTAGATCAGGATCACGTGTAGATCGGGATCACGTGTAGATCGGGATCACGTGTAGATCAGGATCACGTGTAGATCAGGAGCACGTGTAGATCAGGAGCACGTGTAGATCGGGATCACGTGTAGATCGGGATCACGTGTAGATCGGGATCACGTGTAGATCAGGATCACGTGTAGATCAGGATCAGTACTAATCACTAAGAATCATCTGTGCAATCTTTCACATTACTGATACTATAACTAGTGTGATTACTGTATAATAGAGAAGATCATATTTTCATAAGCAGTGAAAAGCAGTGAAATTGTATTTTAAAGGTAATAAAGTGTAGAAATCAGCAAGAAAATCATTAGTGCTACACTGTTCCTGCTGTCTGGGGTAAAGACTTTCTGATTTCCAGCTCTACTGCAAACTCGTGTCATGAAAATGATTTCCATTTAAAGATGGCAGAGGGAATCTCCAAGTGTGTGATGAAACACTAATATAAAGATGCTCAGGTGTTCTGTGTTCTCCTGGATCATCTAACACACACATGAAGAGCTTTAAAATCAGCTGTTCACTGCACAATTTCTCCTCTAGTACTGAAAACACTGACATTATGCTCACATTGGACACATGAGCTGCTTTTGTTCTACAGGACGTTTAGTGTCTTTCCACATATTTCAGATCTGCAGCTTTGGTTTCTGCTGTGTGTAATGTTCAGTGTGTGTTCTACTGATAATAACTCACTTACCACTGACTGAGAGAGAAACACTGCTGATCTCTTCACTGTAGGCAGATCTCCTGATGTGTCTCACTGCTTGGTAGCTCGTGTAGACACCTGAATCATTAGATGTCAAATTGCGTAACACCAAAGAACAGTTCCTCTTACGAAGCTCTTCCTCAGGAACGTCCACACGACCCTCATATCCATCACCCTGATACGTCTCTGTACCCTTTCGCTCAAACACAATCTCATCTTCATTTTTCCACCTAATATGCAGTGTTTCAGTTCCTACACTCTCCAGTTCACACGGCAGAACAGCTGTAGATCCTTCTTCACCAGATGCACTGAACACTGATTCTCCAGAGTGGAGACCTGAGATAGAAAATTAAATCTACATTAATCTGTACAGTGTATTTATTATAAGAACTTTATTTGATCTGTTTTCTGAAAGAAAGTGTTACTGACCCACACAGACGCTGATCCACAACATGCAGATGGAGGAGAAGGAGCTTCTGGTGTCCATTGTGTCCTCAGTGTGTGTAGATTTTTTACAACACACTAAATAACACATTTATCATCAATACACATTACAGTAAAACATATTTCTAGTATAAAAATGTATATTTGTGGTATTTAGCAGACGTTCGTGTCCAGAGAGACATACAAAAGTGCTTTAAGTCTCTAATAATGAATAAATCTACACTGATACACAAGATTAGAACTTAATATAAATCAGACTACAAAATACAGAGGGATTTTATATCTCACTGTTACACACATCATCTGAACCAGAACAACAGAGAGACAGCAGGTGGCGCTCCTACACCATGTTTCTTACAGAACACAAACACCACCGGTAGATGCTCATATCAGGAATTTAGTTTTCTCTAAGACAGAAACGTGTGTGTGTGTGTGTGTGTGTGTGTGTGTGTGTGTGTGTGTGTGTGTGTGTGTGTGTGTGTGTGTGTGTGTGTGTGTGTGTGTGTGTGTGTGTGTGTGTGTGTGTGTGTGTGTGTGTGTGTGTGTGTGTGTGTGTGTGTGTGTGTGTGTGTGTGTGTGTGTGTGTGTGTGTGTGTGTGTGTGTGTGTGCACAGAAAAAAGTGAACGTTTGTCCAAGCAGCTATTTTTCATTTTAAACCTTTAAAACCTTTAAAACTTGCTAATTATTCAACAATAGCAACAGGCAGAGTTACTAAACACTGTGCAACACAATTCAGATACCACATGCAACTTACACTGCTTGACTTTTTTTTGTAAAAAAAAAAAAAAAAAAAAGGACTCGAGCTACAGTACCAGGGCGCGTGATGATGACGTCACAATTGAGCGACTGATTGTCATGTGTCGTTATCTATCTTGTCTCTTTGAATTTTAAATCACTCTGCATTTATATACATTGCTCCATTAATACCTCAACATGTCGTGAACACACACTCTCCACTAAAAGTGAGGGGGACGAATTTACTTTTTCTAAAAATTTGTAAATTTTTATAATCTACAACCCTGTGTAACTGAGCGTTCGTGTTAAAGTCTGTTACACCTGCATCAAAGGTAACACTGAACTATAAACTTAAACTTTGCATCGTAAGTATTTTTTCAATCAAATACTAATTGATTTTAAAAAGTATAAACCCGTATTACAAATCAGATAAGAATGTAAGAATAAACATGTTCTCTTACTGTTTTCTCCGGAGTCTGTTCTTCAGTTCTTCAAAATCCACACACACTGTTGTTGTTGTTGTTGTTGTTGTTGTAGTAGTGGTGTTTTATGGCGGTTTGGCAGACCAACGAAAAGGTGCATTACCGCTAACTACTGATTGATTGATTATCTAGCTCGAAGGACCATGCTCGGTCAAGGCACAGTGACCATGTGCTCGCGCGTGTGGGAGGGTGTGTCTCACTGTTTAATTCCCCACACTTTTCACATTCTCCCGATTCATGCTTTCCTATTCTAAAAGCGCACACACTCCTATTTTGCTGTTTTGCACTACAGAGACAACGGGAGGGAACAGTGTGCTGTAACTAGGACCTGTAACAAATGAGACCTTAAAACAGGGGTCTCAAAACTTTTCAGCCCGAGGGCCGCATTAACTATCAAACAGCAGTTCGGGGGCCGACTACACACCCGAGGTCCAAATAAAAAAGAATCAAAACATGGATGTTGTTTTTCATTATTTATGTAATATTATTTTATTCAGTTATTATTTAATAACACATTGATACACTACACATGAACACCTGTATTAGTGGGAATGGTGAAATTGTTTCCTGGATGCCAGAATAGCAGACATTTCTGGCTTTAGATTTGATGTCCCTAACATCAACAGTGTCCTGATATTATCATCAGACAAGTTGTTCTCAAATTGTTCTTCACGTATTTCATTCTTGTGAAATGATGATTATACTAATGAAATTGCAGAACGGGTTTAAGGTGAACCAATGAAACTCTTTCTATTAAATCAGATGCGCTCCCACTGAATCGGGCCGCACCACATCATAAATATGGATGATGTTCCTCTGACGTTTGAGCTGCCTCTCACTCGCACTGTCTACAGGAAATGAGAATCATTCGTCATGCTGAAAACAACCGGGCATGAAAAAAAAAAACACTAATTTTTTTCCGTAGACAAAAAGGTCTCCACGAGCCGGATGAGAGGCCTGTGGGCCATAGTTTGTAGACCCCTGCCTTAAACGACCAACGTACAAAACGTTAGACTGGAATTGTGACTTGTACTATTGTTGTTTGGGATTGTTGTTGTTCCTCCTAAGAGCCTGTGCTGACTGACTGCAGGAATGCTCTTTTGCTCTTTTCATATCCACAACTGAAAGCTTCTTCATTTGGGCAGTTACATTTTTATATCAAGTGATAAAGATCATTTCAGTTTTGTTAAAGTAAATTAACTAATTTACCATTTAAAATGAGCATTTAATAGTATTTACATGATAACTAACTAAACTAAAGCAATATAACACATCCAAAGACTACTGTATATGTGTAAATATCTGGGAGAATAATTCCCTAATAATTTATTATTTGTTGGTTAATTTGAACTGCAAGAAAAAGGAGTGAAAGCCACCCTGCACATGTGTCACAGATGTGCTCTGAGTCTCCGACACGCCCTTACATGAGCAACAAGTGTCCTCGGCATGAAGGGACACACACACACACACTCACACACACACACACTTGTCTGACCACTTCTGTTGCTTGCTCAGCTGAGCTTTCCTGGGATTGGTTGTTGGACAGTGTTAAGGCCAGTTCCACTCTAAGATCTATTTAAACATAGACTAAATGTGTTACGATTACAGAGCCCAAAAATTGGTCACTTTGGTGTTGCTAGTAGAATTTTACACATGCTAATATGTTACACATGCCAAGACAATAGGGACTATATAAAATAACTTTATTTTCTCTTTATTACACTATAAATAGATAAAACCCACTTTGGTGCCCCAAATATAAGGCTTTTTAATAGGTATTATGAATTAGACAACCACCTTACCTGTCATTTCTTTCAGTTAATTAATTACAGCGTGATTCTGGTCCACATTTTGCCACTTGTATTAAGCAAAACTGTTAATTATGTGCCCTAATATAAAAGCATTTTGATATTAGAAAGCTAAGCTGAACAGTATAAAATTGGTAGAAAGAATCTTTAAGCCACACACTTCAAGTAAAGAAAATATTTCCAGAAAAATAAGATATTAAAGAGTAGGCATTTTGTGGGGACCTGTGTAAAATTTTATGTTAAAACATAATGTGGGGACCCAGTGGGGAAGGGTAATTACACTACCAGTCAACTGAAATCACTGCTTTGCAAACACTCTTGGAGTACCTTGTATATTGTGTGAAGCTGACATTTTTATAAAAATGTAAAAAAATGTATTAAAAAATCAGTTTTATACCTGTTTGCAGGAAGTAGACTCAGGCTCTGAATGTTGGGTGCAATGGTGATCATCTTCAGAGGTACCTTATAAGGCTGGACGATTACAGTCTGATTTTGGTCAACATTTTGTCACCTGTAATGAGCACCTGAATAATAATAATAATTTTAATTATATTTCACACTAATTTTGTTCTTTTTTAAGTAAAGATGATCTCTAAACTGTACAAAATAGGCAGCTATGATCAGGCTTTTTAATTTTTATTTTATTTCAGATGCAGCCAGCCTGATTGTCAGGTGAAAGAACGTGCCAGAAAACTGAAGTGAAATCCACAAAGGCTGTTTAATGAAAAAATAAGAAGCAAGGCAGAAAACGGAAAAACCGCAATGAAACTCCAGGTTAACTAACCCTGGTGATAACTATAGCTAGACAAGATACACAGAGTCCCGTAAACAGAGATAAGCTAAACAGAGTGCTTGGATAGTCCGACAGTGTTCCCTAGTCTAAGCTGTAGAACGGACAATGAGCTGGTGGAGGAACGGGGTTTATGTAGCGTGAGAACTGATGAGGGCCAGGTGTAGCTGATTAGTAAGTGGGAGAGCTGCTTGGAGTGATAGGTGGAGGTGTGGCTGGTGGATCCCTGACACTGATGCACACTGCTCAACAAAATCATGTATCAGACGGAGTTATCAGAGATTTAGCACAAGAGACTGAATAAGACATAATAAAACCTAGATAAAAGTTTATTCTGATTTAAAAACTTACAACGTTGGTGTTTAACGTGATACAGTACCTAGGTGAATAATTTACACAGTCTGTGCATGTGCCGATACACATGACATCGGGCTTACCCAAAACACCTCTGATAAATATTATTAAAATGCTCGTGATTTAAATATTAACGATTTTTTTAAAAATATTTAAACCTATATAAAATACAAGCTGCGGTGGCTAAGGGATGAAACAAGAAAAGACAACATCCAGATGAATCTCACCTTTGAGATACCACAGAAAGAGCCACTGCAGTCTCCTGAAAGCAAATCATGAAAATGACTTGTTCGCATTTGCTGAAGAGGAGAATACACATGATGAACAAGCAGTTACTGTGGACATGGAGATTTGTGAATACCTGAAATCAGCTGATATGGGAAATTTACATGATTTCCACAGGATTTTTAAGATCTTCTTAAAAGCCAACACAGCAACACCTTCCAGAGAAGCTGTTTAGTATTGGAAGTCTCATCCTCACCCCAAAAAGAAACTACTCCTGCTGCGCTACAACCGTTACTTTGAAAGTAAAACCTAGATGAAAATGCGAAATCAGTCTTAAGATAATTCTGTAACATTGCATTAAGACCATACTTATTTACATTTACATTTATTTTGCATTGCAGAAGTGATCTAGACTTTTTTTTTTTGCATAGAACAAATTTTGTTTTGAGGACACTTAATAGAAAACAAGAGTTTTGATCTATTGGAATCATCATACATTTTTTTTGACCATGTGAAATATTTAAAATTTTAAAGACAGATTTATGTTTAATGTCAAGTCAAGTCGAGTTTATTTCTATTGCGCTTTTCACAACAGACATTGTCTCAAAGCAGCTTTACAGAAATCAACAGTGAAGGTGAATGATGTGAATTTGTCCCTGATAAGCAGCCGTGGCGACTGTGGCAAGGAAAAACTACCTTAGATGTTACGAGGAAGAAACCTTGAGAGGAACCAGACTCAAAAGGGAAACCCATCCTCATTTGGGTGACATCAAGAGTTTGATCATAAATCTTTCAACAATACAGAACACTGGAGAGTGAGAACTAACATGAGCACTGGAGTATAAGATTATAAGTGATGTTCTTTCTACAGTCTTTGGTATAAAACTAGGAGCTACTGAGCTCAACATTTGTGATCATCACAGATCCAGCATCAGCTTCTCCATGCCAGAGCCTTTAAACACTCCAGGAGGTCCAATGTCAAACTCCACACATGTAGTGGGATCCAATTGGCACTGGTACGTCTCTAGATGGTTCAGGATGTTTGCGAGTTCGGCATCTACTTCTTCAAAGGTCCTTTAATAGGTAATGTTGTTTGTTTTCTAGTATCATCTTATTGTTTTCTAAGAAGTTATTAACTAATATAACTTATTTCTTAATGGCAATTATCTATATTACACTGTTTAATGCATTACTGCATTAAACACTAGTACAAGAACTTCTCACCTGTTACACCTGTAAGGCCTGAAAGAGATCAAGCCTTAGCCAGGTAAGAAAAAGTAATGCAAAAGTAACGTAACACATTACTTTCCATAAAAAGTAACGCAATTAGTTACAGGAGTAACTCAATATTGTAATGCATAACTTTTAAAAGTAACTTTCCACAACACTGGTCATCAGATGACAATTTGTTAAAGAAGTTGTTCTTTAATGATCAATGTTCTTTGATGTTCTCTGCTCCAGATAAAACATGCAGGTAGCAGTCTCTTGCTTGCACCCTCATATGTCCGATTTTAAGTTGCTTTCTGTGGATGATGCTCTGAAGACCTTTCAAACCTTCTTCACTTAGGCCACCTTGAGAATCTTAAAAAAAGAACAAAATAACATTAAGCCTCCCTTAGAAACCTTACAAACAAGGTATGTTTATTAGGGCTGCCCCCTAATCGTAACACAAAAATGTTGGTCTGTCAGAAGTCATAGTTGGGCTAATTTGAATTTGTTGTAGAGTTGCATAAAATCAAACAAACAAACTTCACAGCATGTGGTGACATTCACGTCCCTGTAGTTATTAGATAGTAATTACATATGTGGGATAGGAAATTCAAAATTGGAACACTAAAATAGTCACTGAGTTACTTTTTGAATGAAGTAACGAGTAACTGTAACTAGTTACTTTTTTTTAGTAACTAGCACAACACTGCTGACAGTTGTGATGGCTGAAATAACTTTCTTATAACATTCTTTCTCAGCCGTGAAACTGGAACTTACTGTTTTGTGAGTTCATTTTCCAGACAAAATCTTTGGTTAGGAGCAGCCCTTTGTTTATGCTTATGTTTGTGCCATATATTACAAATACTTACTTTTCAGTCTCTCACTGGCAAACAGGCAGGACACTTCTCTGAGGGCCTCAGCAATAGACATAGACGGAAGTAGACAGATAAAGAGAAACAAAAAGGAGAAAATAAAAAAATGTGTTCTGTTACACAAACTGTTTTGGTGTTGTGTCCGTCCTTGACACAATCTACACACAGCATACACACACAATAGTCATTTCCTTACCGTCTGCCCACTCCTTTACATTCTTGACTCAGTCTTTCAATTGGTTTGGTTTGGCTCGCTGTCACCGTCAGTTCAACTTTCATGCACTCTAGGTTTTGCAACTGGCTTTGCAGAGCGTTTGTGGTCTGCTACATGTTGCTGTTAATGTTCAATATACAGCTTAAAAAAATTTACGACATACATTACTGAACATTTAAAACAAATTCTACCGATGTCTTTGCCTTCTGATATCAGCGGCTCGGTGAGGTGACCAAATTGTTAAACTTTTGTTGATTCAGGCACATGGCCATGAGAGTCAGCATGTCTGTGCGTCCTGCAAACACCGAAAATATCATTTTACCATATTCTCCCTACTTATTATCTAATAATAGAGCAAGTGCAGTAGAAGGTCATTTTACCTGCTTTGGACAGGTGTTTTGTGGTCACTGCAATCTTGGAGAGGAAAGCATTGCACTGTTCCACCTCCTCTCCTAGTGTTAAACCAGCCCCATCCTGATATGCTCCATGCCATTTTACCTAATTAGGAATGAAAAATAATAATATAATGCTAAGAAAGTTTTGAAATTCATTTGCAGATTTGAATAATCTCATAGCAAAGTTCACCTACTTCGCACTTAAAATCATGGGCTTTGGCATGGAATACTGAAAGAAAGGGCTTCATGTTAAGAAGGCGCTGGAGCTCTGGGCAGCTTTTTGCAATTCTTTGCAGGTAAGGCCGATATTTGCAGGTCACATCCATACAAAAAAAAAGTGATTTGCCTACTAGCCAGCTGTTTTTGCAGGTAAAAGGAATAAGCAAAAATTTCCCCCTGTACATATTTAACGCACAGAGTAGCACTCCATGCCGACACACCGCAAGCTCCAGTCCCTCCTCGTCTACCTTGCTAGCAGATCTTTGGGAGGTCTCTCTGGCTGCTGACCACTCCCCTACACAAACACCTCTTCCACTGACCTATAATACAGAAAATAGTTGATGAAAATAAGACTCTCGTAAACAAACTCTATAGTAGGAGGTATTGTACTCCTGTATAAAGTCTAATCATCTGCGATTTTACAGGACATGTTTGGATGCCTTGTAAAGGTAGTCCAAAAATCTTCATCCTTAGCTATAAACACATCTTCGAAGATGGCCTGTTCTTCAGATCTATAAGAAAGAAAAAAACATACAGAACAGGTACACAAAAGTTAATAATACATTCTAATCTAATTTAACTTTACTGTGCACATTAAATTGATATTTGTTCTTATTAATATTGTTTCAACAGTGTGACATTATACACAGTTTTGGTACACCTAGCTGCATTCTTGAAACGGTAAAGCTTGCGGTTTCCATCTACTGAAACTGGCAGAATATCTGGGGTGCATGCAGGACAGATAAAAGGATCTTTTTTGTCGATTTTGTCCACCTCAATATGGGAAGCCTCACACTCAAAAAAGCTTTTGTGGAGATCTTGCCAGTCCATTAAAAGGAAACTAGGGGACAATCTCTTCAGGTTCCAAGAGGTGATGCATTATATAAAGAATCACTGTGAGATCTTGCATGAAACAATCTGTTAAAAAAAATGGAGTGCATTTGGCTGTAGAAAAAAAAAAAGAAAAGCAAGTTTTCTGGCAAATGTCCTTTACAGAATGAAGTACACACCAACAGTATCTGGAGCAAAGGTCACCTGAACGTTAGTGTCAGGAGCATTGATGTGAGGATCAGTTTTCTGAATGTGATCAGCCGTACCAAATAAAAAAACATTTTCAATATTTTCTACTCGTCCCATGGCTAATGGCACAATTTAAACTCCCTTATTAACAAAAATGGTCCAAGCTCACTGTTTAAAATTGAGTCAAGAGAAGGACAAGCAGACTTTTTATTTAAATATTTTGCATTTTTTATTCAAATAAAATGCTTGCTGTAGAAGAAGATCATAAAAAATAAAAAAAAAAACAAGCTGGTTGGCCACTGACAAAACACGCTGCTTCAAACTAATCTTACCAAGACCAATCATTCAGTGAAGTTTATTCTGCTTTACACAAATACTGTTATAAATGTATTAATGGTTCTAGTTTGATTATTTCCATCATAGTCCTAGTTTGATTAATCCATAAGTGCCTAAACATTGCAGATATTCAGGTGAGGGGGAGAAACAGAAACAGACAAAAACACTTTTTTTACAGATACGAAAACAACAGATGTAAACAGAGACAGAGAGAGAGAGAGAGAGAGAGAGAGAGAGAGAGAGAGAGAGAGAGAGCGCAAGTTAACAAGACGAACGTGACTCTTCAAAGTGCCTTGCTGATTTTTGTGCGTGTGTGTGTGTGTGTGTGTGTGTGTGTGTGTGTGTGTGTGTATGTGTGTGTCTGTGTGTCTGTGTGTGTGGTGTGTTTGCATAGTGGTGCATGTGTAGTGGTGTGTGTGTGTGTGTGTGTGTGTGTGTGTGGTGAGCGTGTGTGTGGTGTGTATGTGGTGGTGTTTGTGCGTGCGTGCGTGCGTGTGTGTGTGGTACATGATACGTGGTTTGGCACATGTTTAATGCTGGGTGCTCTTCCCAACACAACCCTCCTTATTTATCTGGGCTTGGGACCAGCACTAAGACTGACTTGTGCAACCTAAAAAAATAAATATAAAATATACACACACACACACACACACACGTATGTGTGTGTGTGTGTGTGTGTGTGTGTGTGTGTGTGTGTGTGTGTGTGTGTGTGTGTGTGTGTGTGTGTGTGTGTGTGTGTGAGTTTTGAGCGTTGCATTTCACATTTAGTCCCAATCCCTCCACTTTTCTGGGAAGATGTTTCACTAGATTTTGGAGTGTTTTTATGGACATTTCTGCTCATTCAGACACAAGGGTTTTAGGTCTCCTAGTTCAAATTCAAGTTCAAATTTCATGCCGCTGTATTCAAAAGACATCATGTACAATTGTGTGCCTTCAGCTTTGTGGTAAATATAGCTTTAAAAGCCAGGTTCTATTGTTGCAAAAGACATTTTGGCATATGTTATATACTCGCTATGAGTGACAGTAATCATTATATATGAGCACGATAGGATTTCAAGTGATTACATACTTTAACTGGGGTTAGGTTTAGGGTTAGGGTTAGGGTTAGTTAATTCCAATCAACAATATTTCACCAGTTTGAGTCCAGAATTTAATGGTGCTGTTAAATGAACTCTAAGAAGGTCAGTTCTGTTCCCAATAAAACGTGAGTTTGTGACTGAGTTCCTGTGAATTCTCAGTTACCTGTTATTTCCTCTTCCTGTGTGTGTGTTTGGTTATATACATGATCATTCTCACACCTTCTGCTGCATTCATTTTGCCTAAATGTGTCTAAGTCTGTTTTATTCATTTGATTTCTTTCAGCTTGTACAGGTTACAAACCTTTTCCCCAAAAAGAAAATCTCTTCAACACGTGTACAGAAAATAAAATGATATGAATGAGTTTTTCTGGATCTGTGCAGCTTCTAGCAGAAACAAAGGATGTTAGCAACTTATTGGACAGATAGAACAGGATGTGGCTAAATTCAGAGGTTTTATTTATTTTTAACATCAGTGTGAAGGAGCAGCACTTGTTCTCAGAGCGTTAGAGAGTGGGTGAGAAATGGCCAAACTTCTGTCTACATTTCTTCTACAGATGCTGTTTGGTGAGTTCATATACACACACATTAGCAACATACCAGCTTTAAAACTATAACTGCTGAATAAATCACTGTAGCTGTGAGAGTGTGAATGATGTTCACTTAATATTCTGTTCTTTCAGCTTTCTTCACACCGTGTCTCCTTCACATCACTTCATCTGACTTCATATCTGTCCATCCTGGAGAGAACATCACCCTGCTCTGTAACATCACTGATTATCCTGAGATATCGTGGTATCAACTGAGATCTGATGAGGTGAAGCTGCTGATATCTGCTGAACAATGGAAGCTGGAGAAAATATTTTTCCTCAGTTATAATGTAAATATGAGTCACTATGATGTAACAGAAAGCAGCAGTTCAGTCAGTTTAGTGATTATTGGAGTTCGAGAGACGGATCTGGGGTTTTATTACTGTGGAGGACGAAACAGAATAAAAGACATTCAGTTTGGGAAACTCATCAGACTGAACTTTCCAGGTCAGTAACTAAACTTTATTCAGTCTGATTATTGCTGTTTAAAAGTAGAAGAATTGCTTTAGTTCATTGAGGTTTTCCTGTACAGTGTTTATGCAAAGCTCTCGTAAGGTCCTACCACAGCATTTCAGTTTATTTGAGGTCTGGACTTCTGGGCTATGCAACATTTGTTTGATTTTTTATTTTATTTTTTTTTATTAATTTTTTTCCAGCCGTTTTGTTGTAGATTTGCTGGTGTGTTTGGGATCATTTTTGGGATCTCTAAGGTCTAATCATGTCTTGCTTGGAGTGCCTAGAACGAGATATAAATCATGGGGTGATCACGTCTTCTCAGTGGCAGCTCCTAAGCTTTGGAATTCCCTCCCTTCTCACATTGCAAAGAGAATTCTCTACTTGTAAAGCTAAACTAAAGAGCCACTTATTCACCAAAGTCTTTGTCGTGTAGTAGAGGGTGTGCTTAGTCTTCTACCTCTTAACGGTCATTTTAATTGTTGTATTTTAATGCTTATTTTATTTTATTTCTCTTTTGTCTGAAGTTCTTACAATTTACTTCTCTTTTTTTTTTACTATATTTCACTACTTGTATGTTAATTGTATTACTATTTTACACATTGCCTCTTTACTTTGTTTAGCAGCTAGGTTCTACCTGGTAGGTGCTATATGAATAAATATTGATTGATTGATTGATCATTGTCCTGTTGCAAGATCCCATATCGGCCAAGCTTAAGCTGTTGGATAGATGGCTTCACATACTGTATGACACTAGAATACTTTTTTCTGTTCAGAGGAGTTCATGGTTGACTCAATGATGCAAGGTGCTCAGGTGCTGTGGCAGCAAAACAAGCCCAAATTCTCACCCTTCCACCAGTGGGCTTTACAGTTGTCATGAGGTGCTTAAATTCCATGCTTGTTTTTTGCCAATTGGTTTCATTGTTGCAGAAATCTTTTTTGGGGGGTATGCGACTTTGTAAACCTAAATCCTGCTGTCTTCTTTATATAAGCGAAAATAGGCTTTCTCCTGGCAACCCTTCCAAATAAACCATACCTGGCAACCCTTCTGAATGAAATGCACAGTCTTTTTGTAATTGTACTGTTAAGGATTTAGAATTTTTACATCCTAACTGAAACCTGTAGAATCTGAAATGTAACTATTGGCTTTGGGGTGAATTCCCTGGGACACTCTTGAATGTTTTCCACTTGTGAATAATTTTTCTCACTGTACAATGTTGAGCATTAAGTGTATTAAAATTTTGAGATTTATGTGTATTCATAAATACCTTACTGTACATCCTGCCAGATATTTCACATTCATGTACATAGTGGACTTTAATGCTAAAGTCTTACAACATTTAACTTCAAATTGTCCACTGCCATAGACTTAAATATTACATACAGATATAACTATTTACTTGTACTTTTCAACAATGTCTACACATCTCTTCACTGCTATTGCCTTTATATTTACTCACTGTACATGTGTTTACATATATAAATATATATTGTACATATATTTACATATTTATTTGCACTGTCAATTTGCACAATACGTTGTGTATCTGTACTATGCAATGACAATAATTATCTATCTATCTATCTATCTATCTATCTATCTATCTATCTATCTATCTATCTATCTATCTATCTATCTATCTATCTATCTTTAATTAGTTTTTGCTGATGAATCATGAGCAGATGATAATGATTTATGGTTATATTAGTTCAGTGTGAATGGAAAATACTGTTTCAAAGAGCAGCTCACTTACCAAATACACTAGAAAGCTCAAAGTAAACACAGCCCTCACTCACACATTTCCTGTGCTTCTGTCTGTGATTCAGAAGATCATCACGAGCTGACAGTTTCTAAGCACCCAGACACACAGCAGTCTGCATCTCCTGATTTCTATGGAATAATTATTATAATACTATCGTGTGTGTGTGCCGTCTCTGTTTCCCTGAACATCATCTTCTCCTCTCTGCACTGTTCCTGGCTACAGGGTGAGAACTTCCAGCTTCAAGACCAACATTCACACACTTCACTCCGTCACACACACTTTCCTTTGTTCAGGACACTTCCTGTTGTAGCAGCAGCAGCTCTTCTACACTACTGCAGCATGAATGTGTTATGAATCATCAGTTATTGTGAAAAGCTATGAAGTGAAATGTGTGCAGGCTGAAACAATGTTCCATCTGTGTGTTTGATATTTGGGTGAATATTTTCTTTATCTAAATTTGCTTCCGTTCTGTTTCAGAGAAGTTTTGTTTTAGCGGGAACTCAAACAATAAGGTACCAGAAACACACCCGATGAAATGTAGCTACATCCATTTCACTCTGCAGGAAGATGAACTGCAACCATCTGAGTTCACCAGTGTCACCTACACAAATGTCTCCTGATGGCCCAGAAAGCTTTTATCAGCACCAGGATCCCAATCAGCAGAGAAGCTGTTACATGAAAAAAAGTGGGCTGAAGACAAACAAGTTCTTCTTTAGTTGGACGACTGAGTGGGAGTCAGGTTTTTAAATTATGGGTTTGAATAATTTAGGTACATAACCAGTAGTAATATAATAATCTACAGGTTCAAATGTTTCAGAAATTTTCAGTTTGAAGATTCTTTTGCATGAAAATTGCAAAAAATTATACCATTATATAAAAATGGGGATTGACCCCATTTCACAAACTATAGACCTGTTTTATATGCCCTCAGTTCTCGAAAGCCTCTAAAAAAAATGTAGAAACAGAAAGACACATAACCTTCTAGTTGATTTTGGACAAACAGATCATTGGTATTAATGTAATTGAGGAAATTACAAATGGTAAAGATAAGAAGTAGCATGTAGTGGGAATATACATATACTTAAAGAAAAACTTTGATAAGTAAGAAACAGGCAACAGTTTGTAGAAATTGGTGAATATAAATCTATAAGTAGGAACATAACATGTGGTGTACAACAAGGATGGGTTTTAGGTCCAAAACTGTTTAAAATTTATATCAGTGATGTGCAGAGTACCAGATATAATATATTTTATAAATTATATATATTCGATTTGCAAGAAATATTTTCTGTTTCTGGGATAATTTACAGCAGCTTTTGGAGGTAATAAAGGAAAATAAATTTTTAAAAGTGTTTTGATGTAAATAAGAAGTGGTAGCTCAGTGGTTAAGGTGCATGGTTACTGATCAGAAGGCCAAGCTGCCACTCTTGGGCCCTTGAGCAATAAATAACAATTTCACTGTGCTGTAATTTATATATGACAAATAAAGGCTATTCTATAGACTTATTAAATATAAACAAAACAAAGATTTTGTTATTTGAAAAATATAAAACAAACACTCAGGTAGAATTGAAAACCGAATGTAAGTATAGAAAGAGTATAGGAAAATAGTTTTTCCTGGTGTAATTTTAGATTACAGGACATGCTGGAAACCTCACATAAAGAATGTTAAGACTGTAGCAATACTGAATAAAGTAAAACATATTTTAGATGTATGGAGGTGATTGTGAACAGGGATTATAATGTTAATTGCATTAGGCTGGTTGATTATATTGTTGGTTTTTAATTTACTGTGGATTTGCTATCTTGTAATGAATATATAAAAAAATATTAAAAAACAGATATAATATATTTGAAGATATACTGGAAGGTTATAAAATTGTATTTGAATTGTATAAAAAAAAACTTTAAAAAAGTTAATGATTTTGATGTGGAAGCACCTGAAATATTTTTGCTCTCTTGAGTAGTAGTAAAACTTCACAATTGCTGATCTGCTATAATTATATTGTTATCTACAGGGTTATTCATGACAGTATTTAGCAAAAATGTAGCTTCATTCAAAGCTAAGTATTAATGTTTCCATTCAACACACAACATTTAAGCCTGGTACATTAAAACCACATGAACTGGTCAGTAATATTTTCATTTATAATCAACACCTTTTAAACAATCTTCAGATCAGAGACAGTCTGTACATTCAGTCTTATTCAATACAATTCATTTTTATTCGTATAGCATTTTTAACAATCTGTCTCAAAGCAGCTTTACACAGATAATGTGGTGGTAAAAATGAATAAGATGTTCTTTATAAGTGTAAGTTTGTACCTGATGAACAAGCCGGTGGCGACTGTGGTGAAGGAAAAACACCCTGAGATTGCATACTGGAGAAACCTTTAGGGGAACCAGACTCAAGAGGGAACCACATTTTCATCTGGGTGTAGGTGGTCTTTCTTTAGACTCCTGGGTTGCCAGTGCAAACACTGGTTTGGGACAAGCTGGGTTTGAAACTGCTCAAGGGCATATCGTCTACCTGTTGGGAATGCACTGTGGATTTGTTTCTTGCCAAAACCAGAACCAGAAATGAGCTGAGATGGACTCACTGAGGTGTGGTGCAACTTTAGAGATGCAACAGTTGCATTGTGAGTGGGAGCAGTTTTTTTGCCAGCCCCTAGTCCATCTGGTAAAGTGATCAAACACATGCTGGAATACCTGTAGGAAGCACTAATAAGTGGAGATGGAGTCCATGCTGCTTTGGCCCAATCTAATCTTCCCTGATTAGCCCAGTTATAAAACATGTAATTATATGGGTGTGTGACAATCCTTTATACCTGGCAAAATACAAAGAACAAAAAAACCCTCACACTTGGATACGTCTTGGAGATAGTGAGCAGCTCCCTCTAAACATCCAGCCTTCTGACACCTCTAAAAAGTTCGAAAGAAGATCAAACTTTGTTATAACTATTAACCTGATGCAGTCAACCAGAACATAATGAACTTTAACCCTCATAAGGTCTTCGTTTCCTGTTTACAAATCTGGTCTTTGGGGTCTATATGACCCCAACAATTGATAGAGAAATTATACAAAAAATATACATTTTTAATTATACAAATAATATATATATATTTTTTGTTTACTTCTCATCTATTCATTAATGCTGTGTTTTGGGAGATATGAAGTACTTTTGTACCTATTTACCACACAATTCCTCAACTACACCATAAGCTTGCATATGAAATATTAATTTTTTATGAAAAAATCACTTAAATGATGATCTAAATTTATTTTAAATTGTTTCTATTTTGTGAATTTATATATATATATATACACACACACACACATAAGAAGGGACATTTAAAATAATTATTTTTTAAAATAGTAGAATTTTAGTAGAATAAAAATTCTCTCTGTGACAGTCACACCTGTGGATATGTCTGTGTGTGTGTGTGTGTGTGTGTGTGTGTGTGTGTGAGAGAGAGAGAGAGAGAGAGAGAGAGAGAGAGAGAGAGAGAGAGAGAGAGAGAGAGAGTGTGTGTGCATATGTCTGTGTGTGTGTGTGTGTGTGTGTGTGTGTGTGTGTGTGTGTGTGTGTGTGTGTGTGTGAGAGAGAGAGAGTGAGAGAATGCATGTGTGCATATGTATGTATGTATGTATGTATGTGTGTGTGCGTGCGTGCATGTGTGTGTGTGTGTGTGTGTGTGTGTGTGTGTGTGTGTGTGTGTGCTTGTGTGTGCCTGTGTGCATGAATTAGGTCTTACCCTTTTATATCTTTGTTCTGCATTTGTGACTGATTTCCTTTGCCAGTTCTATAAAAATGCTGTGGCAGTACACACATACATGTGTGTGTTTGTTTGTGTGTGTCTTTGTGTGTGTGTGAGTGAGCATGTCTTTTCTACATTACATTTATGCTCTAGTAGTAGGCCTTCATTTCTGTGTGAAAATTTTCTGATTTATGCTGGATTTATAGATTTTTTTTGACAAATGAAGAAAAAATATTGAGTTTTTTTCACATTTCCCATTCATTTCAATGTGGGGTCATATTGACCCCCGAAGACCAGAAGTGTAAAATCTTTTTACATACCTTCAGAACAACCGAATCAAGCCCAGTTTTTTTGTGTGTTTAGATAGATTATGTAGGAAAAGTCACAAAATATTATTCCACTCAGATGAAGGGAACCCTTTTTTTTTATCAAGGAAAAGTTGATTGGGGTCATATAGACCCCAAGGACCGATTGAAGGTTAAATGCAGCAAACATTCCTATCCTAACCCAATGTAAACCGATCCCAGACAAGCCCCCACTTGATCTGATTCCACCATGGCTTGGGCTTAGAGGAACTTCAGGAACAATAACAGTTTAATTGTTGTGGGCTTTTTATATCTAAATGATGATAAATATAAATAGGACCAGCAGTGAGGCGATGATTATAGTTATTAATAATCAAACACAATACTGATCGTCAAACAGAATGATGGAATACAACAGGGAAGACAAGACAACATTTCAGGGTTAGCAGGAAAGCTAGGCATGAGAACATGGATAGTGCCAAAGGAATGAACACAAGACATGAACAAATGGACTTTAGGCGGTATATTAAATAAGCTAACACTAGGCTATGCTAACAACAGTGCAGTGGCACTGCTCTCAAATCTACGGTGTCTAGACAAACACAAGACCTACGTGGAATGTGGATGCATACACATTCTTACCTGCTCTCCTTTTACAGTACATTTCCTCATAATGTCCAGCTGGCAAATGTCTTTGTGTCTCTGCAACCAAACCAATTTCTTCTCTATCAATCTTAATGGAATGATAAAACAGCTATTAAATTCACATGAATATGTTTGAGCTTGTACAGTTTGCTACAGGTTCACAAGTCTGACTAGAAGTTCTGGCTCACTCTTGGTTCTGCATTTACTGGTCAGTTACTTGCTCTTGGCCCTTTTTCCCCAGACATTATTTAATTATGATTGAGAGAGGAGGCAGCAGAGTGAAACAGCAGGAGTGAGGTCAGGGTTGTTTTGCAATTTGTGTGTGAAAAGAGGACATGTCTGGGCCGTTCCTCTCACACTGATGGTTGATCGGTTATTTTACATCTGAACTGTTTAGGAGTTTCACAAACCCAAATAACTCAGAATAAATGTCAGAATTGGCGAGAAACTATAAATGAGGCGAATTTTAAATCTTTTACAAAGTAAAAAAAAAAGTTTTTAAACATTCAAACATCATTAGTTTTTTGTTCTCTTGCACTTACACAATTTGACCAACAGATGTCATCATTGAGCATGTGCTGTATTTTGGTGCTTGTTCATGTCATACAATTGCTACCATGTCAGTGTTTTTGGTGTTCTGAAAATAAACCAGGATGTTGCCTTCTTTCTTCAAATAAAGTGTAAAGGGGTGCCAATACTTTGTGCATCGTGAGATATGGATGACAGTCTGTCATTTTGCACCTACAGAGTTACCTGTAAAATAGTTGAAGACAAGTCATGACCTGTAAATCTTTGTGTCATTAAGGTCCAAAATAAGCACAAATGCAATCACTGTAGGTTATTTATTCATCTATTAATGATATTTAGCAACACATTCAGTCTTTAACATTTAGTCTAACCAAAGAGGCAGTGCACTGAGCTGGAGGAGAAAAGATCTTTTAATAAGAAGGAAGAATCAGCAGGGGATGAAGTTGATCGTCCCTAGAAATGAGTTGAAATGCCTAAATGTTGTTTCAATAAAATAAAAAAAGGCTTTATTCTTATTTCAGTCGTACACATTTCTACAGTACACAGTGACATGAAAGGAAGATTCCTTTAGGATTGAGGGGTTACATAAGACACAGAATTACACCGCATAACAAAACTTACTAAGACCCGAGGAGATTTATACACACGACTGCTAAATTGCATGCATCGAATGTGCGAAAAACTGGTGAGGAAACAGACAGGAATAATAAAATAACCAGAGTGCAGCACTGCTCAGTACAAAAAGCTAATGTGCTGTAAAGTGCAAAGTAGTTTAAATAGGGAAGTTTTTAAAGAAGGAAGAATGGTGTTTATTCAGTGTGTGTGTGTGTGTGTGTGTGTGTGTGTGTGTGTGTGTGTGTGTGTGTGTGTGTGTGTGTGTGCATTTCCGTGTTCAGCTTTCTGTCTGTAATTTTTTTGCTGTGGCTTGAAATGTCTTTTTCTGTTAAAGGAATTAAAGAAAATAACACATTATTGTGTGCTTATATATTATTTGATATTATTGTTTTGGAGAAACAACAACAGAAGGACAGACTTTAACACTAGTGTTTACAGGAAGTGTTTTGCAGCTTTGTTTTGCAGCCGAGCCGGTTTAGGTGTGGTGCAGTGTGCATGCCAAAAAGAACACACTAATCTCTGAAGGACATCTCATAAATAGAATCTGTGGCAAAGGCAGCAATACACTTTATCTGCTTCAACTCACTAGTGTTTCTATGTAGACAGTGTTATTAAAAACATACACTTTGAGGTAATAGGGGGTGAAATCTTGTCTTTTTTCTGCAATCAGACACAAAATGAAAATAAAACATGCATAATCTGCTATTTGTGTTTTTTTTGTACAGCTTCAGAGCCACTAGTTTTATATTTCATGGCTGCACTCAGTAACTACAAACATGAATACTGAATCACATGACTTACAGGGACATTTAGTTCTGCTTTGGTAGACAAGCTTTCAATTCTTGCACTTCTCTTTCTCTCTCTTTCTTTTTTCTTGCTCTCTTTTTTTTAAATACTATATTTGCTTGAAAATATAAAGTCCAGCTCAAAATCTATTCTTTTAAACCATTTGTTTTGAATTCTTTTTCATGTATAATGATATTTACTATATTTAGAAATTGAACTGAGAAAGTGTGTATTCAGTGCAATAGCGTTTTATTTGGATAGCCATTTT